>NC_058088.1:94533468-94848538 GCF_014858855.1 Bufo gargarizans | reverse complement strand
CACTGGCCGTGGGATGCACTGCAGCTAGCATGGCTCTAGATACCTACCAGGACCTTATTGAGTCATTCCCAGCCCGTCTAGTTTCTGCACATGCTGCACATGGCTGTTACTCTTAACCACTTCAGCCCCGCTAGGTGAAACCCCCTTCATGACCAGAGCACTTTTTACACTTCGGCATTACACTACTTTCACCGTTTATTGCTCGGTCATGCAACTTACCATACAAATGAATTTTACCTCCTTTTCTTCTCACTAATAGAGCTTTCATTTGGTGGTATTTCATTGCTCCTGGCATTTTTACTTTTTTTGTTATTAATCAAAATGTAACGATTTTTTGGCAAAAAAACTACATTTTTCACTTTCAGCTGTAAAATTTTGCAAAAAAAACGACATCCATATATAAATTTTTCGCCAAATTTATTGTTCTACATGTCTTTGATAAAAAAAAAAATGTTTGGGCAAAAAAAAAAAATGGTTTGGGTAAAAGTTATAGCATTTACAAACTATGGTACAAAAATGTGAATTTCCGCTTTTTGAAACAGCTCTGACTTTCTGAGCACCTGTCATGATTCCTGAGGTTCTACAATGCCCAAACAGTAGAAAACCCCCACAAATGACCCCATTTCGGAAAGTAGACACCCTAAGGTATTCGCTGATGGGCATAGTGAGTTCATAGAACTTTTTATTTTTTGTCACAAGTTAGCGGAAAATGATGATGATTTTTTATTTTATTTTTTTCTTACAAAGTCTCATATTCCACTAACTTGCGACAAAAAATAAAAAATTCTAGGAACTCGCCATGCCCCTCACGGAATACCTTGGGGTGTCTTCTTTCCAAAATGGGGTCACTTGTGGGGTAGTTATACTGCCCTGGCAATTTAGGGGCCCAAATGTGTGAGAAGAACTTTGCAATCAAAATCTGTAAAAAATGACCGGTGAAATCCAAAAGGTGCACTTTGGAACATGTGCCCCTTTGCCCACCTTGGCAGCAAAAAAGTGTGACACATCTGGTATCGCCGTACTCAGGAGAAGTTGGGGAATGTGTTTTGGGGTGTCATTTTACATATACCCATGCTGGGTGAGAAAAATATCTTGGTCAAATGCCAACTTTGTATAAAAAAATGGGAAAAGTTGTCTTTTGCCAAGATATTTCTCTCATCCAGCATGGGTATATGTAAAATGACACCCCAAAACACATTCCCCAACTTCTCCTGAGTACGGCGATACCAGATGTGTCACACTTTTTTGCTGCCAAGGTGGGCAAAGGGGCACATATTCCAAAGTGCACCTTTCAGATTTTGCAGGCCATTTTTTACACATTTTGATTGCAAGGTACTTCTCACACATTTGGGCCCCTAAATTGCCAGGGCAGTATAACTACGCCACAAGTGACCCCATTTTGGAAAGAAGACACCCCAAGGTATTCCAGTGAGGGGCACTGCGAGTTCCTAGAATTTTTTATTTTTTGTCACAAGTTAGCGGAAAATGATGATTTTTTTTTTTTCTCTTTTTTCCTTACAAAGTCTCATATTCCACTAACTTGCGACAAAAAATAAAAAATTCTAGGAACTCGCCATGCCCCTCACGGAATACCTTGGGGTGTCTTCTTTCCAAAATGGGGTCACTTGTGGCGTAGTTATACTGCCCTGGCAATTTAGGGGCCCATATGTGTGAGAAGTACTTTGCAATCAAAATCTGTAAAAAATGACCGGTGAAATCCGAAAGGTGCACTTTGGAATATGTGCCCCTTTGCCCACCTTGGCATCAAAAAAGTGTCACACATCTGGTATCGCCGTACTCAGGAGAAGTTGGGGAATGTGTTTTGGGGTGTCATTTTACATATACCCATGCTGGGTGAGAGAAATATCTTGGCAAAAGACAACTTTTCCCATTTTTTTTATACAAAGTTGGCATTTGACCAAGATATTTTTCTCACCCAGCATGGGTATATGTAAAATGACACCCAGAAACACATTCCCCAACTTCTCCGGAGTACGGCGATACCAGATGTGTGACACTTTTTTGCAGCCTAGATGCGCAAAGGGGCCCAAATTCCTTTTATGAGGGCATTTTTAGACATTTGGATCCCAGACTTCTTCTCACGCTTTAGGGCCCCTAAAAAGCCAGGGCAGTATAAATACCCCACATGTGACCCCACTTTGGAAAGAAGACACCCCAAGGTATCCAATGAGGGGCCTGGCAAGTTCATAGAATTTTTTTTTTTTTTGCATAAGTTAGCGGAAATTGATTATTATTATTTTTTTTCTCACAAAGTCTCACTTTCCGCTAACTTAGGACAAAAATTTAAATCTTTCATGGACTCAATATGCCCCTCAGCAAATACCTTGGGGTGTCTTCTTTCCAAAATGGGGTCAGTTGTGGGGTGTTTGTACTGCCCTGGCATTTGAGGGTCTCCGCAATCATTACATGTATGGCCAGCATTAGGAGTTTCTGCTATTCTCCTTATATTGAGCATACAGGTAATGAGATTTTTTTTTCCGTTCAGCCTCTGGGCTGAAAGAAAAAAATGAACGGCACAGATTTCTTCATTCGCATCGATCAATGTGGATGAAAAAATCTCTGCCAAAAAAAAAAATGGAGGGGAAAGGCGTCTGCCAGGACATAGGAGCTCCGCCCTACATCCATATCCACTTAGCTCGTATGCCCTGGCAAACCAGATTTCTCCATTCACATCAATCGATGTGGATGAATAAATCATTGCCGGGATTTTTTTTTTTTATATATATATATATATATATATATATATATATACAAAGTGTTTGCCAAAGCATAGGAACGCCGCCTCCTCCTCAGCTCGTATGCCTCGGCAAACGTATCTGTCACTGCAGAGGAGAAAATCCCGTCTTGCAGCGCCGCATACACCGACTTGCGTGTAATCTGACAGCAGCGCAATGCTTCTGTCAGAATGCACATCGGTGCTGCAGCTAGTCAATCGGTTGGTCCACCTGGAAGGTAAAAAATGAAAAAAAAAAAAAAAAGAAAAAACCAGGCCGCAACGCAATAATTTTATTAACTTTGCAACAGAACATATAAACTTTAACTTTTTTAACTGAACATTAACGTGTTTGCTTACTGGTGTGTTTTTTTTTTTTTTTTTTACCTTTATAGAACAAACCTCTCCTTCCCCATGGGTCAATGTACAAAGCGCAAATCGCCCAAAGATGTGGCGAAGTGCGTTATGCACTTTGTCCCATGTGAAAGGAGACGTTTGCAGCAGCAGTGAGTGAATGGGCCCTAATAGCCCTGTGTGCCTGTCCTGGTGAGATGATCCCTATGCTAATAGTGTACCTGTGAGTGGTACTTCCGGAAACACTCTCCAAAGCATAGGGCAGGGTGGTCCGGACAGTCAGGACAGAAATAGCGGGTGTCACGCCTTATTCCACTCCTGCTACAGACACGACATCTTTTTCGGGGTGACTGTTGGGTTGAGGTACCAGGAACGACATTGGGGAAATGTCGCTCGTGTAGACGGCTAACTACACTGGTGGTTGGGGCCACGGAACCTCCTGGATACAGGAGGTTCTCGATGATCTCTTCCTGAAATTTGAGGAAGGATCCAGTTCTCCCAGCCTTACTGTAGAGAACAAAACTATTGTACAGAGCCAATTGAATTAAATATACAGACACCTTCTTATACCAGCGTCTGGTGCGTCGGGAAACTAAATACGGAGACAACATCTGGTCATTGAAGTCGACCCCTCCCATGTGGAGGTTATAGTCGTGGACTGAGAGGGGCTTTTCAATGACACGGGTTGCTCGCTCAATTTGTATTGTCGTGTCTGCGTGAATGGAGGAGAGCATGTAAACGTCACGCTTGTCTCTCCATTTCACCGCGAGCAGTTCTTCGTTACACAGTGCGGCCCTCTGCCCCCTTGCAAGACGGGTGGTAACGAGCCGTTGGGGGAAGCCCGCGCGACTAGTTCGCGCGGTACCACAGGCGCCAATCCGTTCTAGAAACAAATGCCTAAAGAGGGCCACACTTGTGTAAAAATTGTCCACATAAAGATGGTACCCCTTGCCGAATAAGGGTGACACCAAGTCCCAAACTGTCTTCCCACTGCTCCCCAGGTAGTCAGGGCAACCGACCGGCTCCAGGGTCTGATCTTTTCCCTCATAGACCCGAAATTTGTGGGTATAGCCTGTGGCCCTTTCACAGAGCTTATACAATTTGACCCCATACCGGGCGCGCTTGCTTGGGATGTATTGTTTGAAGCCAAGGCGCCCGGTAAAATGTATCAGGGACTCGTCTATGCAGATGTTTTGCTCTGGGGTATAAATATCTGCAAATTTCTGGTTGAAATGGTCTATGAGGGGCCGAATTTTGTGGAGCCGGTCAAAAGCAGGGTGGCCCCTGGGACGGGAGGCGGTGTTGTCACTAAAGTGCAGGAACCGCAGGATGGCCTCAAAACGTGCCCTGGACATAGCAGCAGAGAACATGGGCATGTGATGAATCGGGTTCGTGGACCAATATGACCGCAATTCATGCTTTTTTGTCAGGCCCATGTTGAGGAGGAGGCCCAGAAAAGTTTTAAGTTCGGAAACTTGGACTGGTTTCCACCGGAAAGGCTGGGCATAAAAGCTTCCCGGGTTAGCGGTGATAAATTGTGTGGCATACCTGTTTGTTTCGGCCACAACTATGTCTAAAAGCTCCGCAGTCAAGAACAGCTCAAAAAATCCCAGGGCCGAACCGATCTGAGCCGTCTCAACCCGAACTCCAGACTGGGCAGTGAAAGGGAAAACTACAGGTGCGGCTGAAGTTGGGGACTGCCAATCAGGGTTTGCCAGCACCTCTGGGATTCTAGGGGCTCTACGGGCACGTCTTTGCGGTGGCTGCGACGGGGTCACTACTGCACGTGCCACCGTACCAGCTTCAACTGCCCTTCTGGTGCTCGCTACTTCACCAGGTTGTACGGCAGTGCTGGTACTAGGTCCAGGGAGGGCTGGGCTGCTGGTGTATGCCTCACCACGTAATCCGACAGCACCAGCCCCACTCTGCTGCTCTTGAAGCGGATCCTGCGCAACCTGCGGTCTAGCGACACGGGGCCGGGTACGCCTGGTGGCATCAGGGACCTCAGCCTCCTCGTCCGAACTTTGGGTCAGAGAGCCACTGCTTTCTACAGGTTCGTATTCTGACCCGCTGGATTCATCAGATGAGGGTTCCCACTCCTCATCCGACTGGGTCAGAAGCCTGTAGGCCTCTTCAGAGGAATACCCCCTGTTAGACATGTGGGCAACTAAATTTAGGGGTATTCCCTGAGACTACCCAAGAAAAAAAAAGCAAGCCTGTCTTACAAATGGGAGGCTAGCGAAGTACAGGAGGCCGCTGCGGTTGATAAAAAATATCAAAACTGATTTTTTTATCGCCGCAGTGCGTGTAAAGTGAATGTGCAGTGATCAAAAAAAAAATTTTTTTGTCACTGCGGTGGGGCGGGTGTGGGCGAACGCACGTGTGGGCGACCGATCAGGCCTGATCGGGCAAACACTGCGTTTTGGGTGGAGGGAGAACTAAAGTGACACTAATACAATTATAGATCTGACCGTGATCAGTTTTGATCACTTCCAGATACTATAAAAGTACAAATGCTGATTAGCGATACGCTAATCAGCGAATAACGGACTGCGGTGCGGTGGGCTGGGCGCTAACTGATCGCTAACTACCTAACCAAGGGACCTAAACTATACCTAAAACCTAACGGTCAATAACAGTGAAAAAAAAAGTGACAGTTTGCACTGATCACTTTTTTCTTTTCACTTGTGATTGACAGGGGTGATCAAAGGGGTGATCAAAGGGTTAATTGGGGTTCAGGGGGGTGATCAGGGGCTATAGTGTAGTGTTTGGTGTACTCACTGTGAAGCCTGCTCCTCTGCTGGATCCAACCGACGAAAAGAACCAGCAGAGGAGCAGGCAGCCATATAACAGATCATATTTACAAATATGATCTGCTCTCTGGCACTGTGATTGGATTTTTTAAAAATCAGCAACCTGCCAGCCACGATCATTGGCTGGCAGGTTGCTGACGAAATACTTCTGTGCGAAATGCCGGCGCGAACTGCGCATGCGCGCGCGCATAGTCGCGTCATCTCGCGTCTCGCGAGATGACGCGTATATGCGTGACTGTGCGCAGCGCTGCCACCTCCGGAACGCACATGTGCGTTAGGCGGTCCGGAGGTGGTTAATATTAGCTAGTGGTTATAACTAGAGATGAGCAAATTTTTTAAAAGATTCCATTCGGCCAGTTTGCTAAATTTTTTGAAAACATTTGCTTTGATCTGAATATATTTGCGGCTAATCACGTTAAAAACGGCTGTTTCCTGGCTGCAGAGAGCCTTTATAGTGGTGTAGAATACTGTGCCTTGCAGTAAGACACATAGGGAGTCTGCTCTGGTAGTGAAAATATATTGTGAGTCGGTATGACAGGCGTAGCTCTTAGAATTACTGTACACTTCACTTATTTGGGCAGTTACGGGGACACTGAGAAGGCGTTTGACAGGGTGGAGTGGGAATACCTCTGGAAAGTAATGCACAGGATAAATCTGGGTCAACATTTAATTAAATGGTCCAGATTTTATATAATCATCCAAAAGCTAGAATAAACATTAATGGAGTATGGTCCGAGCAAATAGAGCTTCATAGAGGAACAAGACAGGGATGTCCACTCTCCCCGCTATTTATTGCCCTATTTATAGAACCATTGGCTGATAGAATTAGATCTGACGAAGGGATCAAGGGCTTTGGTATGAAGGGGACCTCTGACAAGATAAGTATGTATGCAGACAATATACTGATTTTCTTGGAGAAACCACCATCTCATCTGTCTTATCTCATGGAATTGATAAATACGTTTAGTGATATTTCGGGATATAAAATCAACTGGGCCAAATCAGTACTGTTACCGCTCGATCAGGTAACCCTACCAAACACAGTAGGAATTAGGGTATTAAAACTCATGGAATCTTTTGAATATTTGGGGATTAAGCTGAGTGAAAGTATTTTAGACTTTACAAAATTAAACATCTCTCCTTTGCTGAATAGATGCAAAAGTAAAATAAGTCTATGGCAGAAGCTGCCGATAGGACAGGCGGACAGAATTGCAATAACAAAAATGGTCTTGCTTCCCCAGATTTTGTATGTTTTGGCGGCCTGTCCAGTTTGGATAGAAGATCGCTCCTTCACCTACCTGGAACAGCTGCTGAACGACCTAATCTGGGGAAGAAAAAGGGTAAAACTAAAACAGAAATATCTTTGGTTAGGGGAAGATGATGGAGGGCTATTGGTTCCCTTTTTCCAGGGATATTACTTAGCCTCTTAAGTCCAGTGGCTAAAATCTGGGGGAAATAATATAAGCGAATACCTAGAAAGGGGCTTCAATGGCCCAAAATATAATATATTTAGCATTCTGGAGATGGGATTCTTCAAAAAAAAAGGGGAAAAAATGTCCAATATGCCAAATGGTTGACCTGGCTTGGGGAAAAAATAAAATAAAAAATTGGAATATTGAACACTTCACATTTTTCACCCCTGTGGTGTAATAGTAATATGAGATAATTCTAATCAATTGCAGAATATAAATATTGGGAAAAGTATGGCATCATTTATGTATGACATTTAGTTAAGAATGGGGAAATAAGAGCACTAAAAGAGCTATGTCCTGGAATAAATTTAGACTTAATAAATCGGTTCAGGTATCATAAACTTAAAAACGCATTTGAAGCTACACAAAACAGGGATTATTTTATCATAACAAAACACAAATTTTTAGATTTCTGTCACCAACGCACAAATACTAGGGTCACTATGGTTTAAATATATAGGTTAATAAGGAAGGGGCAGGGTAAAACAATAAAGTTTAACAGTGAGGAAAAATGGGCAAAGGATATAGGATCAAATACACTAGATTGGGGGAACATACAGTACAGACCAAAAGTTTGGACACACCTTCTCATTCAAAGAGTTTTCTTTATTTTCATGACTATGACAATTGTAGATTCACACTGAAGGCATCAAAACTATGAATTAACACATGTGGAATTATATACATAACACAAAAGTGTGAAACAACTGAAAATATGTCATATTCTAGGTTCTTCAAAGTAGCCACCTTTTGCTTTGATTACTGCTTTGCACACTTTTGGCATTCTCTTGATGAGCTTCAAGAGATAGTCACCTGAAATGGTTTGCACTTCACAGGTGTGCCCTGTCAGGTTTAATAAGTGGGATTTCTTGTCTTATAAATGGAGTTGGGACCATCAATTGCGTTGTGGAGAAGTCAGGTGGATACACAGCTGATAGTCCTACTGAATAGACTGTTAGAATTTGTATTATGGCAAGAAAAAAGCAGTTAAGTAAAGAAAAACTAGTGGCCATCATTACTTTAAGAAATGAAGGTCAGTCAGTCCGAAAAATTGGGAAAACTTTGAAAGTGTCCTCAAGTGCAGTTACAAAAACAATCAAGCGCTACAAAGAAACTGGCTCACATGCGGACTGCCCCAGGAAAGGAAGACCAAGAGTCACCTCTGCTGTGGAGGATAAGTTCATCCGAGTCACCAGCCTCAGAAATCGCAGGTTAACAGCAGCTCAGATTAGAGACCAGGTCAATGCCACACAGAGTTCTAGCAGCAGACACATCTCTAGAACAACTGTTAAGAGGAGACTGTGTGAATCAGGGCTTCATGGTAGAATATCTGCTAGGAAACCACTGCTAAGGACAGGCAACAAGAGACTTGTTTGGGCTAAGGAACACAAGGAATGGACATTAGACCAGTGGAAATCTGTGCTTTGGTCTGATGAGTCCAAATTTGAGATCTTTGGTTCCAACCACCGTGTCTTTGTGCGACACAGAAAAGGTGAACGGATGGACCCTACATGCCTGGTTCCCACCATGAAGCATGGAGGAGGAGGTGTGATGGTGTGGGGATGCTTTGCTGGTGACACTGTTGAGGATTTATTCAAAATTGAAGGCATACTGAACCAGCATGGCTACCACAGCATCTTGCAGCGACATGCTATTCCATCCGGTTTGCGTTTAGTTGGACCATCATTTATTTTTCAACAGGACAATGACCCCAAACACACTTCCAGGCTGTGTAAGGGCTATTTGACCATGAAGGTGAGTGATGGGGTGCTGCGCCAGATGACCTGACCTCCACAGTCACCGGACCTGAACCCAATCAAGATGGTTTGGGGTGAGCTGGACCGCAGAGTGAAGGCAAAAGGGCCAACTAAGGGCTAAGCATCTCTGGGAACTCCTTCAAGACTGTTGGAAGACCATTTCAGGTGACTACCTCTTGTAGCTCATCAAGAGAATGCCAAGAATACTTTGAAGAACCTAGAATATGACATAGTTTCAGTTGTTTCACACTTTTTTGTTATGTATATAATTCCACATGTGTTAATTCATAGTTTTGATGCCTTCAGTGTGAATCTACAATTTTCATAGTCATGAAAATAAAGAAAACTCTTTGAATGAGAAGGTGTGTCCAAACTTTTGGTCTGTACTGTATATAAAAAAGTAAAAAGGGCAACGTTCGCCAGTAACTTTAGGATAATCTATTTTAATATTATCCATAAAATATATATGACTCCAGTATTACTAAGTAGGATCTATAAAGAACGAAAATCAAACAGCTGGAAATGTGAAGAAGAGGCTGCCGATGATATACATATGATATGGAGCTGCCCAAAGGTGCAATCTATTGGAGAGAGGTTTTTGGTGCCCTAAGTGTAGAGTCTTTGATATACATCCCATTAAAACCAGAAGTGGCTGTCTTGGGTAATATCCCAGTATTAATCAGGGGAAAAAAAGAAAAAAAAAGGTCTGTATAAGAGGTCTTATGGAGGCAAGAGTTATTATCGCAAGAGAGTGGGGCTCTAAAACAGCACCTAATATTAAGTGGGAAAATCTACTTGTAAGATTTAAGAAGTTTGAGGAATATGGCTCAACTGGTTGCTGATGGGGGCGCCACTGACTGGGCGGGGGTGGTGTTGTGGGGGAGGGGGGAGAGAGGAGGCTATACCCCTTGGAGGGAGATTGTGCAAGGTATTCACCGGGATAGCCATCATTGGGGCGGGGGGGGGGGGGGGCGGTATGTCATATTGTGACTGCCTTGGCAGACTGCGTGTTGATGAATTTACATTTTCTATTGATGAACTCAAATCTCTGTATTGTCAAATTGTATTTTAATTTTGCATTGGGGTAAAAAATTATAAAATATTTATATAACAAAAAATAAAAATAAAACAATTAAGTTTTTTCTAGCACTGTCTGTAGCGCAGCTGACGTTTCTCCCTGCAATACGAACACTGGAAAATAGAAGAATCCAAGATGGCTGAGGCTATTTACAGGTCCTTCTCAAATAATTAGCATATTGTGATAAAAATTCATTATTTTCTGTAATGTACTGATAAACATTAGACTTTCATATATTTTAGATTCATTACACACCAACTGAAGTAGTTCAAGCCTTTTATTGTTTTAATATTGATGATTTTGGCATACAGCTCATGAAAACCCAAATTTCCTATCTCAAAAAATTAGCATATTTCATCCGACCAATAAAAGAAAAGTGTTTTTAATACAAAAAAAGTCAACCTTCAAATAATTATGTTCAGTTCTGCACTCAATACTTGGTCCGGAATCCTTTTGCAGAAATGACTGCTTCAATGTGGCGTGGCATGGAGGCAATCAGCCTGTGGCACTGCTGAGGTATTATGGAGGCCCAGGATGCTTTGATAGCGGCCTTAAGCTCATCCAGAGTGTTGGGTTTTGCGTCTCTCAACTTTCTCTTCCCAATATCCCACAGATTCTCTATGGGGTTAGGTCAGGAGAGTTGGCAGGCCAATAGAGCACAGTGATACCATGGTCAGTAAACCATTTACCAGTGGTTTTGGCACTGTGAGCAGGTGCCAGGTCGTGCTGAAAAATGAAATCTTCATCTCCATAAAGCTTTTCAGCAGATGGAAGCATGAAGTGCTCCAAAATCTCCTGATAGCTAGTTGCATTGACCCTGCCCTTGATAAAACACAGTGGACCAACACCAGCAGCTGACATGGCACCCCAGACCATCACTGACTGTGGGTAGTTGACACTGGACTTCAGGCATTTTGGCATTTCCCTCTCCCCAGTCTTCCTCCAGACTCTGGCACCCTGATTTCCGAATGACATGTAAAATTTGCTTTCATCCGAAAAAAGTACTTTGGACCACTGAGCAACAGTCCAGTGCTGCTTCTCTGTAGCCCAGGTCAGGCGCTTCTGCCGCTGTTTCTGGTTCAAAAGTGGCTTGACCTGGGGAATGCGGCAACTGTAGCCCATTTCCTGCACACGCCTGTGGATGTTTCTACTCCAGACTCAGTCCACTGCTTCCGCAGGTCCCCCAAGGTCTGGAATCGGTCCTTCTCCACAATCTTCCTCAGGGTCCGTTCACCTCTTCTCGTTGTGCAGCGTTTTCTGCCACACTTTTTCCTTCCCACAGACTTCCCACTGAGGTGCCTTGATACAGCACTCTGGGAACAGCCTATTCGTTCAGAAATTTCTTTGTGTCTTACCCTCTTGTTTGAGGGTGTCAATGATGGCCTTCTGGACAGCAGTCAGGTCGGCAGTCTTACCCATGATTGCGGTTTTGAGTAATGAACCAGGCTGGGAGTTTTTAAAAGCCTCAGGAATCTTTTGCAGGTGTTTAGAGTTAATTAGTTGATTCAGATGATTAGGTTAATAGCTCGTTTAGAGAACCTTTTCATGATATGCTAATTTTTTTAGATAGGAATTTTGGGTTTTCATGAGCTGTATGCCAAAATCATCAATATTAAAACAATAAAAGGCTTGAACTACTTCAGTTGGTGTGTAATGAATCTAAAATATATGAAAGTCTAATGTTTATCAGTACATTACAGAAAATAATGAACTTTATCACAATATGCTAATTTTTTGAGAAGGACCTGTATAGGGCTGTGACATCACAAGGCTGGCTGGCTGCTGACTGGTAGTGATGTACAAACATCGGCGGGGACAGTTCGCGAACACGATTGCGCAAACGCGATCAAATGTTCGCGAACCGCTAGTTCGCAGCGTGCTCCATTAACTTTAATGGCAGGCGAACCGGAAAAACCTTCAGCTCATACTTGCAGCCACAAAATACTTAGTAGAAGTGGACAAATAGTCCCACAACATGGACAGTGACATACTGAAGGGGGATCAAGGACAAAAATTCCCCCAAAAAGATGTATCTTAATCAGGGGACATTTTTATGTGTTTCTCTGAAATGTTGGAGTCTAGAAATTTTTTATTTTAGTCCATGGGAGTATGGGCCTTAAAAATTAGGCATTCATCGGACATAAAATAAATTCTGACTATGTGCCTCGAGGTACATTATGCTGTCAATGGAAAAAAAATGTACTGTAGGCCACTGGACTACAGGCCCCAAACATAAGGATTCACCGGAAAGAAAAGATCAAGTGATTATGTGGCTGGAGGTAGACTACACGGTCAATGGATATCAATTTTACTGCAGGCCAGTACAAATGCACGTCAAATACATATATTTAAAATAACTAAAAATATAAAATTGGATGAAAAACAAGGCTAACGAAATCCCCCCTCTTGAAAAAAAACCTAATGATAATAGTTGAAATTTGATAACACGTGGTTGTCACTGGTGTTGAATTCCTCCGAGGCCACAACAATTATTCATTCACCAAATAGAAAAGAAGTATGTGGCTGGAGGTAGATTACACGGTCATTGGATATCAATTTTCCAGAAGGCCAGTGTACTACAGGTCCCAAAAATTATGCATTCAGTTTACATAAAATAACACATAAGAATGTGGCTGGAGGTAGATTATACGGTCATTGGATATCAATTTTCCAGCAGGCCAGTGTACTACAGGTCCCAAAAATTATGCATTCAGTGTACATAAAAGAACACATAAGAATGTGGCTGGAGGTAGATTATACGGTCATTGGATATCAATTTTCCAGCAGGCCAGTGTACTACAGGTCCCAAAAATTATGCATTCAACATACATAAAAGACCAAGTAAGTATGTGGCAGCAGGTAGATTTCACAGTCATTGGATATTAATTTTTCAACAGGCCAGTGTACTACAGGCCCCAAAAATTATGCATTCAGTGTACATAAAATAACATGTAAGTATGTGGCTGGAGGTCTATTAGACAGTCAAAGGATATCAATTTTACTGAAGGACAGTATAAATACAGGTCAAATACATATGTTTAAAAGAACTAAAAATCTAAAATTGGATTAAAAATATGGCTAATGAAATCTTCACAGGTGTTCAATTCCTCCGAGGCCCAAAACATTAGGCATTGAATGGACAGAAAAGGCCTTTTATGCTGCTGTATTTACCTAAGACAGGGACCAATATTTGTTCTGGGTGGTGGAGGATATTTGTGGGCTGTCATGAGGAAATTCAATTAAACGTGGTCATCACAGGTGTTGAATTCTTTCGAGATCCATGCCTCATTCATTTTTAGAAATGTGAGGTAGTCCACACTGTTGTGAGCTAGGTGAGTGCGCTTATCGGTGACGAATACCCTGCTGCGCTGAATGTCCTTTCAGACAGGACCCTGGACGAGGGGCAAGCCAAGAGTTCCATGGCAAATTGTTTCACAGGTCAAGCCTGCACACCCAGTAGTCCAAGGGTTCCACGCTTCTCAGAGCGTCCACATCGGTCGTTAACCCGATGTATTCGGACACCTGACGCTAAATGTGTTCCCTGAGGCTGGATCTGTCGCCCACAAACCGTTCTCTTCTTGCATGCACTGTTGGATTGGTACCCGCAACTGTTTCTTTGTGAGTGGTAATTCCTCTGCCAGTGCCCTCAAAAGCAGAAAGCAGCATTTCTCGAAGCATTGATCGGCCTGTGACCGGAAAGCTGAAAGGAGTGCATGACCGGTGTGGCTCTTGGCTTCCAGGCACAACAGCCGCAACACAGCATGGCAACGTCTCACCTGGCACATCGAATAGGTTCTGGGGAGCTTGGGGGGTGATAGCAGTGGAAAAGGAGGAGTCAGCCGAGGATGAGATAGAGAATGGAGTAGTAGGAGAAGAAGAGGCAGGCCTGCATGCAATCTGTGGTGGTAACCCCAAATCCACACAGGTGCCACGGGTTGCATGCTTGATGGCCGTCAGAAGTTTCACCCAGTGGGAAGTAAAAGTTATGCACCTTCCCTGCCCGTGTTTGCTAGACCACGTGTCTGTGGTCATGTATTTTGGCATTGACACTGAGAGCCAGAGATATATTCACTTGCGGTTGAAAATGGCCATATAGCTCTGGGATGTCCTTCTGAGAGACATATTTCCTTCCTGGGACCCTCCATTGCGGTGTTCCAATGGCCACAAGTTTTCTAAAGGCCTCCGAGTCCACCAGTTTATATGGCAGTAGTTGGCGGGCTAGCATTTCCGACAAGCCAGCGGTCAGCCGCTGGGCAAGAGGGTTATCCGGCATCATCATCTTTTTTTGCTCGAACATTTGGGCCACGGAAGCCTGACAGATGAACGCGACGACGGTATGGTGGAAGGTGTAGTGAAGGACAAATGGGAGGAGAGAGGAGAGGAGAAGAGGCAGGACATGTAGCACCAGAAGTGTGTCTTTGTAGGTTCTGATGGTGTTGCTCCCACTGGGCTCGGTAAAGGGAAGCCAGGTGCCTTCTAAAGGCAGTCGTCCCTAGGTGAGTGTTGGACTTACCGCGACTTATGCGTTGACAGCACAGGCTGCAGATGGCAAAACTATTGTCAGCAGCGGAAACTTGAAAAAAGCACACACTGCGGAGCCATGTGCCGGCATCCTGGGAGCATCGGGTGTGACCGTGCATGGGGTATGGCTCATTCCAGATACTTTAGCAGTCTCCTTTTTGCCTCCTGTGCACTGTAAGTTCTGCCTGCCTTTTCTCTTTCTCCTCCCTATCTTCTGCTCTGTTTCTCCCTCTGAACTCCCCTCCTCTTCCTCTCTTGTGGGAACACAGGTGACGTCCATAGACACGTCATCATCGTCCCCTTTACCACCTCTGATATTAGAGATCTCGGAGTGGGCAGCAACAGCAGGAATCACCCTCCTTGGGCTGATTTGGGTACTGTCATCAGACTGCTGGGTGGCGACCGTTGATACCTCCTCTTCCTGATCCGATGCCAAGAATGGCTGTGCATCGGTAAGGTCTTGTAATGGATAGGAAAATAATTGAGTGGAGGGGATATGGTGGTGGTGGTGTATTTGGGGGTGCCCACAGCAGAGAATGAAGAGGGTGCAGATAGAGAATATGATGATGGTGCAGAAGCAAAAGCTTGAGTGAGCCACTCAACCAAGTCTGGTGCTTCCTTTGACGTAATCGCATGCACCTTTTGCAAATTCCCATTTAGGCTCCTGCCTCGTACACTTGCTCAACCCCTACCATCCCTGCAGAATGGCCTGCCTCTACATCTGCCTGTCATTTTCAAAATGACCCTGTGACAAAAGTCCCTTTAGAAGAGCAGTATTTGTGGAAGAAGGTATATCACACCCCTGCTTCAATTATTTTTTTGGGGGGGCAATTGGTATATCACACCAGTAGAAATTATTTGTTCCAATGGCGTTTGACACTATCTGTAGTTTCGGTAAAACAATAAAACAGCAAACAAATGTTGCACTACCCAAATGCACTATATAGAAAGTATATTATTGGTATACAACATCCCTATTTCAATCAGTTTTTGGGGGGGCAACTGGTATATCACACCAGTAGAAATTATTTGTTCCAATGGCGTTTGTCACTCTGTGTAGCTGCGGGAACACAGCAAAACCACAAACAAATGCTGCACTACCCAAATGCACAATATAAAATGTATATTATTGGTATATAACATCCCTGCTTTAATCACTTTTTGGGGGGGCAACTGGTATGTCACACCAGTAGAAAATATTTGTTCCAATGGTGTTTGTGACTCTGTGTAGCTGCTCTAATGCAGCAAAACCACAAACAAATGCTGCACTAACTAAATGCACTATATAAAAATATAATATTGGTATATAACCCCCCTGCTTCAATCAGTTTTTTTTTTTTTTTTTTGGGGGGGGGGGGGGGGGCAACTGATATATCACACCAGTAGAAATTATTTGTTCTAATAGCGTTTGACCCTCTGTATAGCTGCAGTATCGCAGCAGAACCGCAAACAATTGCTGCACTACCAAAATGCATTATATAGAAAGTATATTATTGGTATATAACACCCCTTTCTCAATTACTTTATTTTTTTTTGGGGGGGGGGCACCTGGTATATCACACCTGTAGAAGTTATTTGTTCCAATAGCGTTTTTCACTCTGTATAGCTGCTGTAACGCAGCAGAACTGCAAACAAATTATGCACTACCCAAATGCACTATATATAAAGTATATTATTGGTATATCACAAGCCTGCTTCAACCAGATTTTTTGACGGGCAACTGGTATATCACACCAGTTGAAATTATTTGTTCCAATGGCGTTTGTCACTCTGTGTAGCTGTGGTAACGCAGCAAATCCGCAAACAAATGCTGCACTACCCAAAGGCACTACATAGAAAGTATATTATTGGTATATCACACCCCTGCTTCAATCTGTTGTTTTGAGGGGCAACTGGTACAGTATATCACACCAGTTGAAATTATTTGTTCCAATAGCTGTTGTCACTTTGTGTAGCTGCGGTAACGCAGCAGAATCGCAACAAATTCTGCACTACCCAAATGCACTATATAGAAAGTATATTATTGGTATATCACACCCCTGCTTCAATCAGATTTTTTGGAGGGCAAATGGTATATCACACTAGTTGAAATTATTTGTTGCAATAGCGTTTGTCATTCTGTATACCTGCAGTATTGCAGCAGAAGCGCAAACAATTGCTGCACTACCCAAATGCACTATATCAGGGATGGCCAACCTGAGGTTCTCCAGATGTTGCAAAACTACAACTCCCATCATGCCCTACAGTCTACAGATATCAGCCTACAGCAGGGCATGGTGGGAGTTGTAGTTTTACAACAGCTGGAGAGCCACAGGTTAGCCATGTGTGCATTATATAGAAAGTATATTATTGGCATATAACAGCCCTGCCTCAATCACTTTTTTGGGGGAGCAACTGGTATATCACACCAGTGGAAATTATTTGTTCCAATAGCGTTTGTCACTCTGTGTAGCTGCGGTAACGCAACAGAACCACATACAAATGCTGCACTACCCAAATGCACTATATTGAATGTATATTATTGGTATATCACACCCCTGCTTCAATCAGTTTTTTGGGGAGGCAACTTGTATATCACACCAGTTGAAATTATTTGTTCCAATAGCGTTTGCCCCTCTGTATAGCTGCAGTATTGCAGCAGAAACGCACACAACTGCTGCACAATACAATTGCACTATAATATACTTTCTATGTTAGACAGTATATTATAAGTATATCACACCCCTCAGTAAGTCACACCTATCGTTAGATCACCTCTACCAGTCCTTAAAAGGAATTTTGTGGCCCTATTACCTAGCGTTTGGTGTCCCTAACAGTCTGTCCCTGCTCCACACAGCAACCTCTCCCTACACTGGCAAAGGATTGAATGAGAAATGGCGGCAGATCGGGTCTATTTATAACATAGGGGGTATGCTCATGTGCTGAAACATCTCAATTGGCTGTCCTGTACCACCTGATGGATGTGTCATAGGTCAAAGTTTTTCACAATGTAAAAGAATATGGCACCGGCGGACATCACCACGAATAAGGCGAGGCGAGCCGCAAGGCCATCTCTACTCATTGGCTGCATGCATGGCCTTAAAGGGAACCTGTCACCAGTTTTATGGTGTCCTAACTAAGGGCAACATAAATAAGTGACTGACCAACACTACACTTTAGCCCCAGATCACCCCCTGCACCCCAATTAACCCTTTGATCGCCCCTGTCAATCACTAGTGAAAGGAAAAAAGTGATCAGTGTAAACTGTCACTTTTTTTTTTTCCACTGGTATTGACTGTTAGGTTTTAGGGATAGTTTAGGCCCCTTGGTTAGGTAGTTTAGGGATCAGTTAGCGCCCAGCCATCCGCACCACTGTCCCTTATTCGATGATTAGCGTATCGCTAATCAGCATTTGTACTTTTATAGTATCTGTAAGTGATCAAAACTGATCACGGTCAGATCTATAATAGTATTAGTGTCACTTTAGTTCGCCCTGATCGGTCGCCCACACGTGCGTTCACCCACGCCCGCCCCACCGAAGTGACAAAAAATTTTTTTTTTTTGATCACTGCACATTCACTTTACACGCGCTGCGGCGATAAAAAAAAAATCAGTTTTTACATTTATCAACCGCAGCGGCCTCTGGTACTTCGCTAGCCTCCCATTTGTAAGACAGGCTTGCTTTTTTTCTTGGGTAGTCTCAGGGAATACCCCTAAATTTAGTTGCCCAAATGTCAAACAGGGGGTATTCTTCTGAAGAGGCCTACAGGCTTCTGACCCAGTCGGATGAGGAATGGGAACCTTCATCTGATGAATCTAGCGGGTCAGAATATGAACCTGTAGAAAGCAGTGGCACTCTGACCCAAAGTTCAGACGAGGAGGCTGAGGTCCCTGATAGCACCAGGCGTACCCGGCCCCGTGTCGCTAGACCACAGGTTGCGCAGGATCCGCTTCAAGGGCAGCAGAGTGGTGCTGGCGCTGGCGGATTACGTGGTGAGGCATACACCAGCAGCGCAGCCCATCCTGGACCTAGTACCAGCACTGCCGTACAACATGGTGAAGTGGCGAGCACCAGAAGGGCAGTTGAAGCTGGTACAGTGGCACGTGCAGTAGTCACCCCGTCGCAGCCACCGCAAAGACGGGCCCGTAGAGCCCCTAGAATCCCTGAGGTGCTGGCAAACCCTGATTGGCAGTCCCCAACTTCAGCCGCACCTGTAGTTCCCCCTTTCACCGCCCAGTCTGGAGTTCGGGTTGAGACAGCTCAGATCGGTTCGGCCCTGGGATTTTTTGAGCTGTTCTTGACTGCGGAGCTCTTAGACTAAGTTGTGGCAGAAACAAATCGGTATGCCACACAATTTATAACCGCCAACCCGGGAAGCTTTTATGCCCAGCCTTTCCGGTGGAAACCAGTCCAAGTTTCCGAAATTAAAATTTTTCTGGGCCTTCTCCTCAACATGGGTCTAACTAAAAAGCATGAATTGCAGTCATATTGGTCCACAAACCCAATTCATCACATGCCCATGTTCTCTGCTGCTATGTCCAGGACACGATTTGAGACCATCCTGCGTTTCCTGCACTTTAGCAACAACACCACCTCCCATCCCAGAGGCCACCCAGCTTTTGACCGGCTCCAGAAAACTCGGCCCCTCATAGACCATTTCAACCAGAAATTTGCAGATTTGTATACCCCAGAGCAAAACATCTGCATAGACGAGTCCCAAATACATTTTACCGGGCACCTTGGCTTCAAACAATACATCCCAAGCAAGCGCACCCGGTACGGGGTCAAATTGTATAAGCTCTGTGAAAGGGCCACAGGCTATACCCACAAATTTCGTGTCTATGAGGGAAAAGATCAGACCCTGGAGCCGGTCGGTTGCCCTGACTACCTGGGAAGCAGTGGGAAGACAGTCTGGGACTTGGTGTCACCCTTATTCGGCAAGGGGTACCATCTTTATGTGGACAATTTCTACAGGCATTTGTTTCTAGAACAGATTGGCGCTAGTTCGCGCGGGCTTCCCCCAACGGCTCGTTACCACCCGTCTTGCAATGGGGGAGAGGACTGCCTTGTGTAACGAAGAACTGCTCGCGGTGAAATGGAAAGACAAGCGTGACGTTTACATGCTCTCCTCCATTCACGCAGACACGACAATCCAAATTGAGCGAGCAACCCGTGTCATTGAAAAGCCCCTCTCAGTCCACAACTATAACCTTCACATGGGAGGGGTGGACTTCAATGACCAGATGTTGTCTCCGTATTTAGTGTCCCGCAGAACCAGACGCTGGTATAAGAAGGTGTCTGTATATTTGATTCAATTGGTTCTGTATAATAGTTTTGTTCTCTACAGTAAGGCTGGGAGAATGCGATCCTTCCTCAAATTTCAGGAAGAGATCATAGAGAACCTCCTGTACCCAGGAGGTTCCGTGGCCCCATCCACCAGTGTAGTTAGCCGTCTACACGAGCGACATTTCCCCAATGTCGTTGCCGGTACCTCAACCCAACCGTCACCCCGAAAAAGATGTTGTGTCTGTAGCAGGAGTGGAATAAGGCGTGACACCCGCTATTTCTGTCCTAACTGTCCTGACCACCCTGCCCTATGCTTAGGGGAGTGTTTCCGGAAGTACCACACACAGGTACACCTAGCACAGGGGTCACATCTCACCAGGACAGGCACACAGGGCTATTAGGGCCCATTCATATACAGCTGCTGCAAACCTCTCCTTTCACCTGGGATAAAGTGCATAATGTACTTCGCCACATCTTTGGGCGATTTGCGCTTTGCACATTGTCCCATGGGGAAGGAGAGGTTTGTCCTATAAAGGTAAAAAAATAAAATAAAATCACCAGTAAGCAAAAAGGTTGTTCAGTTCAAAAAGTTAAAGTTTATATGTTCTGTTCAAAAGTTAATAAAATTGTTGCGTTGCGGCCTGGTTTTTTCTTTTCTATTTTTTTTTTTTACCTTCCAGGTGTACCAACCGATGGACTAGCTGCAGCACTGATGCGCATTCTGACAGAAGCATTGCGCTGCTGTCAGATTACACACAAGTCGGTGTATGCGGCGCTGCAAGACGAGATTTCTCCTCTGCAGTAAAAGATACGTTTGCCGAGGCATATGAGCTGAGGAGGTGGCGGTGTTCCTATGCTTTGGCAAACACTTCGTATAAATATATATATATATATATATATATATATATATATTTTAAAAAAATCCCGGCAATGATCTATTCATCCACATCGATTGATGTGAATGGAGAAATCTGGTTTGCCAGGGCATACGAGCTAAGTGGGTATGGATGTTGGGCGGAGCTCCTATGTCCTGGCAAAAATCTCTGGCCCCTCCTTTTTTTTTGGCCAGAGATTTTTTTCATCCACATTGATCGATGCGAATGAAGAAATCTGTGCCATTCATTTTTTTTCTTTCAGCCCAGAGGCTGAACGGGAAAAAAAATATCTCATTACCTGTATGCTCAATATAAGGAGAATAGCAGAAACTCCTAATGCTGGCCATACATGTAATGATTGCGGAGACCCTCAAATGCCAGGGCTGTACAAACACCCCACAAATGACCCCATTTTGGAAAGAAGACACCCCAAGGTATTCCGTGAGGGGCATATTGAGTCAATGAAAGATTGAAATTTTTGTCCCAAGTTAGCGGAAAGTGAGACTTTGTGAGAAAAAAAAATAAAAAAAAAATTTCCGCTAACTTATGCCAATAAAAAATAAAATTTCTATGAACTCGCCAGGCCCCTCATTGAATACCTTGGGGTGTCTTCTTTCCAAAGTGGGGTCACATGTGGGGTATTTATACTGCCCTGGCTTTTTAGGGGCCCTAAAGCGTGAGAAGAAGTCTGGGATCCAAATGTCTAAAAATGCCCCCCTAAAAGGAATTTGGGCCGCTGTGCGCATCTAGGCTGCAAAAAAGTGTCACACATGTGGTATCGCCGTACTCAGGAGAAGTTGGGGAATGTGTTTTGGGGTGTCATTTTACATATACCCATGCTGGGTGAGAGAAATATCTTGGTCAAATGCCAACTTTGTATAAAAAAAATGGGAAAAGTTGTCTTTTGCCAAGATATTTCTCTCACCCAGCATGGGTATATGTAAAATGACACCCCAAAACACATTCCCCAACTTCTCCTGAGTACGGCGATACCAGATGTGTGACACTTTTTTGCAGCCTAGGTGGGCAAAGGGGCACACATTCCAAAAGTGCACCTTTCGGATTTCACCGGTCATTTTTTACAGATTTTGATTGCAAACTTCTTCTCACACATCTGGGCCCCTAGAATGCCAGGGCAGTATAACTACCCCACAAGTGACCCTATTTTGGAAAGAAGACACCCCAAGGTATTTTGTGATGGGCATAGTGAGTTCATGGAAGTTTTTATTTTTGTCACAAGTTAGTGGAATATGAGACTTTGTAAGAAAAAAATAAATCATCATTTTCCGCAAACTTGTGACAAAAAATAAAAAGTTCTATGAACTCACTATGCCCATCAGTGAATACCTTAGGGTGTCTACTTTCCAAAATGGGGTCATTTGTGGGGTGTTTGTACTGTCTGGGCATTGTAGAACCTCAGGAAACATGACAGGTGCTCAGAAAGTCAGAGCTGCTTCATAAAGCGGAAATTCACATTTTTGTACCATAGTTTGTAAATGCTATAACTTTTACCCAAACCATTTTTTTTTTACCCAAACATTTTTTTTTATCAAAGACATGTAGAACAATAAATTTAGTGAAAAATTTATATATGGATGTCGTGTTTTTTTTTGCAACATTTTACAACTGAAAGTGAAAAATTTCATTTTTTGCAAAAAAATCGTTAAATTTTGATTAATAACAAAAAAGTTAAAATGTCAGCAGCAATGAAATACCACCAAATGAAAGCTCTATTAGTGAGAAGAAAAGGAGGTAAAATTAATTTGGGTGGTAATGACCGAGCAATAAACGGTGAAATTAGTGTAGTGCAGAAGTGTAATAAGTGGCCTGGTCATTAAGGAGGTTTTCAGTTAGCGGGGTTGAAGTGGTTAATTGACCCAGTCAATCTGCCAACATCTTGTATTGAAAATCACCAGCAGATGGGCAGGGGAGTGGCTATAGCTCTGAATTAAATATACGCTGGACTCAATGACATCACGCTGGACTCCAATCAGCTCATGCGGCATCTTTGTGTGTATATTATGAGTTAACCATCTGTCACACCAGTAAGTGAATACATCTAAGGTACTTTTTAGTAGTTAATGATTGTATATAATTAGTAAGATTATAATCAAATTGCCACATGACAGGTTCCCTTTAAGGGTGATCATGCCTTCCCAGAGTTCCTTGCTCCATGTCCCCATATGTGCAGCAGCTATTTTAGGAAAAAATGTGATTTGCCACCACGAATCGCAAGGAAATTCGGCTTTGGTGTGAATAAAATTTTTCCTGAAGTTCGGAATGAATTCCACTTCGTCAGCTTTGATTTGCTCATCTCTAGTCATAACAATGTGACTCAACTATGTATATGTGTGTTTATATAAATAAGCAAACCATTCAAGATTAAAGTATTGTAGACCAAGCAACGCCCCTCTGGGTTTCTGGGTCAATGTTTACCTGCTCAACATGCAGTTCCCCACAAGGTCAGTTATCCAAGCAAGGCAAATTTCTAGCTAGTTTCATTGAGATAAGTATAAGCTTGGTGGGATGTTTTAGTTCTGTTGTCTCACTTTCAGTTGAATATTACTTTTATTACTCTCTCTGGTTCATCTGAAATTAATTGCAAAATGGAATTGCTCATTCCTAAAGGGGGTGACTGCTTTTGCTATATTGATGATCTATCTTGAAGTTAATAGGTCAGAGCCATCCAATTAAAGTGAATGGAGACAGTGAAGCTGAAATTACACATGTTCACTGCTGCATTGTGAGCAGGTAAACAGTGAGAACACAGCACTTGTATGAGCGCTGTGTTCTCTGCACAAAGCTGATTGGTGGGGGTGTCGGCAGTTGGGCCCCTGCTGATCTGACATTGAGGATAGGTCATCTATAAAACAAAAGCATAGAACCCCTTTAATCCTAATGAGCCCAAATATTTTGCCCTTCTTTTCAGACAAAATATGGGACATACACATGTAAAAAGCATGTATAATCCAGCTTTCTTTAAAAAAAAAAAAAAAAGCTGAATGCTTCACAACTACTACATATGCAGCAAAACTAGGAAAATAGCTAAACCAGTCCCCCATCTGCAACTAGTTTTATCAAAGCAAAGCATATAAAACAGCATTTGTAGTCGCAAGATCTTGAGGGGGACCTCTGGGTGGGTAATATTTTTATTTTGCAGACTAGTTTATATACACTGAACAAAAATATAAACACAACACTTTTGGTTTTGCTCCCATTTTGCATGAGCTGAACTCAAAGATCTGAAACATTTTCTACACAAAAGACCCATTGCTCTCAAATATTGTTCACAAATCTGTCTAAATCTGTGTTAGGGTACTTTCACACTAGCGTTTTTCTTTTCCGGCGCTGAGTTCCATCCCAGGGGCTCAAATCCGGAAAAGAACTGATCAGTTTTATCCTAATGCATTCTGAATGGAGAGTAATCAGTTCAGGATGCATCAGGATGTCTTCAGTTCAGTCTTTTTGACTGATCAGGCTTTTCAGAAAACCGTAGTATGTTGTATTTTTACCTCCGGCCAAAAATCCTGAACATTTTGACTGAACACCTTTTTCCCATTGACTTGCATTCGCATGTTAAACCCGAAAAATGTGAAAAAAATGTTAAAGTCCTTAAATGGCGGATCCATTTTTTCCAATGCATTTTTTCATTGTGATCAAAATCCTGATCAGGAATCAAAAGTAATCCGTTTTCACACGTTTTTCCGGATCCAGCGAGGAGTTCTGGTGTCGGAATTGAATGCCGGATTTAAACAACGCTAGTGTGAAAGTAGCCTTAGTGAGCACTTCTCCTTTGCCGAGATAATCCATCCAACCTGGTAAATCAATGTGTTGATTAGACAGCATGAATATTGCATCGGTGTGCCTTAGACTGCCCACAAAAAAAAGCCACTCTGAAATATTTTTGTTCAGTGTATATGATGACTATTGTAGACTAAAAAAACACTCCTATTCATTTATGGGAAAAAAATATATGCAAATATTCTTGTGTAGCATCTGCAGATATCAGATAAGCTTAGGAAAGCTAATTTGAATATTTTGCCCAGAAACCCAGATGGGCATTGCCTGGCCTTACGTGCGCACATATTCTGCATACTAGACACTCTCCATAATGAAAAAGAGTACCCTTCCAGACAACACATATGTATTGTGAAGAAACCCAAAGTAGCATACTGGGTTCCCTCCACAATTCAACTGAAATAAATTTGAAAATAAAAATTGCTTAATTTCAATTCTAAAATTTGTGATGAATTTTGAACTGGTGTAATCTATTTGCTCATCAGATAGATATGTAGCTGAGCTAAACTTGATAGTTAATGAGTTAAGTATAGCAAGAATGGCAAGAACAGATAACTAACTTTTCAATGGATTTCAATGACTTTTGTCACAGGATAACCAAGATAACATTGTGCCATATGTTATTAGAGTCAAATATATATATATATATATATATATATATATATATATATATACACACACAGTACAGACCAAACGTTTGGACACACCTTCTCATTCAAAGAGTTTTCTTTATTTTCATGACTATGAAAATTGTAGATTTACACTGAAGGCATCAAAACTATGAATTAACACATGTGGAATTATATACATAACAAAAAAGTGTGAAACAACTGAAAATATGTCATATTCTAGGTTCTTCAAAGTAGCCACCTTTCTCTTTGATTACTGCTTTGCACACTCTTGGCATTCTCTTGATGAGCTTTAAGAGGTAGTCACCTGAAATGGTTTTCACTTCGCAGGTGTGCCCTGTCAGGTTTAATAAGTGGGATTTATTGCCTTATAAATGGGGTTGGGACCATCAGTTGCATTGTGGAGAAGTCAGGTGGATACACAGCTGATAGTTGTAATGACCGGCGTCACGCACAGGGAGGGAAAAGGGAAAACCCTGCCCAAGGTAGAGGGAAAGGTGGTGACCCCTGACTGACCTTGCGGCTGGCACCTGACTGCCCTGACGTCCCTAGACGGGTTCCTCACCCGTGCGGCGATCACGTGCCTAAACCCTGGCTTTCCCTAAAATTTGCCCTAGATAGTGAACAGGCCGGTGGGATCGCTAGTCCGCACCACTGACACTAAGAGGGAAACACCAGGGAGAGGACAGACAATACAGACAAACACATAAACCCAGGTGGGCGACCACAGCAGACCACAAAGGTCCAACAGGGATCCGGAGGGAAACGTTCTGGACCAACAACCAGAGAACACAGCAACACAGCTCCAGTAGGTCAGTATAGAGGTCCAGGCAGGAAGCTCTATATCTGGCAACCAGAGAAGTGTGAGAGGGAAATATAAGGAGGTTGGGAGTGCTGGACAAGGAACAGCTAAGGAGAAGGAGCTACGGATCCCTGAGTGAGCCAAAAAGGGTTGCAAAGCAAACCCAGAAAGCTACCATAAGGAAACAGCCCTATCTTACATAGAGCGCGCAGCCAACTGCTGCGACTTCCTGACCCCGGGTATAACGGAGTCAGGCGTGGTTCTTGACACCCTCGCGACAATAGTCCTACTGAATAGACTGTTAGAATTTGTATTATGGCAATAAAAAAGCAGCTAAGTAAAGAAATACGAGTGGCCATCATTACTTTAAGAAATGAAGGTCAGTCAGTCTGAAAAATTGGGAAAACTTTGAAAGTGTCCCCAAGTGCAGTCACAAAAACCATCAAGCGCTACAAAGAAACTGGCTCACATGCGGACCGCCCCAGGAATGGAAGACCAAGAGTCACCTCTGCTGCGGAGGATAAGTTCATCCGAGTCACCAGCCTCAGAAATCGCAGGTTAACAGCAACTCAGATTAGAGACCAGGTCAATGCCACACAGAGTTCTAGCAGCAGACACATCTCTAGAACAACTGTTAAGAGGAGACTGTGTGAATCAGGCCTTCATGGCAGAATATCTGCTAGGAAACCACTGCTAAGGACAGGCAACAAGCAGAAGAGACTTGTTTGGGCTAAAGAACACAAGAAATGGACATTAGACCAGTGGAAATCTGTGCTTTGGTCTGATGAGTCCACATTTGAGATCTTTTGGTTCCAACCACCGTGTTTTTGTGCGACGCAGAAAAGGAGAACGGATGGACTCTACATGCCTGGTTCCCACCGTGAAGCATGAAGGAGGAGGTGTGATGGTGTGGGGGTGCTTTGCTGGTGACATTGATGGGGATTTATTCAAAATTGAAGGCATACAGAACCAGCATGGCTACCACAGCATTTTGCAGCGACATGCTATTCCATCCGGTTTGCGTTTAGTTGGACCATCATTTATTTTTCAACAGGACAATGACCTCAAACACACCTCCAGGCTGTGTAAGGGCTATTTGACCATGAAGGAGAGTGATGGGGTGCAGCGCCAGATGACCTGGCCCTCACAGTCACCGGACCTGAACCCAATCGAGATGGTTTGGGGTGAGCTGGACCGCAGATTGAAGGCAAAAGGGCCAACAAGTGCTAAGCATCTCTGGGAACTCCTTCAAGACTGTTGGAAGACCATTTCAGGTGACTACCTCTTGAAGCTCATCAAGAGAATGCCAAGAGTGTGCAAAGCAGTAATCAAAGCAAAAGGTGGCTACTTTGAAGAACCCAGAATATGACATATTTTCAGTTGTTTCACACTTTTTTGTTACGTATATAATTCCACATGTGTTAATTCATAGTTTTGATGCCTTCAGTGTGAATCTACAATTTTTATAGTCATGAAAATAAAGAAAACTCTTTGAATGAGAAGGTGTGTCCAAATTTTTGGTCTGTATTGTGTGTATATATATATATATATATATATATATATATATATATATATTGTGGGGATTCACTCTGGTAGACAGGGTGTGCGGACACAGTACAGAGGCAAATTACCAGTTCTTAAATCAAACTTCCGTGTTTATTCACACATAAAGCAAAAAACAATGCGTCACTTTGCAATCTTGGTGTTCACACACAATGGAAAGTCCACATAGCAAAAATCACCATGTTGGCAGTTCTGCCTCCAGCAGTCCATAGCAGGCTTTTAGGGGGCCCGTTTCCCTTAAAGATGGGTCTCAGCCTTCCACCATGGCACAAGCCTCAGATCCCAGCACACACACCTCCTGAGCTCCCCTGTCAGACTGAGGTAATCCCCCTCACCTGGCAGTGCTGGCTGGCTTTTAGGCCTGGCAAAACCTGGCCTGGAACATGGGGAGTAGTCACCCACCCATCACTTTGACTAATCCAAGTAAGAGCTGTCCCGGATTAGCTATACAGCCATACTAAGTATTAAGGTTTCAAACAGCAACTGCTGTTGACACATAAAAACCTGCTCTTACTCCACCTGTGCCTTCCACATGGGTGAATAAACATCAATTGCTTTCTTATTTGGAGTGCTGTCTGATTTTCGTCTTTATATATATATATATATATATATATATATATATATATATATATATACACACACATTAGAATAGATTACAATGCTGCACTCCAGTCTTCCATGAAAAAAAGTAAATCTTTTATTACACCCAATGCAACATTTCAGCTCATCTCTATGAAGCCTTTGTCAAGCAATGATAACAGTGCTTAAAACCAGTGTATATAATGAACTGTGCATCAAGATTTACATAATTGTTGTCAATAAATGAATCAAAATCATTTACAATAATAAATACAAAGTTTCATCATAAAAGATTAATACATGTGACTCTGTGAACAATTAATAATCAGATGAAGTGTGAATCAAAAAATATACATACATCCAGTGTTGTTTTAAGATTAATAAAAAAAAAGTGCACATGTGCTGATTTAAATCATATAGTAAAATGTGCAAGGCATACATCCACCATGATTCCTGCCATGTGAGGAGAAACAGGCGTTCCATGGTGTTCAATGCGCCTGTGCTGGCGTATTTCAAACTAACGCAAGAGTATGACCTTCCTCCCCCACATGCGCTGTGCGGATGGAGTCATGCCCATAACAACAAAGGAGCACTATGTACGACTTACCTAATGCGCATGACGGAACGGATCGCAATGAAGTACTATCTATACCCATGGTAATAACACATATCAGAGCATAAATTACATACAGAAAGGGTGGACAACCACCCATTCACTAATAAATCATATACCATGACCTGATCTGTTATCCCTATGTTGGAGGACATCAGATTCCCAGCGTTTATTGAGGATCAAGCTGACCAGGGGCATTATCAGTGTCACCTGCCCTCCGCCACCACATCCCAGATCTGGTGCATTGTGTAACTACAGTTGTGGCCAAAAGTTTTGAGAATGACACAAATATTAGTTTTCACAAAGTTTGCTGCTAAACTGCTTTTAGATCATTGTTTCAGTTGTTTCTGTGATGTAGTGAAATATAATTACACGCACTTTATACGTTTCAAAGGCTTTTATCGACAATTACATGACATTTATGCAAAGAGTCAGTATTTGCAGTGTTGGCCCTTCTTTTTCAGGACCTCGGCAATTTGACTGGGCATGCTCTCAATCAACTTCTGGGCCAATTCCTGACTGATAGCAACCCATTCTTTCATAATCACTTTTTGGAGTTTGTCAGAATTAGTGGGTTTTTGTTTGTTCACCCGCCTCCTGAGGATTGACCACAAGTTCTCAATGGGATTAAGATCTGGGGAGTTTCCAGGCCATGGACCCAAAATGTCAACGTTTTGGTCCTCGAGCCACTTAGTTATCACTTTTTCCTTATGGCACGGTACTCCGTCGTGCTGGAAAATGCATTGTTCTTCACCAAACTGTGGTTGGCTTGTTGGAAGAAGTTGGTGTTGGAGGGTGTTTTGGTACCATTCTTTATTCATGGCTGTGTTTTTGGGCAAAATTGTGAGTGAGCCCACTCCCTTGGATGAGAAGCAACCCCACACATGAATGGTCTCAGGATGCTTTACTGTTGGCATGACACAGAACTGATGGTAGCGCTCACCTTTTCTTCGCCGGACAAGCCTTTTTCCTGATGCCCCAAACAATCGGAAAGAGGCTTCATCGAAAAATATGTTTTTTTGGGGAGATAAGTGGCTTATTTACTGCCATTCTTGACACCAGGCCATCTTCCAAAAGTCTTCGCCTCACTGTGCGTGCAGATGCGCTCACACCTGCCTGCTGCCATTCCTGAGCAAGCTCTGCACTGGTGGCAAAAAAGTGTCACACATGTGGTATCGCCGTACTCAAAAGAAGGAGGACAATGTGTTTGGGATGTATTTTTACATATACCCATGCTGGGTGAGATAAATATCTCTGTAAAAAACAACTTTTCCCATTTTTTTATACAAAGTTGTCATTTTACAGAGATATTTCTCTCACCCAGCATAGGTATATGTAAAAATACACCCCAAAACACATTGCCCTACTTCTTCTAAGTATGGCGATACCACATGTGTGACACTTTTTTGCAGGTGTCATTGGAATTTGGGCCCCTTTGCGCACCTAGGCTGCAAAAAAGTGTCACACATGTGGTATTGCCGTACTCAGAAGAAGTAGTGCAATGTGTTTTGGGGTGTATTTTTACATATACCCATACTGTGTGTGAGAAATATCTCTGTAAATGCCAACTTAAAAAAAAAAAATTATACAAAGTTGTCAATTTACTGAGATATACAGCATGGGTATATGTAAAAATACACCCCAAACCACATTGCCCTACTTCTCCTGAGTACGGCAATACCACATGTGTGACACTTTTTTGCAGCAAAGATGCGCAAAGGGGCCCAAATGCCAATGAGTACCTTTAGGATTTCACAGGGCATTTTTGCACATTTGAATTCTGTGAGGGGTATGGTGAGTTCATGTAAGATTTGATTTTTTGTCACAAGTTAGTGGAATATGAGACTTTGTAAGAAAAAAAAAAAATCTGCTAACTTGTGCCCCCCCAAAAAATCTTCTATGAACTCGCCATGCCCCTCAAAAGTGATCTTTATAGCGCCGCAGCGACTTTACAGTGTTTTTGCAGTGATCAGAAAAAAATATATAAATTCTGATAAGTGGCTTAAACACATACGGACGTCTGATTTGAGCCTTACAGGGGGGTGATCAATGACAGGGGGGTGATCAGGGAGTCTATATGGGGTGATCAGGGGTTAATAAGGGGTTAATAAGTAACGGGGGGTGTAGTGTAGTGTGGTAATTGGTGCTACTTACAGAGCTGCCTGTGTCCTCTGGTGGTCGATCCAAGCAAAAGGGACCACTAGAGGACCAGCTAGCAGGTATATTAGACGTTGTTAACAAAACAGCGTCTAATATACCTTTTTGGGGTTAAAAAAATCGCATCTACAGCCTGCCAGCGAATGATCGCTGCTGGCAGGCTGTAGACCAACTTTTCAGGTTAGCGTTGTTGTAAATGTGCGAGGCATGTTCACGCGAAAACTCGCCTCTCGCGAGATGACGCGCCGATGCGTCTAGGAGGAATAACCCGGCCGCCCGCAGGACGCATCCCTGCGTTAGGCTGTCGGGAGTAGGTTAATGACAGCAATGAAATGCAGTGGAAAGATTTTTTGGGGATTAAGTTTATTTTCATGGCAAAGAACGACTATGCAATTCATCTGATCACTCTTCATAACATTCTGGAGTATATGCAAATTGCTATTATAAAAACTTAAGCAGCAACTTTTTCAATTTATGTAATTCTCAAAACTTTTGGCCACGACTGTACATATCAAAAAGTAAATCAACTGTATGAAGCTCCTTAGATCCCGGATAAAACCACAAGGGGAAAGAAACATGGCCTCACCAGGAATCCTCCCCAGTTCATCCAATGAGGAACGAGTGATACAATTAAGAACCACCCGTTCACCAATGAAAATATACAGTAGGTTATCGGGGGGAAATAAACATGAGGAAGGTCATACTCTCGCGTTAGTTTGACGTACGCCAGCACAGGCCCATTGAACATCATAGAACGCCTGTTTCTCCTCACATGGCAGGAATCATGGGTGGTGTATGCCTTACAAATTATACTATATGATTTTAAAGTTCAACATTTTTTATTGAGAATTTTTCAAAATATGGTCAGCAGTACACGTCATTGCATAAACCATTCGAGGTGGACGCAGCCACCTGAGACATTGATAGTGCCATAAAGAAAGTTTCCATTATTATGGAATACACGTATCTTACATTAAGTTTAAATCAGCAATAGAACATACAAAGCAAAAATAACAGATATTGAACACAAGTCTGTCTGCTCAGAAGGCTCAACTGCAGGAGGGACCTGACCAAAGGCATTGTATTTAATTATGACCATTCCCCACTTAAGGGCCACAGGTTTGAGGGCCAATTACCTAGAAAACCTCGAGTGAGCCATCCAGGGGCTCCAGGTATGTTTGAATTTCACAGGGGAGAGCATCGAAGATGGAATCATCCTCTCATACCGGCATGTAGTGTTCAGCTCAGTCACCACCTCCAGGATATCTGGAGGACTCACTTTCTTCCAATGGCGGGTTATAACCAGTTTAGCGCTGAGTAAGATGTGCCCCATTATGGGCCTATACGTCGGGCACAAGCGCCGAATGCCCACAAACAAAAGAGCAAGCTCCGGGGAGGGGAGGACGTCTTGACCTGATATTTCCCCCAGCAATGCAAATACCTGCTTCCAGAAATCATTGATAACCGGGCATGCCCACAGAACATGTAACAGAGAACCCACATTTCCACCACCCCTCCAACACGAGGGAGAGGATGTAGGATATATGATATGCAACCTTTGGGGTGTGAAGTACCAGTTCAATAAAGTTTTAACGCCAGCCTCATAATGGGTGACACACCTAAAATTAGAAGTCAAGAATCCCAGTGCAGAGGACCAATCTTCTCCAGAGTATGTGGTGCCCAACTCTCGCTCCCATTTCTGGAATGGATTGGATTTTACAAATGTTGACTTTTCCCCCATATACTCATATATACGTCCTGTTGCCCCTTTTTTCAGCAAACCCCGGGAGCAATAAAGTTGTAGGATCCCCGTATGAGTGGGAGGGGGCTTCGCGATGATGGATGCTAATAAATGTTTAACCCTGAGATAATTGAAGACCTCCCTAGCCGGAAGTTGGAACATTTGTTGGATAGAGGTGAACGGGAGAACCTTTCCAGAACCTAGGAGCTGAGATACCCTCTCAATCCCTTGAGCATGCCAACCACGGAGACTAATATCTCCCAAAATCCATTCCAAGGAATGAATGTCCAAGTGAGGGAGGAGGGCATCAGTAGAGTCAGCGTTCGCAGTGTGAAAGTGTGACCAGACCCTTCCTACATGTCGCACCGTCTGTAAAGAGGCTTCAGGAACCTTCCCATTCCACAATATGCCGATCAACAGGTCTCTTAGAGAGCCCTTTTTGAGTGAGTGAGACTCAATTTGGTGCCAAGCTTTACCACATTGTTTGTCCCACCATTCCCTAGCAAGTGACAGACTGATAGCGCTATGGTAATCCCTAATGCATGGCAGTCCCAACCCCCCGGCCTTTTTCCGTAAGAAAAGCTGTTTTTGGGCAATTCTGGGTTTGGACGACTTCCAAATGTATTTGGACACTATTGCCTGTGCTTTTCGAAAGAATGCATCGGGGACCGGAATCGGGAGGGCTCTGAATACATAGATCAGTTTAGGCAGTGTCATCATCTGAAATGCAGCCACCCTACCGACCCATGATACCTCCTTCATGGAATATTGAGAGAAATCAGACGACATAGTATCAAGGAGGGGCTCATAGTTCCGCTTAAGTAAATGAGAGCAGGGGTATGTCAGCTTGATTCCCAAGTACGGAAGTTCCACCTCCTGCCAGTCCAGGGGAAATCGGGACTTTAACACCTCAGCCTCCCGTTGGGGGATATTGAGTAACAGGGCTTGGGACTTAGAATTATTAATCTTATAGTAAGAGAGTGTGCCAAAATGTGCTATTATGTCAAAGGCTGAGCTTAGTGACTGAAGGGGACTTGACAGGGTGAGGATAATGTCGTCAGCATATAGCGATATTCTATGATCTCTTCCTCCAACATCCATGCCACTAATGAGGGTAGATTTCCTAATGTGTTGAGCTAAGGGTTCCAAAGCCAGGATGAACAGGAGGGGTGATAAAGGGCATCCCTGGCGCGACCCATTGGTAATCTTGAAAGGGGCAGACAGCACCCCATTAACCCACACCTTAGCCATTGGGGATGCGTATAAACTGTAGAAAGCGTTCAATATGCTACCTTGAAAGCCCATTTTACCAAGAACCGAGAATGCGAACGACCAATGTAGCCGGTCGAACGCCTTCTCAGCGTCTAGAGTCACCGCCACCATTGGAAGGGTATTTTGTTCAGCATAATCAAATAGGTTAATCAACCTTCTAGTGTTGTCTGAAGATATACGGCCCTTAACAAACCCTGTTTGGTCATCCTTAATCAGGGAAGGGAGTATGGCTGACAATCTGCTGGCTATCAACTTGGCGAAGATTTTGATGTCCGAATTCAATAGCGAAATCGGTCTAAAGTTTTGAGGGATATCAGGGGATTTTCCAGGCTTTGGCAGTGTGACTATAAGGGCTGTAAGCATCTCTGACGGGAACGGGGTCCCTTCAAGAGCACGGTTAAAAATATCGAGGAAATGAGGGGACAGCACAGGGAGGAAATGCTTGTAGTATTCATTCGACAAGCCATCCGGGCCAGGGGACTTGCCTAATGGGAGATTCCCTATAATCTTTTGGAGTTCTATGGATGTGAGAGGGGCATTCAATGAGTGGAGCTGGTCAGGGGAGAGGGTAGGCAATTCAGACTGAGTTAGGAAACTATCCACCAACTCTGGGTAACTGTCAGGCAAGACAACCGTATCTTTGAGATTGTATAGGCTATGGTAGTAAGAGCGAAACTGTTCCGCAATATCTCTAGGATCCAATAATTTTGCTTTAGAGCATGGGTGGATAAGAAACGGGATTTTTGACTTAGTTTGCTGAGCCTTAAGTTGATTCGCCAACAGCTTGCCAGCTCTGTTTCCCTGGGCATAATATCTCGACTTCAGTCTAAGCAGAGATCTCGAATAATCACATGACATCAAACTACACAGTTTATCCCTCTCTATCTTCAGTAGGGAAGTTATATGGGCCGTAGGGGATGCCTTATTCCGGCTCTCTAGCTCTGCGACTGATTTGAGCAGCTGAGAAATTTCCTTCTCCTTAATTTTCCTCAGCTTGCATTTCAGTCTAATCAAGGAGCCCCTAATGAACGCCTTATGCGTCTGCCACAGAATATATGTATCCGTAACAGATCCGTCATTGATGGAGAAAAACTCTCGCAGTTCATCAGACAGCTCCTTAATAGTTTCTGGATTAGAGAATAGAAACGTGTCATTACGCCATATGGGAGCGCTCGGGAATTGGAACAAGTCCTCCAGAGTCAAAGTTATGGGGGCATGGTCCGACCACCGGATAAGTCCAATATCCGTAGATTTGGTATGCATTAAGGTAGCTTGATCTACAAAAAACATATCAATGCGTGAGTAAGAGAGGTGAGGAGCGGAAAAGAAGGTGTAATCCCTCTCCATACTATGCTGAGCCCTCCATACGTCAATGAGGCCTTCCGTGTGCAACAGAGAGGCAACATCGCTCCCTGAACGCCGGGTTAAGCTAGTGGAGTCCAACGACCGATCCATCACCAAATTAAAATCTCCACAGACAATTACCTTCCCTCGTTTCACGGAATTCAACTGTTTCAGCAGTTTTCGCAGGAAGGATGTCTGGCGATCATTAGGTGCATAAACATTGACTATGGTATATGTGATGTTATTAATAGAACATACCAGAATGATGTAACGGCCATTGGAGTCCACTTTCGAGGAAATGGTAGTAAAGGCCACTGAACTCTTGACAGCTATGAACACTCCCCTGGATTTCCTACTAAAATGAGAATGCAATATATGAGGGAAAAATCGATTATGAATACGTTTAGCATCTTCCTGCAGTAGGTGGGTCTCCTGGATGCAAACAAGGTCCGCTCCAGCATTGGTTGCCTCTCTCCAAACATAGGATCTTTTCTGTGGACAGTTAAGTCCCTTAGCATTAAGTGATAGGATTTTGAGGCCCATGTGAGTGAGGAGAGGAACCAAGTCCTGTGCGACCAGACAGACTAATAAGTATTAATCAACTACAACAACAAAGAACAATCGCCTGAAAGTAAGCAAGATGTAAAGTGGCCGCAAGCATATACTCTGAGCAGCGAGTCAGTGAGGAGTCTAAAGGGGTAGTAAAAACAACCGGGAGGGGATAAATAACTCAACTCCAGACGGTCAATCCGTCCGTGCAATATAGGCGGCGTAAGTCCACTGGTGAGGCTGAGAGGATCCTGAACTATGTTAAGTGCGCAAACAGATAGACAGCACCTAAACAGAAAGGATTAGTAATCAGATCCCATATGAACAGTGCAAGAGGTAGCTCCACTCCTCCTAGCCGCAGATAATCCAGGGCAGGAATGGCAAATAGTTCCTGTAGGTGGAATCTTCGTCATCGGACCCAAAAGAAGATCAGCAATTCTGCGCTACACCGCAGACAACCAAGTGTCTCAATTGCGAGTCCCTCTCCTCTCCAGCTGAAGAGAGATGTCCCAAGACTGTAACAGCTCCTTTCCCTCATCAACCGCTTTCACCACATGAGTTTTCCCATCTTTCCGGATCAGCAGTTTCTGCGGATAGCCCCATTTATACTGGATATCATTATCCCTAAGTGCAAGGGTGATTGGCTGTAATTCCCTCCTTTGTCTCAGCGTCGCCATAGAAAGATCCGCAAAAAGCCTGACTGTCTGGAAAGGAGCAGGGAGTTTGTCGCAGTTCCTAGCCGCCATCATTAAGGCCTCTTTAGTATGGAAGAAATGGATCCTGGCTAGCGTGTCTCTTGGGACATCCGCCCCGAGATGCGGCGGTTTTGGGATCCTATGAGCCCTGTCAATTATCATGTCCGGGACAGGGATTTTCGGAAGCAGCGCTTTAATGAGGCCCTTAAGATAGGGCTGTAAATCCCGAGGTGCTACATCTTCTGGAATACCTCTGAATTTAACATTGTTCCTTCTGGAACGATCCTCCAGATCTGCCAATTTGCTCTTAATGGCCTCCATTTCGTCCGCCATGTCATTGTGGGCATCAATAATGTTATTCTGTGAAACAGCAAAATCAGCCATCTTACTCTCCACATGTTGAATCTTTTCTGCAGATTCTTTAACCTTGGCCGCTAAAGGGTTAATGAGCCCCTCCATGTCCAAACGCAAGGACTGGTGTAAAGCCAGGAGCATATTTTTTATGGAGTCCTCACACAGAGGCTTATCAGAGGTCTGGTATGCAATTATAGGGATAACTGCTGGGTTCTCCACCGTCTGCTTCCATGGCCCCTCACTAACCTCAGGAGAACATGACGGATCCAGGCGCGGCCTCTGCTTCTGAGGGCTGCCGGAAGGCGAGATCACAGCGCGGCTAGCTGCAGTGCCATTTTGTGTAGCCGCGTTGTCCGGGGTCCCCAGATCACTTGGGGTCGGCGGGAGTGAGGGGAATTCAGCCTCTGTCAACGAGAAGACGTCAGGCCCCGGTGGAGGTGACGGAGACCTGGAGACACTGTTCGGCGATGCGCTGCCCACAGGAGACGAGGTAAGTGCGCCGCGGGAACCTGCGCCATCTTTAGCCGGGCCCCGCTCAAAGAAACCGTCCAAACTACCGCTCTGCAACCTCGGAAGCTGCCTTTTAGACTTCCCCATAGTGTCCTGGGAGGTATCCAGTCCTGTCGCTGGTAAGAGTGTGGAGATGGCGGTAGCCGAAGCGCTGGGAAGCTCCTCTGTAATCGCTGAGGTGCAGGAGCTGAGAGATCAAGCGGCCATTCCTCTCAGCGGCCAAGCCACGCCTATACTATATGATTTTAATCAGCACATGTGATCATACTAATTATATTTAATACATCACAATGATGAATTTTATATCTTAAAACAACACTGGATGCATGTATATTTTTTGATCCACACGTCATCTGATTATTAATCGTTCACAGAGTCACATGTAATTTTTTTTATGATGAAACTTAGTATTTATTATTGTAACTCATGTTGATTAATTTATTGAATAACAATTATGCATATCTTGATAGACAGCCTTTTATATACTGTACACTGGTTTTGAGCACTGTTATAATTTCTTGACAAAGACTCCATAGAGATGAGCTGAAATGTTGCATAGGGTGTAATAAGGTCTGCCTTGTCATCTATTCTACTACTGGCTGTGGTTTCTTCGTCCAAAACTTTGCAGGGACTTTGTACCTGGCATTTTAAAGGTGTGCTGCTATTACTATTGTGTTTATATACATATATATATATATATATATATATATATAAGGAAAATGTATGGCAGCACCAATTCACAGCATAAATAACGGGTGCTATGTCCAAGGGTGTCACTGCTTACACATAAAATATAGACGGAAACGAACAGCACTTCCAGTAGAAAAAGTAGTCGTTTATTATATATATATATATATATCTCCACAATGTAGTGTTTTCACAATTGGTAAAAAATAAGCTTGTGACTGTATTAGCAAACACATGCTAACTTCTTGGAAATCTTAATTGATTTTCTGCCACATAAATAAAAGATTGTATAGGACTCTTGGGGTCTTTGATTCCTGGAGCCTTTGAAGACCTCAGTTATAAGAATCAATGGAGCATGAAACTATAACAAATGTGAAAAACATACAACAGCATCAAATAATAACTTTTCAAGAGAAATGAAAATGACATTGGGGTTTATACTCTAATTCAGCTATCCATCATTTTAGGAAGAGTGCAGCAAGCTGGTTTGTATTTGGAGATGTTAAAGCATATTGATACAGTATTTACTAAATTCTGTGATGTTTAGATGGAAAGCATTCTAAGAGTGCATTCTTTTAAAGAGCAGTTTTGAGCAAATGGAGCTATCATTGAATGAGAAATATAGTATCTATCTATCATCCATCTATCTCTCTTTATTGTGATATGTCAAATTACACAATGTACTAAAACAAATTTCATCATGTCCACTGAGAATGCAATCTGCTGTGATATCCAATGACAGGCAAAAATGCTTTGAGATGATCTGTAATCTAAATCATTATGCAAGTGATCCCTTACTAGGACAAAAATAATAAATAAAAAAGTAAGCCTTTTTCTTTTATGCCGAACTTTAAAAAAAAGTTATAGATGGGGGGGGCGTGGACTGGACGTCTTCTAAGATGGCCGCGTAGAAGCTGAGCTCCGCCACCTGCCACTAGCAAGGAGACTCTGCCGCTACTCCAGCACGACATATGGGGAAGAAGACCTGCCCGAACACCCCTGGACCAGCACTGACCACTTACCTGAGGTCCTCGACGCTGGACTCCTAATTTTTCAGGGGCCCAGCTCTTCCATCTGCTGTCCGCGGCCTACATCCGGTTCGGACCTCTAAAGCCTGCACACCTGCTGCACACGGTGCAAGCCCACAGCCGTCTGGCTCTCCATCGTTCCAGGTTCAGAGGGCGCCTGCCTCCTCACTGTCCCCACTAATGGAGGAATTCATTCCCAGACCTGGGGAGGGCTCCAGAAGAGACACCGCTGAAACTGCCCCAGAACCAGGTGCTCAGCGTGTCCCGGCCGCTACCATGCAGCCAAAACCGGCGAACAGACAGCCTAAACAGGCGGCAACGCCATCACAGAGGCACCGTGACTGCCCTGGTCAATCTTCAGGGATTAAGGAGTTGTCCCTCTCCCAGCCTGCACTGAGGAGGAGCAGACAGAATGGGACCAGGTGTCGGACACTATGAATGAAGGGGATGAGGAGTTGATGCAGTCCTCTCAGGCATCCACTTTGTTACACCAAACATTGCATCTACCTACTAAGGAAGACTTTAAAGCGCTCATTTCTGAGGTAAAAAGTGTTTGCAAATCTGAAATATCTGCCCTCAGACAGGACTTTAAACAGCTATCAACCTGCATTGAATCGATAGAGACTGACCATGATGTCACTTGCAAATATGTCTCACAATTGCAATCTGTGATACTAGCGCATTCCCAAACCATCCTGGAAAATACCCGCCATCTAGAAGATTTAGATAATAGGGGGCGCCGGAACAACATCCGGATCAGAGGGCTGCCCGAGCCCCCCACAGATGAAAATTTACAAGACATACTATCTGACCTGTTCAATATGATACTGGGCACTAGTGTTGAGCGCGAATATTCGAATAGCAAATTTTTTAAGCGAATATCGGCACTTCCCTAATTCGCGAATATTTTGAATATAGCGCTATAAATTCGTTATTTTCGATTATTTTTTTATTGTTATATTTTTTTCTTTCCCACTTCCCAAAAGTAGTTCTTACCTGTTCTGAGGATTCCTGCCTCCTGGCTGCTCCAGTCAGTGCCCGTTGCCGCTTCTGCCAACTTCCGTGCTCATGGAGCGCCCCCATCAACATGGGAACGACTCCATACTAGAATGTACTGTCGGATGTGAGAATTGAGTTGAAATCGCAATGCAATCAATATAACTTGAAGTAATCGCACTGCGATTTCAACTTCATGCTGGGTTTCTAATGGGTCAGCTTGCTAAATTAACGAAGTTAACGAATATGGAATATAGCAGTGCTAAGTTGAAATCGAAATGCAATTAATATAACTTGAAGTCATCGCATTGCGATTTCAACTTAGAGCTGGGTTTCTAATGGTTCAGCTTGCTAGAATTAACAAAGTTAACCAATATGGAATATAGCAGTGCTAAGTTGAAATCGCAATGCAATTAATATAACTTGAAGTAATCGCACTGCGATTTCAACTTAGAGCTGGGTTTCTAATGGTTCAGCTTGCTAGAATTAACAAAGTTAACCAATATGGAATATAGCAGTGCTAAGTTGAAATCGCAATGCAATTAATATAACTTAAAGTAATCGCATTGCGATTTTAACTTAGCACTGCTATATTCCATATTCGCTAACTTTGTTAATTCTAGCAAGCTGACCCATTAGAAACACAGCTCTAAGTTGAAATCTAGAAATGAACTCCAAGACTCACTTAAGGAGTACTTTGAGTTAAACCAGGCTTCTGTGTCCTCTACATCCATATTGTAGGAGGCTCATAAGGCGGTTTTTCGTGGGTCCTGCATTGCACTTGGAACTAGGTTGAAGAGGGATCGTAATCTTAAGCAACACACTCTTATGATACAATTGAGAGAGTTGGAAGCCCAATTACAGACTCGGACCTTGCGCCATCTATTGCGCTGCATAGTCCTGTTAAGGACAAGGCTGCGTGAACTAGCGTATCAGAAAACTGAGAAACTGTTACTGTATTCTCGACAGCGGTTTTACACATGGTGCAATAAGTCGCATACTATCCTGGCACGACAGTTGCAGGAGTCCAGAGTCTTGGGTCATCCCCAACGCTCATGAAAAGGGCAGATGGATCCTTAGTGTATGATCCTAATGATATTTCAGCCTTATTCCAGGAATACTATGCGGCTTTATACTCCCTTCCACAGCAATTGCCGTCCAATGATACAGAGCGTCAACACCTCTTTCATAATTTCCTGACCAAATGTAACCTCCCTAAATTAACAGAAGAGGCGGTGTCCTCGCTGAATACTCAGATCACTAATGAAGAATTGGACGAAGTGTTAAAACAACTTCCGAATAAGTCCCCTGGACCCGATGGCTTGCCCTATGGGTACTATAAAACATTTTCTTCCATTCTCCTACCCCACATGGCTTCTATGTTCAACTCTCTTCTGAAGGGTAACCCAGTCCCCTCAACACTTTTGCATTCTTACATAACGATCATTCCTAAGCCAGGGAAGGACCCTATGGACTGTGCAAATTACAGGGCTATAGCTCTTCTGAACTCAGACCTAAAGATCTTTACAAAAGCCTTAGCTAATAGACTAGCTTATTGGTTACTGCAGCTGATCCACAAGGACCAGGTGGGTTTTGTCAGGGGTTGGCAGGGTGGAGACAACACAATGAGAACTATAGACCTTATTAAAATTATCAATGAATACAAAACTCCTGCCTTGATATTGGGGCTCGATGCGGAAAAAGCGTTTGACCGCTTGAATAAGTCATTCATGTTCTCCACCTTGCAGACTTTTGGCTTTAGGGGAGCGTTCTTGGATGCCCTAAAGGCACTATATTCCCATCCCACGGCGTCTATTATATTCCCACATGCACCTTCAAAGGTGTTTCCCATTTATAATGGCTGCCCCCTGTCCCTGTTACTCTTTGTGCTCTGTATTGAACCTTTAGCCGCTGCAATTAGAGCCTATCCGGACATTCACGGGGTCAAGGTCAATGCTATCCAATATAAACTATCATTGTTTGCAGATGATGTTCTGCTTACGTTGACAGATCCACATGTTATGCTCCCAAATCTATTTGATTTACTGGGGAACTATGAAAGGCTCTCTGGTTACAAGGTAGACACGTCCAAGACGGAGGCCTTACCCCTTAATCTCTCCTCTCATACGCAGGCGACTATACAGGCTAACTTTCATTTTCAGTGGAAAGAAGATTATATATGTTACCTGGGGGTGCACTTATCTAATAAATAATCCTCTCTATACGCTAAAAATGTTCCCACAGTATTTAGGGACCTGAGGGCCCTTATGTCTAGGTGGATGCAGTTGCCGATATCTCTTTTCGGCCGTATTGCCGCTGTTAAGATGTCTATATTACCTAAACTATTGTACCTCTTTGAAACCCTGCCGGTTTCAGAACCTAACAGGGAATTGAAAAGTTTTAGTCCTCAGTGCTTCGCTTTATCTGGAACGGGAAGAGACATCGTATTGCTTGCTCCACCCTTACTGCCCTTAAATCACAGGGCAGTTTGGTCGTGCCAGACATCATTAAGTACTATTGGGCCACACACCTTAGAAAAATACCTGCATGGTCCACGCTACTGGCATACTCCAGGTGGGTGGAAATAGAGAAATTGTGGATAGCCCCGGTCCATTCCAACTCCCTTCCATATATGGAGGGTCTGTAAACATCGGTTCTTTGTTACCAAAAAATCATCTATGACCCCCTTTCTATTCAACCCTCTGTTCCCCGCAGGTATGGAACCGTCTTTTGTAAAACATTGGTTTGCTAACAGACTTTTTCGCCTTGTGGATATAGTTGATTACAGGACACTGCAAATACTGCAAACTTTCCTTTCAATTGCCAGAATATACTCATTACCATTCTACCCAATTAACACATTTTCTGACCAGTATGCATAACTCACCCCAAGTGTCTAAGCCATCGTCGTTTGAACGACTATGTAAGCTATCAGACTCCACTAAAGGATTGATATTGAATATTTATGTTATTTTATCTACCCCTCTCCCTACTGAGTTACATAAACATGCATACATGGCTAAGTGGGAGAGGATTTTAGACCGCACTCTTTCAGCTGAAGAGTGGCGGCTGATTTGGAACAGGATGGAGATGACTTCTTCATGTGTCACCCACCGGGAGAACTCATATAAGGTGTTAATGTTCTGGTATCGCACTCCCCAATCTGGTTTCTGAAACACCTTAACCCTGCTATTCCGGACAGATGTTGGCGCTGTGATATGGAGATGGGCTCTCATATCCATATTTTCTGCAAATGTCCTCTGATACGTCTCCATATTGGTTGATGGTGCGGGATGTTCTCTTCCAACTTCTCAACATTAGGTTCCCATTGGACCCTATGATTTACTTATTGAATATGCCACATGTCTCGCTAAAAAGACATATTCTCAAACTCACTCTGCACATACTAACTGCGGCTAGACGCCTGATTGTGAGTTTTTGGAAGAAGCGCATCCTGCCATTGAGACTAGATCTTATTGCAAATTTTACGGAGGTGCGTCGAATGGAGCTCTTAACGGCTATAATGGAGGCGCAGAATGCTAGGTTTGAAAAAGTATGGCAGTTATGGGACAAACATTTTGAATCCTACACGTAACCAGTGTCGTAACTAGCCTTCCTACTCCCTATGTCCCTCATTTGGTCTTGTCTTGTAATATCTTCCCTCCTGTCTGTCTTTTTTTTGTTTATTTTTAATGATCATTCTAACGACCACTCTGAATCTTTGCTCCGATATAGCTTATAGCTCTCCTGTATAATGTTACTCGAATATGTTGTTGTCTCTTGACATTATGTTATATCTTCTGTATTTGAGCTCACTGTAGCTATAATGTTCATTCGTTTGATAGACGGACACACGTACGTCTGCTTTTCTATAATACTTTATTGTGTATACACAAAACTTTCAATAAAAAAAGACATTTATGAAAAAAAAAGCATAGATAGCTATAGATATAAACTGTGAGTGTATGTGTGTATATACATAGGTAGTTATTCTCAGATAAATGCACGAACACCTATATGTATATATATATATATATATATATATATATATATATATGTACATACAGTATATACAGTGGATATTAAAAATATTCAAACCCTTGTTAAAATGTCAGGTTTCTGTGATGAAAATGAGACAAAGATAAATCATTTCAGAACTTTTTCCACCTTTAATGTGACCTATAGAAACATAGAAACATAGAATGTGTCCGCAGATAAGAACCATTTGGCCCATCTAGTCTGCCCAATATACTGAATACTATGAATAGCCCTTGACCCTATCTTATATGAAGGATGGCCTTATGCCTATCCCATGCATGCTTAAACTCCTTCACTGTATTTGCAGCTACCACTTCTGCAGGAAGGCTATTCCATGCATCCACTACTCTCTCAGTAAAGTAATACTTCTTGATATTACTTTTAAACCTTTGCCCCTCTAATTTAAAACGATGTCCTCTTGTAGCAGTGATTTCCTTTATGTATTTAAAGGTTTCTATAATATCCCCTCTGTCTCGTCTTTCTTCCAAACTATACATGTTAAGGTCCTTTAATCTTTCCTGGTAAGTTTTATCCTGCAATCCATGTACTAGTTTAGTAGCTCTTCTCTGAACTCTCTCCAAAGTATCAATATCCTTCTGGAGATATGGTCTCCAGTACTGAGCACAATACTCCAAGTGAGGTCTCACTAGTGATCTGTAGAGCGTCATGAGCACCTCCCTATACACCCAAGCATTCTGCTAGCATTTCCTGCTGCTCTATGACATTGTCTGCCTACCTTTAAGTCTTCTGAAATAATTACCCCTAAATCCCTTTTCTCAGACACTGAGGTTAGGACTGTATCACTGATTTTATACTTTGCTCTTGGGTTTTTACACCTCAGGTGCATTATCTTGCACTTATCAACATGAAATTTTAGTTGCCAGATTTTTGACCATTCTTCTAGTTTTCCTAAATCCTTTTCCATTTGGTGTATCCCTCCAGGAACATTAACCAGGTTACAAATATTTATGTCATTAGCAATAAGACACACCTTACCATCAAGGCCTTCTGCAATTTCGCTAATAAAGATATTAAACAATATGGGTCCCAGAACAGGTCCCTGAGGTACCCCACTGGTAACAAGACCATGGTCTGAATATACTCTATTGACTACAACCATCTGTTGTCTGTCCCTCAGTCACTCCCTAATTAGAGTTGAGCGGACACCTGGATGTTTGGGTTCGACGGGTTCGGCCGAACTTCGGAAAAAAGTTTGAGTTCGGAACCCGAACTTGATCCCGAACCCCATTGAAGTCAATGGGGACCCGAACTTTTGAGCACTAAAATGGCTGTAAAAATGTCATGGAAAGGGCTAGAGGGCAAATGTCATCAAAATGTGGTTAAGAGCATGTGCAAGTGCTCTGCAAGCAAATGTGGAAAGGGAAATGACTTTAAATAACATAAAATACGTTAAAAAATAAAATAAAAATCTTGATCTAGGAGGACCAGGTCCATATGGAGTAGGAGATTGAGGAGGCAGTGGATGTGGCGGTGTAGGTGTAGGTGGCAGTGGAGGAGGAGGAGGTAGCCTACACTGCTTTTTGGTTTACATTTTTATTTTTTTAATTAGGGTACACCCCAAAACATTGGGAAATATAACCCTCCAGTCGTGCTAAACACGTTCAGACAATACACCGGCTGCAGGGCAGGCCAGCACCTCCAAGGCATAAAGGGCAAGCTCAGGCCATGTGCCCAATTTGGAGACGCAGAAGTTGCAGGGGCTGACCCCTGTCAGTTAGTTCGTGTAGGCGTGTGCATACTTACTGCCCCACCATGTCGCACATACCCATGATGTTCACGATCCAATTTGACATCTGCTCTATCAACTTTCAATGTTCTTTTATGCGCCTACCATGGTGATTACGGGTGGCGGGGAATCAGGGTTCCAGGCCGGAGAGGGAGCGTGAGAAAAAGAGACCAAATTTAAGGTAGATAAATTTATTTTAAAAAATTGGGATCGAGAAGAAATGCGGGCCAAAAGAATCAAAGCGGAATTGTGGGAAAAGCTATTGAGGCGCAAATGTTGTTCAAAAGAGTATAGCGGAAATGTGGGGCAAAGTATTAAAGCTAAAATATGGTACAACTTGTTTAAGTTTAAGCATTGAATCAAAGGAGGTGACGCGCATCAATTAAAGAAGCATTTCAGAAATGTTATTCCCTGTCACCTATGCAGAGCAGGGGTTTATTAACGTCTAAAATTGTATAATGTCAACCCAAGAATGTAACAGAAAAATTACATAAATTAATTAACCTGTCTACTTGTCTATGACAGAAAACAATTGTTTATTGTCACCCGAAAATGTAAAATAAAAATTATTGAAAATTATTAAGATTTCAACTAGGTAGAGGAGGGGTATATTACACCCATAAATTGGTGAATTTGACCCTAAAATGTAACAGACATTTTTTTTTTTTATTGTTTAACCTGTCTACTAGGTAATAGCAGTAGTACTTAACACCCAAAAATTGTTTAATTTCAACAAAAAAATGTAACGGACAAATATATATTTTTTGATGTACCGTACTATACATCAAAAAATTGGTTAATTTCACCAGAAAATGTTAATGACAATTTATTTTATTTTTTTAACCGGCATACTAGGTATAGCAGTGGTACTATACACCCAAAAATTAGTAAATATCACCGGAAATTGTTAATGACAATTTATTTTATTTTTTTATCCGACATACTAGGTATAGCAGTGGTACTATACACCCAAAAATTGGTTAATTTCACCAGAAAATGTTAATGACAATTTATTTTTTTAACCGGCATACTAGGTATAGCAGTGGTACTATACACCCAAAAACTGGTTAATTTCACTAGAAAATGTTAATGACAATTTATTTTTTTAACCGGCATACTAGGTATAGCAGTGGTACTATACACCCAAACATTGGTGAATATCACCCGAAAATGTTAATGACAATTTTTATTTAATTTTTTAACCGGCCTACTAGGTATAGAACTGGTACTATACGCCCAAAAATTTGTTAATTTCACCAGAAAATGTTAATGACTATTTTATTTTTATTTTTTTACCGGCCTACTAGGTATAGCAGTGGTACTATACACCCAATTTCTTTTTTTATTTCACCAGTAAATGTTAATGACTATTTTTTTTTGTTTTTTTAACCGGCCTATGAGGTATAGCAGTGGTAGTATACACCCAAAAATTGGCGAATTTCACCAGAAAATGTAAATGTCAAAGTAGTGAAATGATATAAAATAAAACATAAACAAAAAAAACAAAAAAATGGATTTATGAGGTGGAGTTCCATATGGAGTACGAGTTTGAGGAGGCGGTGGACGTAGTGGAGTGGGTGGAAGCGGCGGTGGAGGAGGACGAGATAGCCAACACAGGCTTTTGGTTTTAATTTAATTTTGTAAAATTAAGGTACACTACAAAAGAGTGTGAAATATCTTAAACACAAACATGAGCAATTGCGCTGCAGTATAACAATGGCTGCTTAGTGTCTGTATACATGTCTATTCTGCACAAGGTACAGACAAGTCCTGTGGGATCCATGCCTGGTACATTTTAATGAACGTGAGCTCGTCCACATTGGCTGTGGACAGGCGGCTGCGCTTGTCTGTGATGACGCCCCCTGCCGTGCTAAACACACGTTCAGATAATATACTGGTAGCAGGGCAGGCCAGCACATCCAAGGCATAAAGGGCAAGCTCAGGCCATGTGCCAATTTGGAGACCCAGAAGTTGAAGGGGGCAGACCCGTCATTCAGTACGTGTAGACGTGTGCACACATAATGCTCCACCATGTTGGTGAAATGCTGCCTCCTGCTAAGACGTTCCATATTAGCTGGTGGTGCTGGTTGTTGTGGCACGATGACAAAGCTTTTTCACATTTCGGCGACCTCTTCCTCGTCCTTTGCCTTCGCCTTGTGCTTCCACTGTGCCCCCGCTGTCAGGTGGGAATGCCACCAGCAGCTCGTCTACCAGCGTGCTCTTGTACTTGCGCATCTTACGATCACGCTCCAGTGACGGAAGTAAGGACGGTACATTGCACTTGTAACGGGGATCCAGCAGCGTGGCCAACCAGTAATCAGCACAAGTTAGAATGTGGGCAACTCGGCGGTCGTTGCGGAGACACTGCAGCATGTAATCGCTCATGTGTGCCAGGTTGCCCAGAGGCAACAAAAAAAGTCCTCTGTTCAAGGTGTATCGTCTGTGTCCTCTGTATCCCCCCAGCCATGCACCAGTGATGGGCATGAGCTGGTCTGGGTGCCACCCTGCTGTGAACATGGTTCCTCCTCCTGCATCTCCTCCTCCTCATCCTCCACCTCGTCATCCTCCAGAACTGTGCCCTGGCTGGACAATTGTGTACCTTAGGTTTGTGAGTGCAGGAACCCACCCTCGGAGCCACTTGGGAATGACTGTCCGGAAACCCTACAAAATGATCCCGATTCCTCCTCCTCCTCCTGTGCCACATCCTCTTCCATCATCGCCATTGTTTTCTCAAGGAGGCATAGAAGTTGGATAGTACCGTTGAGAACGGCGTTATCGGCACTGGCCATGTTGGTGGAGTACTCGAAACAGCGCAACAAGGAACACAGGTCTCGCATGGAGGCCCAGTCATTGGTGGTGAAGTGGTGCTATTCTGCCGAGCGACTAACCCGTGCGTGCTGCAGCTGAAACTCCACTATCGCCTGCTGCTGCTCGCACAGTCTGGCCAGCATGTGCAAGATGGAGTTCCACCTTGTGGGCACGTCGCATATGAGGCGGTGAGCGGTAAGGCTGAAGTAACGCTGCAGCGCTGACAGGCGAGCAGCAGCAGGGTGAGAGCACAGACGGCCCACACTTTATTCAGCAGCTCTGACATATCGGGGTAAGTTTTAAGTAATCTCTGCACCACCAAATTCAGCACATGCGCCAGGTAAGGGCTGTGCGTCAATCCAGCTAGTCCCAGAGCTGCTACAAGATTTCGCCCATTATCGCACACCACCAGGCCAGGCTTGAGGCTGACTGGCACAAACCACTCATGGTTCTGTTGTTCAAAGCCCGTCCACAGCTCCTGCGCGGTGTGGGGTTTGTCTCCCAAACAGATACGTTTTCAAACTGCCTGCTGTCGTTTACCCCTGGCTGTGCTGAAGTTGGTGGTGTAGGTGTTACGCTGATTGGATGAGGAACTGGTAGAGGATGAGGAAGCAACAGGAGGCAGACTGAAGCGCCCTGCAATCCTCGGTGGTGGAAAACCATTCGGCAAACTGCTATCCGCCTCAAGCCCAGCCGCTACTGTATTTACTCAGTGTGCTGTTATGGAGATATAATGGCCCTGACCGTGCTTACTGGTCCACGTATCCGTAGTCAGGTGCACCTTCCCACAGATGGCGTTGCACAGTACACACCTGATTTTGTCCCCTACTTGGCTGTGCAGAGAAGGGATGGCTCGCCTTGAAAAGTAGTGGTGGCTGGGCACGACATACTGTGGGACAGCCACCACCATGAGGCCTTTTAAACTATCCGTCTCCATCAGACTGAATGACAGCATTTCAAAGGCCAGTAATTTAGAAATGCTGGCATTCAGGGCTAGGGATTGTGGGTGGGTACATGGGTACTTCCTCTTCCTCTCCAGCGTTTGGGAGATGGAGAGCTGAATGCTTCCGTGGGAAATTGTGGAGATGCTTGGTGACCCAGATGTTGGTGTTGCCTGCAGATCCTCTGTTTGCGGGTGGCAAGTGGCACTGTCACTCCAGAGGTGGATGAAGAGGCCAAGAGCAGCACAAGAGGAAGCAGGAGGAGCCAGAGACCTTTCTTGGTTTTGAGGTGTCTACTCCACTGCAGCTCGTGCTTTGCACTTAAATGCCTGGTCATGCTGGTTGTGCTCAGGATGAGAACGTTTATGCCTCGCTTCAGGCTCTGATTGCAGAGCGTGCAAACCACTCGTGTCTTGTCATCAGCACATTGTCTAAAGAACTGCCACACCAGGGAACTTCTTGGAGCTGGATTTGGTGTGCTCGGTCCCTTGCTGCGGTGGGCAGTAGCAGGCATACTGTCTAGAGGACGGCTGCTGCGCTTTTGCACCCTGCTCCCACTTCTGCTGTGCTGGTGGCTCTGTGCGACCACCGCCTCTTCCTCCGAACTACATAGGTCACTCGCAAGACCTTGATTCCATGTGGGGTCGAGGACCTCATCGTCCTCCACATAATCTTCCACCCAGTCTTCAACCCAGCATTCCTTGTTGGTCTGCACACTTTCGAAAGCCACAGCAGTTGGCATCTGTGTTTTGTCATCATCTGAGATGTGCTGCAATGGTCCTCCCATTTATTCATCTTGAAAGATAAGTGGTTGGGCATCGGTGCACTCAATCTCTTCCACTTCTGGGGCAGGGCTAGGTGGATGGCCCTGGGAAACCCTGCTAACAGAGTAATCAAAAAGCAGAAGAGACTGCTGCATGACTTGGGGCTCAGATTGCTTGGCTGATTTGCAAGGGGGTGAGATGAAAGACTGATGGACATCGGCTGCAGGTGCCAACTGTGGTCTTTCAGCAGGAGACTGGGTGGGAGACAATGTGAAGGAACAGGATGCACTGTCAGCAACCCAATCTACTATCGCCTGTACTTGTTGAGGCTTCACCATTCCTAGAGCAGCATTAGGCCCGACCAAATACCGCTGGAGGTTCTGTCGCCTACTCGCACCTGAGGAAGGGGTTTCACTTGAGCCTGTAGCTGGCACAGATCGACCACGTCCTCTCCCTGCAACAGGAGCTCCACCAGCAGCACCACGACCTGGGCCACGTCCCTTATTTGACACTCTCCTCATATTTCTTGAATTTGGGATCTTGTCCTAAATGGGTGTTTAATTAATAGTAGAATAGAATGACAGCATGTAACGTGTGTATCTCACACGGCCTGAACCAGTGTAGGCCTGAATTAAAGATTTATTTGCCCAAAATGGCTGTATTTCAAATGACTGAGTAAAACCCCTGTATATACAGGGTGTATCTCACACGGCATGACCCACAGTAGGCCTGAATAAAATATTGGTGCACCAAATGGCTGCATTTCAAATCTCTGAATCTAACCCAAATGTATTAAGGGTACATCTCACAATGACATATGCAGCAAATGCTGCCAAATAAACTTTTGTTGCCCAAACGGGTGTTTGTTTAATATCTCAATATGGCAGCAGTATATAACCCAGGAATTTCAAATGTGTTTATGCTGCAAGGCCTGAAATATTGTGTATTTTGCCCCAAAAAGGGTATTTTATTATTGAAAGAATGTAAGCCCTGTATATACAGTGTGTATTTCACACGGCCTAAACCCACTGTAGGCCTGAATTAAAGATTTCTTTGCCCAATAAGGCTGTATTTCAAATGCCTGAATCAAACCCCTGTATGTAAAGGGTGTATCTCACACGGCCTGAACCACTTTAGGCCTGAATTAAATATTGGTGCACCAAATGGCGGTATTTCAAATCTCTGAATCTAACCCAAATGTATTAAGGGTGTATCTCACAATGACATCTGCATCAAAGGCTACCAACTAATTTTTTTGGGCCCAAGCGAGTGTTTGTTTAACAACTCAAATTTTACAGCAGTATATAAGCTTGTAATTTCACACCTGCTGATGCTGCAGTTAAAGAAAATGGTGTTTTTGGGCCCAAATTTTTTTTTTTTTAAAACCCCCGAAAATGATGGGGGTATTTCTAGCTTAACCGCCTCTGGACCGCCTAACGCAGGATTGCGTTCCGGAGGCGGTCGATTTGTTCTTCTTTGACGCGCTGGCGCGTCATCTCGCGAGGTGCCAGATTTCCTGTGAACGTGCGTTCACAGGATCTGGAGGTAAACTAGTTCATGTACAGCCTGCCAGCGGCGACCATTCGCTGGCAGGCTGTAGATGCAATTTTTTTAACCCTTGAAAGGTATATCAGACGCTGTTTTGTTAAAAGCATCTGATATACCTGCTACCTGGTCCTCTGGTGGTACCTTTTTGCTTGGATAGACCACCAGAGGACCCAGGCAGCTCTGTAAGTAGCACCGAAAACCACTACACTACACCCCACACCCCCCTGTTATTTATTAAACCCTTAATTAACCCCTGATCACCCCATATAGACTCCCTGATCACACCCCTGTCATTGATCACCCCCCTGTAAGGCTCCATTCTGACGTCCATATGTGTTTTGCGGGATCCACAGAGCCGCAAAACACGGACCGCGGATCTGCAAAACACGGACACCGGCAATGTGCTTTCCGCATTTTGCGGATCCGCACATTGCCAGAACTATATAGAAAATGCCTTTTCTTGTCTGCAATCGTGGACAAGAATAGGACATGTTCTATAGGCTCTACAAAAAACACAGTGTTCGCCCGATCAGGCCTGATCTTGTGCGCACACTTGCGTTCAGTCTGCCCCACCGCAATTAAAGAACTGTTTTTTTTTCTGATCACTGCAAAAACACCGTAAAATCGCTGCGGCGCTATAAAAAGATCACTTTTGAGGGGCATGGCGAGTTCAAAGAATATTTTTTTTTTTTGGCACAAGTTAGCGGAAATTGTTTTTTTTTGTTTTTTGTTTTTTTTTTCTTACAAAGTCTCATATTCCACTAACTTGTGACAAAAAATAAAATCTCACATGAACTCACCATACCCCTCACGGAATCCAAATGCGTAAACATTTTTAGACATTTATATTCCAGACTTCTTCTCATGCTTTAGGGCCCCTAAAATGCCAGGGCAGTATAAATACCCCACAAGTGACCCCATTTTGGAAAGAAGACCCCAAGGTATTCCGTGAGGGGCATGGCGAGTTCCTAGAATATATTTTTTTTTTTGGCACAAGTTAGCGCCAAAAAATCATTTTCCGCTAATTTGTGCCAAAAAAATAATGTTCTAGGAACTCGCCATGCCCCTCACAGTATACCTTGGGGTGTCTTTTTTCCAAAATGGTGTCACATGTGGGGTATTTATACTGCCCTGGCATTTTAGGGGCCCTAAAGCTTGAGAAGAAGTCTGGAATCCAAATGCCTAAAAATGCCCTCCTAAAAGGTACTCATTGACAATTGTCACACATGTGGTATCGCCGTACTCAGGAGAAGTAGGGCAATGTGTTTTGGGGTGTATTTTTACATATACCCATGCTGGGTGAGAGAAATATCTCTGTCAAATGACAACTTTGTATAAAAAAAGGGAAAGTTGTCTTTTAGAGAGATATTTCTCTCACCCAGCATGGGTATATATAAAAATACACCCCAAAACACATTGCCCTACTTCTTCTGAGTACGGCGATACCACATGTGTTTTTAAAACCCCAGAAAATGATGGATGTATTTCTAGCTTAAATTTCACACTGACTAATCCAGATGTTGTATATTGCCCAAAAAAATTTTGTAACAGAATATGAAAGCTGAATATATTAAACTTGAATTTAACACTTGCAGATCAGGAAAATACAGTTCTTTGGCAAAAAAAAGTGTGTTTTTAAAACCCCAGAAAATGGGGGGGGGGGGGGGGGCGGAGCTAGCTGCAGAGCCGACCAGAAGTGGCGTGTAGGAGCTCTGCAGAAACAATTGCTGTAAGCCGTTATAACTCGGCAAATTAAGGCTTATATACGCCTGAAACAACAGATCCTTGCTCAGATCATCGCCTGGATCAAGGAGATATAATCTTTTCACATATCTGAGGTGGCGGGGAGTTGCGGCCTACAAGAACTTGGTGAGCACCGGACTTTATTGGCGCGCTCACCCGGGCCACAGAAGCCGTGCCCCGCGGCTTTTTTACCACCTGCCGCCCGATTTAATAGAGGCCCTCAGCAGTTGTGAGGTCTTCCTTAGGTGTGAGGCCACAGTATCTGGGACCCGCCGGATAGAAAGTGATTCGGCAGCGTCGCTTGAACCCGGTCAGACAGAGCTTTGAACCGGAGAAAGTAGATCCGGCCGTAATCGCGGCCGTTTTGAAATTAGAATACCACCGAAGATCACCCAGGACATCCCTGCTCAAGCGATCATAGAGGCGGTGAGTGCCCTGAGCGGTCATTACCAAGCGGCAGTAACTTATAGAACCTTGGCAGCTATACTCCCTGCTACAGGAGATCGCCATTGTTACTGTGCAGGACCTGGCAGCCGCTTCACTAAACGGATCACTCCGCCGGCTCTGAGAGGAGCGAAATTTGAACTGTCTATTGTGCTACCGTTAAGTACAGAGCTTGGCTGCAGCCAGAAAAGCTGCTTATGCTACCAACTGGAGACACACTCCTGCTGATAATATTACAAGTGGCATTGCAAGAAGGATTACATCAGTGAACTTTAAATATAAGGATATCCCCTAGGTGAAGGCGGCAGAATTAAAGGGACGGTATCCTAAAATTACAGCAGTAATCCCCCACGTTCATAAAATGTTCTAAAAGTCTGAATTTGGGGGGAAAGAGCTTGCGCCGGACAGGAATGGACGCGCGTGGCTGAGCTCTGCAAATCAGACCCGGCTTCACATCAGCTAATGTTGGCTACTAAGCTCTAAAAATGGGAAAAATAGGCCAGCAGAGAACGGGAGATTCGTCCCTTTCACACAAGCAAACTACAAACTGCGGAGACATGGATAAGTTTGTTAAAAAAGCAGCGGCAATTTACGCGGCAAGAGAAGCAAAAACGGCGCAGGATCCTCATAAAGAAAATGAGGAGAGCGATTCAGAATTCCAAGCTGATGGCAGCGAGGTGGAGGATCAGAAACAACGTAAACACCTCCCGATTTCCAGAAAAAACCTCTGATTAGCGAGCTTTCTTCCCTCAGACAGGACGTTAGGCACGTGGGCGGTAGGGTAGAAGCCCTTGAATCTAACCAGGCCGCAATTCTGGACTTTTAGATGGCTACAACTAGAAGCTTACAGAACTGCCAAACGCACCTTAATGCTGCATTTAACTCCCTGGAGGACCAAGAAAATCGTGGGAGAAGAAACAACTTACGTTTCAGAGGGATCCCAGAAACGGAAGCCCCACAGGACTCTACCGATATAATCAAAGAGATCTGTGAAAGCCTTCTAGGCTCAGAACGCTCTGCCTCAATTATCATCGAACAGGCTCACCGAGCTTTGCGCCCAAAACCTAAAGGCAATGAGCCCCCTCGAGACATTATATGCCGTTTCCTCCAATTCAAAGACAAGGAGGCCATAATCAACAAAGCAAGATTGCCAAATGGAGTGAAGCACAATGGGGTGCCGATAAGTATTTTTCAAGATCTAGCCCCAATGACCCTTCAGAAAAGAAGGGCCCTCAAGCCCCTCACAGATTGGCTCCGAAACCAAAAGATATTATACCGCTGGCAATTTCCATTTGGATTAGCCTTCTCCTTCCAAGGTAGGAAGATCTCCATCAAATCTCACCAGGACTTAGGGCCTGCATTTGTGTCACGAGGGTGTCAAGAGCCACGCCTGACTCCGTTGTACCCGGGGTCAGGAGGTCGCAGCGGTTGGCTGCACGCTCTATGTCAGATAGGGAAGTTTCCTTATTGTAGCTTTCTGGGTTTGCTTTACAAACCCTTTTGGCTCACTCAGGGATCCGTAGCTTCTTCTCTCAGCTGTTCCTTGTCCAGCACTCCCAATCCTCCTTATATTCCCCTCTCACACTTCTCTGGTTGCCAGATATAGAGCTTCCTGCCTGGACATCTATTCTGACCCACTGGAGCTGTGTTGCTGCGTTCTCTGAGTGTTGCCTTAGAACGCTACCCTCTGGATCCCTGTTGGACCTTTGTGGACAATTGTTGCCATCCACCTGGGTGTTTGTGTTTGTCTGTGTTTGTCTGTCCTCTCCCTGGTGTTTCCCTCTTAGTGCAGTGGTGAGGACTAGCGATCCCACCGGCCCGTTCATTATCTAGGGCTCATTTCAGGGAATGCCAGGGTTTAGGCACGTGATCGCCGCACGGGTGAGGAACCCGTCTAGGGACGTCAGGGCAGTCAGGTGCCAGCTGCAAGGTGAGTTAGGGGTCACCACCTTTCCCTCTCCCTTGGGCAGGGCTTTCCCTGTTTTCCACCCTGTGCGTGTTGCCGGTCATTACATTATATCTGGCCTTTATTTTTGTGTAGGTAAAAAAAAAAATATATATAATTTTTTTTTTTTACCTACTTAGAATCCAGTATGGATCCAATTGCTGCTCTGTCCGAACAATTTCATGGCCTGTCTTTGGAGGTGGCAGGATTGAAGGCGTCGGTCCTCCAGCAACAGCAGCAATTACAACAGACCGCAAGCCCAGTGGTTGCTACTGGTAACCAGGTTGTTGCGGAACCCAAGGTCCCTCTCCCTGACAGATTTTCTGGGGGAAGGGACAAGTTTTTGACTTTTCGTGAGGCCTGTAAACTATACTTTAAACTGCGTCCTTACTCCTCTGGTAATGAAGAACAGCGGGTGGGTGTTGTTATTTCCCTGCTGCAGGGGGACCCGCAGTCCTGGGCGTTCTCTTTACCTACTGATTCCCAGGCTCTTCGGTCAGTGGATGAGTTTTTCGGGGCCTTGGGTCTCATATATGACGACCCTGACCGAGTCGCACTGGCTGAATCAAAATTACGGAGACTCCTACAAGGAGAGCGGCCGGTAGAGGAGTATTGCTCTGACTTCCGTAGGTGGGCTACGGATACCCAATGGAACGACCCAGCTCTCAGGAGTCAGTTCTGCTCTGGGTTATCCGAAAGGGTTAAGGATGCGCTTGCATTGTATGAGACCCCCTTTTCCCTTGATGCAGTTATGTCCCTTTCTATCCGTATAGATAGACGCCTTAGGGACAGGTTGAAAAAACCGGAGCCATTGGTAACCCCTCCCAAGCAGCAGTTAGTCTGTACGGACTTAGACGAGCCTATGCAGCTAGGAGGAACTACTCGTCAGGTCCGTCCTCCTGAGGTTCGCCGTAGGCGTGGGGGTTGTTTTTTTTGTGGGGAGAGGGGTCATTTCATTAATGTCTGTCCTTCTTTCCTCAGAAACAAAAAACCGTCGGAAAACTACTAACCCCAGGCTGTGTGGAGGATGTCAGCCGGGGGGTATACGTTTCCTCCATACGTACATCGCAATTTGTGTTGCCAGCGGTTATTGTTTTTGGTGATAAGACAGAGACTGTTTCTTTCTTTCTAGACAGTGGAGCAGGGGTAAATTTGATAGATGCCCATTTTGCCCGCACTATGGGTTTGTCTCTCTGTACACTACGGAGACCTATTCCCATATTTGCTATTGATTCTGCTCCTCTGTCTCAGAGAAATCTCACCCACATGGTTTATAATTTACACCTTCGGGTAGGGGACCACCATAACGAGACGCTTTCATGTTATGTTCTGGAGGGGCTTCCCACTCCGGTGGTGCTGGGTCTTCCCTGGTTGGTAGCGCACAATCCAGTAGTGGATTGGCAGGCCAGGGAGATATTGGAGTGGAGTGAGCCGTGCAGAGAAAATTGCTTAAATAGCAATTGCTTAGTCGCCTCCATAGCTACCCTACCTACATTTGTTTCGGACTTTGAGGACGTTTTTTCTGAAAAGGGTTGTCAGAAGTTACCACCTCATCGTCCTTATGATTGCCCGGTTAACCTTATTCCCGGCGCAAAATTACCCAAGACGAGGTTATATAATCTTTCAGGTCCAGAGAGACAAGCCATGAAGGATTATATCTCCGAGAGTTTGGCTAAGGGACACATCAGACCCTCTTCTTCACCCGTGGCTGCAGGGTTTTTCTTCGTTAAAAAGAAAGATGGGGGCCTGCGTCCTTGCCTAGATTTTCGTGAATTAAATCGGATAACCATCCGAGACCCATACCCTCTTCCTCTCATTCCTGACCTGTTTAACCAGATAGCGGGTGCTAGGTGGTTCTCCAAACTCGATCTTAGGGGGGCCTACAATCTGATTCGTATTAAAGAGGGGGATGAGTGGAAAACAGCTTTTAACACCCCTGAGGGGCATTATGAAAATCTAGTTATGCCAGGTTTGTGGTAATATACCTAGATGATATCTTAATTTATTTGTCTGATCTGAGAACACATGAGGAGCATGTCAGACAAGTACTACAGGTCCTACGGACGAATGAATTATATGCTAAAATTGAAAAATGTGTTTTTGCCGTTCAGGAGATACAATTCCTAGGTTATTATTTATCTGCGTCAGGTTTCCGTATGGATCCTAGGAAGGTCCAGGCAATTTTGGATTGGGATCTTCCTGAGAACCTCAAAGCACTACAACGATTCTTGGGCTTCGCGAATTTCTATAGGAAATTCATTAAAAATTATTCGGTGATCGTAAAACCCCTTACTGACATGACTAGGAAGGGGACTGATTTTTCTAAATGGTCTGACGCCGCTAAAGTTGCTTTTTCCTCTCTAAAAGAGAGGTTTACCTCAGCACCTGTACTAGTCCAACCTGATGTCTCTCAGCCTTTTATTGTTGAAGTCGATGCATCAGAGGTGGGAGTGGGGGCTGTACTGTCTCAGGGTCCGTCTCCTGGCAAATGGCGTCCTTGTGCTTTCTTTTCTAAAAAACTATCTGCAGCAGAACAGAACTACGATATTGGCAATAGGGAACTGTTAGCTATTAAACTTGCGTTTGAGGAGTGGCGTCACTTTTTAGAGGGGGCAGTCCACCCCGTCACTGTGTTTACGGACCACAAAAATCTGCTGTACCTCGAATCAGCTAAGCGTCTCACCCCTAGACAGGCTAGGTGGTCGCTATTTTTTACCAGGTTTAACTTTGTGATTACCTATCGTCCTGGGGTAAAGAATACCAAGGCTGATGCACTATCTCGTTGTTTCCCTGGAGGGGGTAATGTGAGTGATCCGGTACCCATTCTACAAAGAGGAGTGGTTGTCTCTGCGGTACACTCTGCTTTGGAGGGGAAGGTGTTAGAGGCCCAGGGGGACGCCCCGGTCTCTTGCCCCTCAGAGAAATTGTTTGTACCGTTGAACCTACGTCTCGAATTATTAAAGGAACATCATAATTCGGCACTTGCTGGGCACCCGGGTAGTAAAGCAACCTTAGAGCTATTGTCTCGTCGTTTTTGGTGGCCAAGGTTGCGTCAGGATGTATTGAATTTTGTGTCTTCTTGTTCTACCTGTGCGCGCGCAAAAGTTTCACATACACGTCCTGCAGGGTCTCTATTACCACTCGTCATTCCCAATAGACCATGGACACATCTGTCTATGGATTTTATCACTGACTTACCTTTGTCTGCGGGTAAAACAGTGATTTTGGTAGTAGTGGACAGGTTTAGCAAAATGGCACACTTTATTGCGTTACCCGCACTACCTAATGCTAAAACTCTTGCTCAGGTATTCGTCAGTGAGATCGTGAAGCTTCACGGGGTCCCCTCCGATGTTGTTTCGGATCGGGGAACCCAGTTTATTTCTACATTTTGGAAAGCTTTTTGTTCCCGTTTGGGGGTTCACTTGTCCTTTTCCTCAGCTTTCCATCCTCAGTCGAATGCACAGACTGAGCGTACCAACCAAAACCTGGAGACATATCTAAGATGTTTTGTGTCTGAAAACCAAGAGTTGTGGTCGTCATATTTACCGTTAGCTGAGTTTGCCATAAATAATCGCCGTCAGGAATCCACTGGCAAGTCACCATTTCTTGGTGCATATGGTTTTCATCCCCAATTCTGTACTTTCAAAGAGGGGGGGTCTTCTGGGGTTCCCGAAGAGGAACGGTTTCCGTCATCTCTTTCATCAGTATGGCAGAAGGTGCAAGCTAACTTGAAAAATATGGGAGGTAAATACAAATGCATGGCTGATAAGAGACGGTCGCCAGGTCCGGAACTAGGAGTGAATGACTATGTGTGGTTGTCTACTAGGAATATCAAGTTGAAGGTTCCCTCTTGGAAACTGGGTCCTAGGTTTATTGGTCCTTACAAGATTGTAGCCATCATCAACCCCGTGGCTTTTCGCCTGGAGTTACCTCAGACTTTTAAAATCCATAATGTCTTTCATAAGTCGTTACTCAAAAAATATGTTCCACCTCTAGAACCGTCACCGCTGCCACCCCCTCCTGTTGTCGTGGATGGTAGTTTGGAATTTCAGATATCCAAAATTATTGATTCTCGTCTCCAATATCTCTCCAATATCTGGTGCACTGGAGAGGTTACGGTCCCGAGGAAAGAATGTGGGTTCCTGCGTCTGAGGTAAACGCCGACAGGCTAGTTCAGATTTTTCATGCCTCTCATCCTGAGAGACCTGGTACTGAGTGTCCGGAGGCCCCTCGTAGAGAGGGGGGTACTGTCACGAGGGTGTCAAGAGCCACGCCTGACTCCGTTGTACCCGGGGTCAGGAGGTCGCAGCGGTTGGCAGCACGCTCTATGTCAGATAGGGAAGTTTCCTTATTGTAGCTTTCTGGGTTTGCTTTACAAACCCTTTTGGCTCACTCAGGGATCCGTAGCTCCTTCTCTCAGCTGTTCCTTGTCCAGCACTCCCAATCCTCCTTATATTCCCCTCTCACACTTCTCTGGTTGCCAGATATAGAGCTTCCTGCCTGGACATCTATTCTGACCCACTGGAGCTGTGTTGCTGCGTTCTCTGAGTGTTGCCTTAGAACGCTACCCTCCGGATCCCTGTTGGACCTTTGTGGACAATTGTTGCCATCCACCTGGGTGTTTGTGTTTGTCTGTGTTTGTCTGTCCTCTCCCTGGTGTTTCCCTCTTAGTGCAGTGGTGAGGACTAGCGATCCCACCGGCCCGTTCATTATCTAGGGCTCATTTCAGGGAAAGCCAGGGTTTAGGCACGTGATCGCCGCACGGGTGAGGAACCCGTCTAGGGACGTCAGGGCAGTCAGGTGCCAGCTGCAAGGTGAGTTAGGGGTCACCACCTTTCCCTCTCCCTTGGGCAGGGCTTTCCCTGTTTTCCACCCTGTGCGTGTTGCCGGTCATTACAATTTGACATCCTGGATATCGCTCCCATAGAAGTCGAGGATTGGGATACAGTACAAGAACTCGCATTGTTACCGGAGCTTCCAAGGATTCCGCCCTTTGAATTGAGAGGCACACCTAAAGCCCAAAGACAAAAGGAGAAGAAGAGAAATCAACCTCTTACCCCAAGACGTATATCTACAGATGTCGCCTGAGACACAAAAAGAACACTTCTCGTATCTTCTCGTTACTTATACTGAGTATAAGATGCAAAGTCCTCTGTTTCTGTGTCTCTACCCTCGACTTCATTATCTATACCCTTAAATAATCTGCTTAACTTTCTCTTCCTCCTCTTTCTTTATATATGCACCTAGTAGTCTCTGATGCTGCTCCCGGCTACACATTGCTTCTGTGCTTGATCGTGTATGCGATGACTCAGTGTGTAGCCGGCAGCAAAATATCAGTACTATTAACATTGCCGGTGCGTTACTCTTTATGTATCAAGCGGCCGAAAGCCGATTTATATGCCGTTCGTGTAATTATTTCCAGATACTATTTTTAAAGCAGGGTAGTTTTGTCGTGTATACAAGCATCCTAGACGATACTCCCGGTTCCACAGTGACTCTGTGCTTGCCTTTCTATGCGATGATTCAGTGTGTGGCCGGCAGTGCGATATTACGCGTATCCAAATTACCTATGCTTTAGCATCTATGTATCCAGCGGCCTTAAGCTTATAAATAAGCCTCTTTTGAAAACCACTTATAGTATTTTTAGAGTTCTGTAGTTCTAACTGGTAGACAGCGATTCCTGTCAGCACTCCCGGCTACGCAGTGTCTCTGTGCTTTCTTATTGATGCAATGATTCAGTGGGTAGCCGGCAATGTAAAGTCATGCTTATTCATACTGTCTATGCTCTATCCTATAAGTACCAAGTGACCTTAAGCTTATACCTACACCATAGTTGAAATCACTTTGGATGCTAGTTTTAGGGCAATGAAGCTGAGGTCTGTTTTCAGCAGTCACTGACGGTGCTCCCGGCGACACACTGTCTATGTGCTTTCTTATTTGGGCGATGATTCAGTGTGTAGTCGGCAGCATAGGATCATACTTTATTCGCTCTATTTAGGTTTTATTTCCTATGTATTCAGCGGCCTTAGGCTTATAGTTACAACATATTTGAAATATGACCCTCAAATATCCCTTACTTAACGAGACCTGATCATATACTCGTTGGTCACTGACGGTGCTCCCGACCACGCATTATCGCCGTGTTCTCTTTCTCTGCGATGATTTAATGTGTGGCCGGTATCATAATGTCACACTGCTTTACTAACGCTTAAGTTTTGTTATACTTTTATGTATTCAGCGGCCCCTGGCTTCATTTTGGTTCACCGGTGAGGATAAACCTTATGTGCTAAAGGCACAGCCTATTTAATTTCATCCTATTTACCCTTAATAATAACAATTAATTATAATCACTAGCTCAGATCATAGTTAGTGTTGTGAACCGGGTCTACAAATGGCATTTGCCACTTCCCCCCACTTGATACTCAATGGGTCTTTCAAGACCCATTGAGTATGGTTCTTATAGTTTCTCTTTTGTTCAATTTGTATTTGTCTTATTTTGTTCTACACAGGTCTCTCAATATACAGTGGTATGTTCATCCGGGGCGGTCCTTCCTACCTCCGAGCCAGCGGCTACCAACACTATCGTCTCGTTTAAACGCTAAGTACTCTGAGCAATTCACCTTCATTGAATCCTCACATAAGTATCTGACTCGTTGCTCTGCCACTCCTCATCACCCCCATAATGGCTATTAGCATTGCCTCTTATAACGTTAAGGGCTGCAACTCGCCTTCTAAGCGGAGCCAGATATTTGGGATGTTGAGGAGAGACAAAGTGAACCTAATCTTTTTACAAGAAACACATTTTAAGTCCCAACACTTCCCCAATTTATCCTTCTCATTTTATCCTACGTGGTTTCATTGTGGTTCCCCCAAGTCCAACTCTAAAGGAGTCAGTATCGGCTTCCAGAGCAAGATACCCTTCATCTTAGATGATCAGCTATGTGACCCGGAAGGTCGTTTTATTATGATTAAAGGCAAGATAGGCCAACACCTATATACCTTTATAAATATCTACGCTCCAAACAAACGTCAGGTATCCTGGCTCAAGTCAATTCTTCTAAAAATAGAGTCTTTTAGGGATGGCATTACAGTAGTTGGGGGGGATTTAAACCTGGTCATAAACCCCTTCATTGACTCCTCCTCGCACAAATCAGCCCAATCCCAAAAGGGAATCCGTTCTCTATTAAGGTCACTAGCCAAGGCTCACCTAATAGACGTCTGGCGCACCATGTATCCGGACTCTAGAGATTACACTTTCTATTCATCACTACACAGATCGTATCAACGTCTAGATCATTTATTCATCTCAAAGGAACATCTCCATTTATGCTCTAGAGCTGATATAGGATCTATAATCCTCTCGGATCATGCTCCCATATATCTACATATGAAATCTCCCCTTAACCATAAACCCTCCAGTCATTGGCGATTCAATGAGCAACTCACCAATCTGCCAGCCACTAAATCTAAACTAAAAGACCTTCTTAAAGAATATTTCAAAACAAATTGTACTCCTGAGGTTTCGCCTCAAACAATTTGGGATGCCCATAAAGCATTTATAAGGGGCCACTGTATCAGTTTAGGGGCCCATCTCAAAAAAGAGAGACAAAAACAGTTAGACGCCCTCTATGAAAAAATTAGTCACCTGGAGAGTGTCCACAAAAAATCCCAATTAGAATCACACTTAATGGAACTTTCTTCATGTAGGGCTGCCATCAAAAATCTGTTAAACCTACCAATCTGTTAAATCTGTTAAACCAAACTTTACCTACATTCACAATATAAAATATTTGCCCACGGAAATAAAGCTTCTCGATATATGATGTCCAGACTTAAACGTAGAAAACTTAGTAATTACATACATAAACTAAAGACTCCAGAGGGTGCTCTAACCTTTGAACCAAGTAAAATTGCTTCATTATTTAGAGACTATTACGAATCTCTTTATAATATTAATCCAATGCAATCTTCCTCCGATGATACAGTGGTCCCGACATCTCTTACTTCATATTTTAGTGGTTTGGCCCTCTCCTCTCTCTCGGAACAGGATAAAGCTCACTTAGCTTCCCCATTTTCTTCAGATGAACTCCTACAAGCCATTAAAAACTCCCCCAAAGGGAAATGCCCAGGCCCGGATGGGTTCCCCATACCCTACTACTTGTCTTTTCATGAAGTACTAATCCCACATCTTATACCAGTATACAATAGCGCCCTGCGGGGTATACCATTATCGACAGACATGACCAAAGCTCACATCACCTTAATACCCAAGGAAGGTAAAGATCATTCTCTTTGTCCCAACTATAGGCCCATCTCTCTTCTCAATATCGATTTAAAACTTCTAGCTAAAATGCTCGCAAACAGATTATCAAAACTTCTCCCCTCATTAATCCACAGAGACCAAGTAGGTTTCGTGAAAAAAAGAGAAGGGAAAGATAACACGGCTCGTATCCTCAACATTATACACTATGTCAAGAGGAAAGGCCTTCCTTTGGTCCTTCTCAGCACAGATGCTGAGAAGGCATTTGACAGAGTCAACTGGTCCTTCATGTATGCGGCGCTGCAATCTCGTAATTTCCCCCTCCCCTTCATAGCAGCAATAAAAGCAATGTATCAACATGCCTCAGCTTCAGTAAGGGTCAACGATACCCTGTCAAATTCTTTTAGAATTAGTAATGGCACCCGGCAAGGCTGCCCTCTATCTCCCCTCCTGTTTGTTCTTGCCTTAGAACCTCTTCTACAGACTATTCGGATGGATGTTGACATATTGGGAATAAATTTAGGAGACCAACAGCACAAAGTAGCCGCATTCGCGGACGACTTGCTTTTAATAATAAGTAACCCCGAAATGGCTCTCCCGAAAATTTATGACCATTTTGAAACATATGGATCACTTTCTAATTTTAAGGTGAATCACAATAAATTACTAATAATATCCACAGGACTTAAAAAGTCTTTGAAAAGTCAACTAGAAGCGTGTTCACCATTTAACTGGTCCTCTCCTTATCTAACCTATCTAGGCATCAAAATGAGTACAGATCCCAATCAACTCTTTAACCTGAACTATATCCCTCTCCAAAATAAATTGGAGGAAGATTTAACTTCTCTTGATATCCCTATACTCTCGTGGTTCGGGAGGAAAAACATATTAATGTCACTCATCATCCCTAAACTTACCTACCTCCAACAAACCTTACCAATCCCCATTCCTTCCACATATTACTATAAACTCAAGTCCATGTTTCGTTCCTTTATATGGAACAAGAAAAAGGCCAGAACGTCATACAAATCTTTGTCTTATCCGAGAGAGAGGGGAGGAATAGCTTTACCAGACCCTGAACTCTATGGCAGAGCTATTTTACTCACCAGAGTAGTAGACTGGTTAACGGCCCCCAAGCAGAAATCTTGGGTCCCAATGGAAGAGTCCTTGTTGGAACTTCCGTTCAGAGCGGCTCTACTGGGACGCATGTCTTCACTGCCCCCCCATCCTAATATTACTCCAGTTATGAAAGCCACTCTGAATGCGTGGTACACCTTACAAAAATCGTCCTTAAGCTCCCCACTCCCATATCCTGTCCTCAAAATAGAGGATATTTTTCACCTAGCCCCCCAGGCCTTACAGAGCAGCCTTCCCACTGAAATTACTCAGTCTAATCTTAAACTGATAGATTTATACAAAGAAGGCAAACTACTCTCCATAAAAGAGATTTGTGATCTCCTAAAAAGCCCTCTCTCAAGTTTTAATGGGCTCCATTTTTTAAGGGCATACATGTCTCAAAACGTACATTTTCACACATTGTTACGCCCTATTACCTGGCTTGAACATATTATCTCTCGTGACTCCACCCCACATAAACTGATCTCACAATGGTACAACAAGCTGAGAACTCCTCCTGAAGCACTAACGCCTGCTTTCATAAGACTTTGGGAAAAAGACCTAAATATAAGTCTCTCACCGGAGGATATCGGCATCATATATAACTCTTCACACAAATCTTCAAGGTGTGTCATAATTCAGGAGAATAACTATAAAATCATTACAAGATGGTATAAAACCCCCGACAAGACATGCTTATATTCAGTTACAGCATCTGACACATGTTGGAGATGCTCAAAAGAAAGGGGCGCTTTTATCCACATATGGTGGACCTGCCCAATCTTACTTAAATGGTGGGAAAAGGTTTTTCAATTCAGTAACAAGATTTGCAATTCCAATATTATGCCGTCTCCGGAAGTTGCCCTCCTGAATCTTTATCCTCGTAACCCCTCCCCCCTAACCTACTTCTTTTCAAACATCTAGTGAATGCTGCAAAATTGCTGATCCCTACACTATGGTTGTCCTCCGAAGTTCCTTCTTTGGATCAATGGTATCAGAAAATAGATCAAATTTACAGATTAGAGGAGTTATCCTCATGGGAACTGAGATCTCATCATAAGTTTCTAAAGAACTGGAGTCAATGGATTTCCTTCAGGGGCTATTAGACAGAGATTAGCACTATCAACATTATCCTTAGATATACAGCATCTAGGGCCTACCCCATCTATATCCCCACCCGCTTATCTCCTAACCCTTCTTGGATTGTTGGACGTTGAGTTGCTCAGACGGTGTTGCTGCTCCCGCTCGGGACCGTCTCGGATGGAACGTATCATTAAGACCTAAGGTATTTTACAGAAATTTTAGATCAATAATTGCCACCTGGTTCTTAAATGTGCTTTTTCTGAAGTGTACTTTCCATATTCCCATGGGATATTCTATACCGATTAACCCCTTGGATGCTAGATTATCATACTTACTGTATATTTGATATTCGACAGACCTGTATTCCGTTTTCTTATATATAAGAGTAGATGAGTTTTGTTTACTTCTCTTCTGCTCTATTTTTGTATTGTATTGATTTATTCAATAAAACCTTAAAAAAAAAAAAAAAAAAAAAAGAAAATGATGGCTGTATCTCTAGCTTTAATTTCACACTAACTAATCCAGATGTTGTATATTGCCCAAAAAATTGTGATTTTCAATGTCCCAAAAGCTCAGATGCAGTGCTGGTGCACTGAACTTGCATAAATAAAATGACCACCGCCGCCTGCCTATTTAACAGACGGATAAAAGTTTAGTTTTTTTGGTCAATGGGCTCAGGGCAGGGTAAAAAGATTGTGCCCTGCACCCACACAACTATTTGTATGTAGATCGCTGAGTTAGATTCCCTCCCATTCTCTCCCTGAAATCACCAGTCCAGCAGCATCCTCTCACTACACTAGTAACAGCAGAGTGACGTGCAGCGCTACGTGACTCAAACTTATGTAGAGCCTGGGTCACATGCTGCTCTGGCCAATCACAGCCATGCCATTAGTAGGCATAGCTGTGATGGCTTCTAAGGTCAGACAGTTAAACACTTGCTGATTGGCTGCTCTGCCTTTCAAAAAAGTGCTGAGAAATCGCCGAACACCAAACCCAAACCTGAACTTTTACTGAAATGTTCAGGTTTGGGGTTCAAAAATCCTAAATTTCGGTACGAATATGAACTTTACAGTTCGGGTTCGCTCAACCCTAAATAGGAGTCCAAGATGAATCCAGCTATCCTCTTAATGCTGGTTCCAAACTATTTTGATGGGGTTTCCATACATTTTTAACCTTTTTTTGTGAACCAGACACCCTCTCTCCTTCAAAGCAGGGGGTGGGGTGCCTGGTTTGATGCTCAGGTCTCCCATTGACTTTCATTGTATTAAATTGTACTCGAGCATCTGCAGTATTCGGCCGAGCACTCCGATGTGCCGAGCATAGTGATACTCGAGCCGAACAGCAGTTCTGCCGATCATGCTCGCTCAACACTAATTATTGGATATTGGTTCAATGATACTATATTTATATTTACAATTAGTCTCACCTATGCATGTATAACACTTAGAGATGTCCCGAATAGTTCGCAGGCGAATAGTTCCAGGCAAAAATTGCTTGTTCGCGTTCGCCGCGCGGGCGAACATATGCAATGTTCGGTCCGCCCCCTATTCGTCATCATTGAGTAAACTTTGACCCTGTACCTCACAGTCAGCAGACACATTCCAGACAATCAGCAGCAGACCCTCCCTCCCAGATCCTCCCACCTCCTGGACAGCATCCATTTTAGATTCATTCGGAAGCTGCATTCTTAGTGAGAGCAGGGACAGTGTAGCTGCTGATGATTTAATAGGAAAATCGATAGCTAGGCCAGTGTATTCAGTGTCCACTACAGTCCTGAAAGACTCATCTGATATCTGCTGTAAGGACAGCACCCCAAAAAGCCCTTTTTAGGGCTAGAACATCAGTCTACTTTTTTTTCCTGTGTAATCTAATTGCAGTTGCCTGCCTGCCAGCGTGTGTGTCAGGCTCACAGCGTATACTGTGCCCACTTGCCCAGTGCCACCACTCATATGTGGTGTCACAATAGCTTGCATTTAAAAAAAAATTAATAATTTTTTGACTGTGAAATAATAGCAGTCAGTTTCCTTCACGCGTGTGCGTTTCAGGGCCTGCCAGAGCACAGTGTAACATCATATCTGGTGTAACAGTAGTGTACATTAAAAAAAAAAAATATAGAAATTTGACTGTAATAGATTGAATAGCAGTTAGTTGTCTGCAAGCGTGTGTGTCAAGCCTACAGCGTCTACTCTGTCAACTTCTGCCAGTGCATATTGCCACTCATATCTGGTGTCACAGTAGCTTGCACGCATAGTACCACTAATCGAAAAAAAAACTGACAGGCAGAGGCAGGCCACCCCGCAGGGGCCATCGTGGTCGCGGTGCTGTGATTCCCTTTGGCCCTAGAATAATGCCCAGTGTTCAGAGGCCACGTACCCTGAACTCTAAAAGTTCTGAGGACATAGTTGACTGGCTAACACAGGACACCCAATCTTCTACAGCTTCCGCTAGGAACCTTGACGCACCATCCTCCTCCAGCTTAGCTTCGGGCACCTCTCAAGTTACCACTCGCCTGCCTGCCGCCACCACCAACACTAGCACCTCAGCCGCTTCACTTGATCTGTCAGAGGAGTTATTTACACATCAGTTGGGAGAAATGAGTGATGAGCAACCATTATTGCCAGAAGATGTAGATAACAGGGATATTTCTCAGTCAGGCAGCATTACACACATGGACGTACGGTGTGATGATGATGATGTTGTACTCGCTGCTGCTTCCTTTGCTGAGTTGTCAGATACAAGTGAAGCAGTTGATAATGACGATGTGTACGTGGATGTCACGTGGGTGCCCGCTAGAAGAGAAGAAGAACAGGGGGAAAGTTCAGATGGGGAGACAGAGAGAAGGAGGAGATGAGTTGGAAGCAGGGGGAGGTAGTCGCAAGGAGCTAGTGGCTCAGTCAGACAGCATGCATCGGCACCCGGGGTCAGCCAGACAGCACGCCAATCAATGCATGCTGTTGCCACTACCAGAATGCCGTCATTGCAGAGCTCAGCAGTGTGGCATTTTTTTTGTGTGTCTGCCTCTGACAACAGCGATGCCATTTGCAACCTGTGCCAAAAGAAACAGAGTCATAGGAAGTCCAACACCCATCTAGGTACAACTGCTTTGCGAAGGCACATGATCGCACATCACAAACACCTATGGGATCAACACATGAGTACAAGCAGCACACAAACTCAAAGCCACCATCCTCCTCCTGATCCAGCATCTTCAGCCACGTCAACCACTGCTGTCCTCCTTGCCCCCTCTCAACCATCCGCCACTCCGTCTCTTGCCTTGAGCAGTTCCTCTGCCCACAGTCAGGTGTCTATCAAAGACATGTTTGAGCGTAGGAAGCCAATGTCACAGAGTCACCCCCTTGCCCGGTGTCTGACAGCTGGCTTGTCTGAACTCTTAGCCCGCCAGCTTTTGCCATACAAGCTGGTGGAGTCTGAGGCCTTCAAAAAATTTGTAGCTATGGGGACACCGCAGCGGAAGGTACCCGGCCGAAATTTCTTTGCACAAAAAGCAATCCCCAACCTGTACTCGATTGTGCAAAAGGAAGTAATGGCATGTCTGGCACACAGTGTTAAGGCAAGGGTCCATCTGACCAGTGATACCTGGTCTGCATAGCACCGTCAGGGCAGGTATATCACCTACACTGCGCATTGGGTAAACCTGCTGACGGCTGTAGAGCATGAAATGCGTGTCTCTGCAGAGGAGTTGGTGACACCGCCACGACTTTCAGGCAGTCCTGCTGCCACCTCCTCTACTCCTCCTACTTCATTTTCTTCCATAACCTCCTCAGCTGAGTCCTCTTCTGCTGCTGCGTCTTGCTCCACATCAACGGCACCCCCCTAGCTCCCCAGGGGCTATTCCACATCCCGGATTCGGCAGTGTCAAGCCGTCTTGGGGTTGACTTGCCTGAAAGCAGAGAATCACACCGGACGAGCACTCCTATCCGCCCTGAACGCACAGGTGGATCAGTGGCTGACTCCCCACCAACTGGAGATCGGCAAAGTGGTGTGTGACAACGGAAGCAATTTGTTGGCGGCATTGAATTTGGGCAAGTTGACACACGTGCCGTGCATGGCACATGTGTGTAATCTGATCGTACAATGCTTTGTGCATAAGTACCCAGGCTCACAGGACGTCCTCAAGCAGGCCAGGAAGGTGTGTGGCCATTTCAGGCGTTCCTACACGGCCATGAAAATAAACATTGAAATTGAAACAACATGCCAGTGAGGTGCTTGATTTGAGACAGCCCGACACATTGGAATTCAACACTCCTAATGTTCGACCGCCTTCTCCAACAAGAAAAAGACGTCAATGAGTATTTGTATGACCGGGGTGCTAGGACAGCCTCTGCGGAGCTGGGAATTTTTTTTTCACTTTACTGGATGATCATGCGCAATGCCTGTAGGCTCATGCGTCCTTTTGAGGAGGTGACAAACCTAGTCAATCGCACCGAAGGCACCATCAGCGACATCATCCCATTTGTTTTCTTCCTGGAACGTGCCCTGCGAAGGGTGCTGGATCAGGCCGTAGATGAGCGTGAAGAGGAAGAGGAAGAGTTGTGGTCACCATCACCACCACCAGCCTTAACAGCATCGCTTGCTGGACCTGCGGCAACGCCGGAAGAGGAGTGTGAGGAAGAGGAGTCAGAGGAGGAATGTGGCTTTGAGGAGGAGGAGGAAGACCAACCACAACAGGCATCCCAGGGTGCTCGTTGTCACCTATCTGGAACCCGTGGTGTTGTACGTGGCTGGGGGGAAGAATATACCTTCAGTGATATCACTGAGGACGAGGAACGGGACATGAGTAGCTCGGCATCCAACCTTGTGCAAATAGGGTCTTTCATGCTGTCGTGCCTGTTGAGGGACCCTCGTATAAAAAGGCTGAAGGAGAACGACCTGTACTGGGTATCCACGCTACTAGACCCCCGGTATAAGCAGAAAGTGCCTGAAATGTTACCGAATTACCGGAAGTCGGAAAGGATGCAGCAGTTACAAAATAAATTTAAAAGTATGCTTTACACAGCGTATAAGAGTGATGTCACAGCACAACGGGAATCTAACAGGGGAAGAGGTGAAAGTAATCCTCCTACCACGACCACGCCGGCAAGGACAGGACGCTTTACAGACGTGTTGTTGATGGAGAACATGCAGAGCTTTTTAAGTCCTACGCATCGCCACAGCCCTTCGGGGTCCACCCTCAGAGAACGTCTCGACCGACAGGTAGCAGACTACCTCACCTTAACTGCAGATATCGACACTCTGAGGAGCGATGAACCCCTTGACTACTGGGTGTGCAGGCTTGACCTGTGGCCAGAGCTATCCCAATTTGCGATAGAACTTCTGTCCTGCCCCGCTTCAAGTGTCCTGTCAGAAAGGACCTTAAGTGCAGCAGGAGGTATTGTCACTGAGAAGAGAAGTCGCCTAGGTCAAAAAAGTCTAGATTACTTCACCTTTATTAAGATGAATGAGGGATGGATCCCGATGGGACTGACAGTGGGTGATACATTCGACTAAAAAAGGCCTGGTGATGAGATGATCTGCCTTGGGCTAAAAATGGTCCACACGCTGCTGTATTTTATCTCTTAATGCCGGATTACTTGCGTGACTTATCCGCCACCAAGTAGGGTTCAAGCCACAATGTTTTAGGGCACTTTCTGCCTGGTAAACAAACATAAATTTTTCTGGCCGCTGCTACAGCAGTGGCTGCAACAATACCTAATTTTTCAGGCATGTGTACATGCCTAATTTTTCTTGCCTCTGGTGCTGCACTGTGGCTTCAAACCCCCCCACCCCCCAAAAAAAAAGGCACATACATGTGTCAATTCCCCTTTGTGATAGATACTTTGCTGTGGTAAAGGGTCTTGCTTATCACAATGAAGCAACCACCTCTATGAGTGTGTTGGCAATGGCAATATTGGCACACCCCAGATGATAAGGTTGTTGCTTCATTGTGAACAGACCAAAAGCGATCGGCTGGATAATTTTGCATAGAAAAAAACATTAATTTTCTTTGTGATCATCTATGGCAGGCATGCTCAACCTGCGGCCCTCCAGCTGTTGCAAAACTACAACTCCCATCATTCCCTGACAGCCTACAGCTATCATCCTACAGAAGGGCATCGTGGGAGTTGTAGTTTTACAACAGCTGGAGGGCCGCAGGTTGAGCATGCCTGATCTAAGGTGATCATTAAAGCCTACTAGGCCAACAATGGGCCCACACTGCAGAATTATTGTTTTCTGGGTCACTTAACTGTCACTGAACTACCTCAGCATGACCATAGACTTCGAAAAAACGCCATCGCCTGCAATCTCCCAAACGTGCGCACGAGCACAGTCATCACTACACCAAGATTGACGCATAGAGAAATAAAATTGATGTCATGAGTGTGTTAACTATTGACAACTCTTTGCGGTTGTCTAAAATCTATTCCATACACGTCCTCTGATAGGGGACGTAACAGGGATTAAACTGATAAGAATAGTACTACTTAACAAGCCACTCATATCTGGTGGCACATTAGATTGCTCGCACAGTGCCCCAAATTGGAATTAAGAGGACCGACCAAGCATCTTTTTCCATCTCCTGGTTCCTAAAATCTATTCCATACACCGGCCCCTGATAGGAGACATAACAGGGATTAAACTGATAAGAATAGTACTACTTAACAAGCCACTCATATCTGGTGGCACATTAGATTGCTCGCACAGTGCCCCAAATTGGAATTAAGAGGACCGACCAAGCATCTTTTTCCATCTCCCGGTTCCTAAAATCGATGCCATATACACGTCCCCTGATAGGGGACGTAACAGGGATTAAACTGATAAGAATAGTACTACTTAACACGCCACTCATATCTGGTGGCACATTAGATTGCAAGCGCAGTGCCCCAAAATTGAAGTAGGAGGACCGACCAAGCATCTTTTTCCATCTCCCGGTTCCTAAAATCGATGCCATATACACGTACCCTGATAAGGGACATAACAGGGATTAAACTGATAGGAATAGTACTACTTAACACACCTTATAATAATATTAATAATAATAATAATACTAGTGGACGTAACACGGATTAAACTGATAGGAATAGTACTACTTAACACACCTTATAATAATATTAATAATAATAATACTAGTGGACGTAACACGGATTAAACTGATAGGAATAGTACTACTTAACACACCTTATAATAACACAGAGAGAGGCAACGCAGAGAGAGGAGTCTGAAGAAGAGGAGTCAGAGGAGGAAGGTGGCTTTGAGGAGGTGGAAGACCAAACACAGCAGGCGTCCCAGGGGGCTTGTTGTCACTATTCGGGGACCCTTGGTGTTGTACGTGGCTGGGTGGAGGAAGAGAAACCTTCAATGACATCAGTGAGGACAAGGAACGGGACATGGCTAGCTTGGTATCCAACCTTGTGCAAATGGGGAGTTTGCGGTTGTGCAAATGGACTGTTTGCGGTTGTTTGCGGTGCGTTAAACAGGGAGTTTGGTCTGTCACTGTGAAGCGGGCGTAACCGTTACACTACCTGATCGATACAACATCATACCTGATGTTTTAAAGCAAGTTATTCCAAACAATTTAGGAATGTTAGGTGATTTATGCCCTTTATGGATTAAAACCCGACTCTGCGTCAACTACGTAATTTTTCATCAGAGTTTTGCCATGGATCCCCCTCCGGCATGCCACAGTCCAGGTGTTAGTCCCCTTGAAACAACTTTTCCATCACTATTGTGGCCAGAAAGAGTCCCTGTGGGTTTAAAAATTTGCCTGCCCATTGAAGTCAATGGCAGTTCGCCCGGTTCGCCATGTTCGCGAACATTAGCAAAAATTTGTGTTCGCCGTTCGCAAACGGAAAATTTTATGTTCACGACATCTCTAATAACACTTTTTTCAGAGGCAGTAATGTTTGAGGGCCTGTTGTTTAATATAGCATTTAAGGTCACTGTCACCTATGTTTGACATTGTTATCCCCTGATTACTGCTTTTATTATACATTTTTTGTTTTGATGTAATAAAATTAAATATTTTTTTAGATCCTTTGTATGGGCATGTCTTTTTTGTCCCTTGTTTGGGAAACTACTTTGTAGGTTTTATATTATACGCATACGTGCCATATAATATTGGATTAGGATTTTGAGTTTTTACAACTGCTTGACTGCCTGATGTTTAACCATGTGTCCCTACAGCCTAAGCAAATCAGCCCCAGTGGGTGCAAGCTACTAAAAACGCTGATGGCTGATGCTTATCAACAAGACTCAGCAGGACACATAAGTTTGCCTGTGATACCCTCAAGTAAGTAGCCCATATGAATATAAAGATAGGCTAACAACCTATTGCTGTGAGAACTGTCTCGTCTCTGCTAATAATCTGGGCAAGCTCTGCAGATGAGCTGTTAGCCTTCCACAAAACTACATCACGTTTCATCCAACTATCAGACTCACTCTCAGCTATTCAAAATCTCAATACATTTCCTGGACACACCTATATACATAAAGACAATAGATATGACAGCTTCCTTTCAAAACATATAAAGAAGTCTTTTGTTTACAGTAAACCTCTTCAATATATCTGTCGTTGTTCAGACAGTAAAGACAGAAAATAATACCTACTATTATGGAGGAATTTATTTTTACAACAAGGATACAATCCTCAGTTACACAAGGATTCAAAGAAGAAGCCTCTGGGATTGCAAACAAAATAAGTATGGCAGGGTACCCCTAGTGGTCACCTACAACCCCCAAAAGAACATCCTGAGGAGAATTGCTATTGATTTCCAGTACAAAAATAAACAAATCACTGATGCTTTCTCACATGCATGATACAATGTGTCAGATGCCCCAATGAGGATATCCATATTGGGAAAATAATGCAAAATCTAAGATCCAGGATAACTTTACACAGACACGCCATAAAGGAGAATCTGGATACACCTGTGGCAATCACTTTACTGGACCATACCATAATATGAAATATGATGAACTTAAATGTCATAAGACTGAAAGGTAATATTAATTGTAATTGATGAAAGTACCCAATACAAGACCTTGATTTATGACCCACTTCACTCCCTTGACTTTAACACTTGTCTTTAACTGACTCTAGATCTCTTGAGTTCCGAAGTCTTAACCAAGTTTTAAAGGGGTTGTCTCACTTCAGCAAATGGCATCTATCACATAGAGAAAGTAAAAGCAATATATTTGCTAATGTATTGTGGTTGTCAATATTTCCTCCTTTGCTAACTTCATTCATTTTTCCGTCTCATTATACATTGCTGGATTCCATGGCCACAACCACCCTATAATCCAACACTGGTGGTTGTGCTTGCATACTATATGAAAAAATAAATAAAAAAAATAATACTATATGTGCTTCCACAGTCCCAGCCACCAGAGAGATCGGAGTCTTTTGCTATAGTGTGCAATGCAAGCACGTCCATTGCTGCTGGATTACAGGGTGGTCGTAAGTAACCATGGAAACAAGCAGTGTATAATGGGATGGAAAAATAAAGAAGGCGAGCAAAGGATGCAATATGGAGAGTAACAATACATTAGTAAGAGCCTTGTTTTAACTTTGTCTACATGATAAATGCCATTTGCAGAAGTGATTGGTGTGTTGGACAGATCTAAATTCCTCTCAATGAAGGAGGGGAATAGAGAAATAGGAGAGAAAAGGGGTGCACAATAGGGTAGTATGTATATACAGATACAATGATAATATCATAGGAATTGTGAAGGCTCACCTTTTTTGGTTGTGTAACATTTAGGCACAAATCTATTGAAGGCTTTAAAGTGATGAGACTTATCTTCCGGAACTGCAGCTGCAGATTGTGAGTGCTTTTTGATGGGATGTCCAGTCCCACAAAAGGAAAAATGGCAATAAGAGAGAAATTCTGCTTTGGCGCAAGTCCACAAATGTAAACAGTCTCACAAGTATGATAGTTTCATGGAAACAATGCGTTTCGGGGAGTGAAACTTCCCCTTCATCAGGTTTCATAGTATTACAATAAACAGACAAATATTTATAGGTGCAGAATAACAAAAAAAAAAAAAAAAACACCCAAAAACGGTTACCTGGGGCCCGCCCCCTAGGGGCGGGGCTACCTGCAGGTGTCACTTCAGACATCAGGTAAACTCAATCTAATCAAATCTCAGTTTTGTTTATACAAATCTTACTATGGTGTAATCCCATGTAATTCTGTGTAAGTTCAATAAAAAACGAGTATCATAAACATTTGTTTCAAGTAAAGACATTTCTGTGTATTTAACACATATACATCATGTGACTGCAGGAGGTCACATGATCGGACTGCAGACATGCGCATCCTCTGGTGGTCGTCTCTCTCTCTCATATGGAAATGCAGGGGGAGAAGGAGAGAGGCAGATCACCATGGGCTCCTGTCTCTGTATGTGTGAATACTTTGCTGTCTGCAGGAGGCCGCCGGCCAGGGGGCGTGTCGGTCTGTGACGTCATGACCATGTGATCGCAACCTTGCGGTCACATGGTCCGCTGCCAGGACAACGGTAATGCTTTGGTTTCAGGCCACAATTAGGTGATATGAAAGAGCTCTGCCCTGGTGTATCAAGGGGATTCAATAGACCAGGTTACAGCTATGTATATTGATTTAGGATAGCTCTGCATATTACATATGCTTGGAGTGCATACTAAAATCATAATTATTATAAACGAGGGGTAAAAAATGAATGAAGGGTAATCACATAATTAACAGATAATCAATAGATAATTGATAAATAGGGTGTATATAAAATTAATAGGTAATATGAATAAAATCCAATAGCACTGTTTAAGTAAAAATGAATATAAAAACTACTCATGATTGGTAAGAATATAAAATAGAATTGTTTATAATAAAAATATACACTATAGTGAGATATAAATATAGATATAAAATCAGAGTGATTTCAGATATGCTGTTTCCCTTATGCTAGTTATTTTCTTGTACATTAAAAGGTACTCAGACGGCACATAATATATTATAATATTTTGGTACATTATTTTATTTTAGTTTTTTATTATTCTATATTTTTATTATTTGTATGGGACATATTGTCTGTTATATATCTAACGTTGGATACTTGGACTTCATAGATTAATTTAAAAAGCCCTGTTAAGGCCATAGGGATTGAGGCTGTTTAATTTAAAAATCCAGTATATCTCTCGGCGTCTGATGTACTGGATGTCTTTCTGGAGATGGATTGGGATCTGTTCTATAGGTGACACCAGAGGATGCGCATGTCTCCAGTCTGCTGTCCGATCATGTGGCCTCCTGCAGTCACATGATGTATATGTGTTAAATACACAGAAATGTCTTTACTCGAAATAAATGTTTATGATACTCGTTTTTTATTGAACTTACACAGAATTACATGGGATTACACCATAGTAAGATTTGTATAAACAAAACTGAGATTTGATTAGATTGAGTTTACCTGATGTCTGAAGTGGCACCTGCGGGTAGCTCCGCCCCTAGGGGGCGGGCCCCAGGCACCGGTTTCCCCCCGGTAGCCCCGCCCCTAGGGGGTGGGTCTCAGGTACCCATTTTTGGTGTTTTTTTTTTGTTTTTTTATTATTCTGCACCTATAAATATTTGTCTGTTTATTGTAATACTATGAAACCTGATGAAGGGGAAGTTTCACTCCCCAAAACGCATTGTTTCCATTAAAGAAGAACTATCATACTTGTGAGACCGTTTCCATTTGTGGACTTGCGCCGAAGCAGAATTTCTCTCTTATTGCCATTTGCAGAAGTGAGGCAACCCCATTAACTTATTGCCCATCCATCTGTAACACCTCAGTTTTATTAATCTGGTTTATCTTAATGATGTATTACCCCATGCACAAATGTCTGCTACACGTGCAGCATGGTAACTCAGTGGTTAGCATTGGTGCCTTGCAGTGCTGGGGTACTGGGTTTGAATCCAACCAAGGACAGCATCTGCATGGAGTTTGTATGTTCTCCCATGTGTGCATGTGGGTTTATATTGGGTACTTTGGTTTCTTTCCACACTCCGAAGACATTCTGAGCCTTTATTGCTGATCGTGCCATCTGAGATAAAAAAAAAATAATTACAACTTTCAGGGGTTAATTGGTTAAAAAATAATAATACATACCTCATCCTTTTGAGTGCGAAGGGGATGCTGCGGCCATCTTAATTGAAGATCCAACCCAAATTCTTGCTCAGTACGTGATGACATAATCATTCTGGCCGGTGTGGTGACATCATGCGCTCAAAAGGATGAGGTATGTATGTATTTTTTTTTTTACAACATTTCGGGGAAAATTTATTTGTTACCACGAAGCACAAGAAAATTTCCCTGAAATTCATATGATCATTAATTCATATGATACAGTTGCAAATAGCTTTTTTATCTCGAAATATGCAATCAGAATAAATCTATGTATTAACAGCTCATCTTCAGTAATCTAGAACATAAAACCTGTAACCTTATTTCTTGAAAGAAAGGCATGCACACCCCTTATGAACTCAAATTAACAATCATTTGGCAAAGATCTTTATAAGCTCACTGCTCTTACAGTAAAGTCATCTTTTATGTGAAGATAGTGAGGATACGGAAACCATCTTTCCTCTAGAAATAGTGGATATCCATATCCCTTTTAAGCTTAGAGTTTTAGTATTAAAAGATTGTTAGAAAGCTATCTGAATATATTTGTATATCTTACTTATATTGCTCCTAACACTCCCATTTTGATTATCTTTCCTGCTACTTTAGTCCACCTATTCACTTAATTACTTTGGTTCCCTTTTGCACCATCTCCAGTTCAGCTATGTCCTTATTATGCACAGGTGCCAATATCTGTATATAGTATACCATGTTCAGTTCATTGGTGCCATTTTAAAGTTCAATATATGGGGATGATTTGCATGCAAAGAAATAATAAAAATATAACCTTTACTATTATCAATAAAAAAAGCTCATCCATTATACGTAAAACTTTTTGCAGTCTATATATATATATATAAAGAAGGATGTATATGTATATATGTATGTATGTGTGTGTGTATGTATGTTCCGCGATCACTCAAAACGCAACTATCAATTTCAACAAAACTTGGCATACACATCCTTTGTTACCTGGAAAGAAATCGTGTGGGGGTCACAGCTCTCTAGGACGCAACATTCCTGAGATATTCCCCCAAAATGACCTGCATTAGCCAATACAAGCCTGCAAGTCTTTCTCTTCATATCCAAACTGCCATGCACAAGGTCACATGTCCCTTATCAGTGAATAGAAGCTCTCAGGCCCTTAGTCTCCACATACACAGTTTTACTCCAGGTTTCCATAACAACCCAGCCATTTTTCTTCACTGCTGTAGGTCAGCTTTAGGCTAGGGCTGCACAACACATAGGGCAGAACTATGCTGCTACATGCATCCAACATGTTGCCGTGCGACACTATAGACTATCATTATAAAAATTGTTGCGTGACAATGGTGCGACAAAATGTCGCGCGACACATGTCGTCATGTAAACCAAGCCCTAAAGGGGCAGGGCACTGTGGAGATCACTGTTAAGGGGGTTGGGCCACTATTCAAGGGGCAGGGCACTGTGGAGGACACTGTTAAGTTGGCAGGGGCGACAATTAAAGGGGCAGGCCACTGTGGAGGTTCCGGTTAATAGGGCAGGGACAACTATTAAAGGGGCAGGCCACTGTGGAGGTCACTGTTAAAGGGGCTGGCACTGTAGAGTTCACTTTTAAGGGGGCAGGTGCCACTATTAAAGGGGAAACTGCTGTGGAAGTCACTGTTAAAGGGACAGGCACTCTGGAGGTCACTGTTAAAGGGGATTCAACTGTGGAGGTCACTGTTAAGCAGGCAGGCCGCTGTGGAGGTCACTGTTAAAGGAACGGGCACTGTGGAGGTCACTGTTAAAAGCGTGGGCACTGTGGAGGTCATTGTTAAAGGGATGGGCACTGTGGAGGTCACTGTTAAAGGGATGGGCAGGCACTGTGGAGGTCACTGTTAAAGGGACGGGCACTGTGGAGGACACTGCTAAAGGGGCATTCACTGTGGAGGTCACTGTTAAAGGGGTGTTCACTGTGGAGGTGACTGTTAAAGGGGCAGGCACTGTGGAAGTCACTGATAAAGGGGCGGGCACTGTGGAGGTCACTGTTAAAGGGGCAGGCACTGTGAAGGTCACTGTTGAGGGGGAGGGCACTGTGGAGGTCACTGTTCAGGGTGGGCATTTTGGAGGTCACTGTTAAAGGGGTGGGCATTGTGGAGGTCACTGTTAAAGGGGCGTTCACTGTGGAGGTCACTGTTAAAGGGGCGAGCACTGGGGAGGTCACTGTTAAAGGGGAGGGCACTATGCAGGTCACTGTTAAAGGGGCGTTCACTGTGGAGGTAACTGTTTAACAGGTCACTGTTAAAGTGGTGGGCATTGTAGAGTTTACTGTTAAGGGGGCAGGTGCCACTATTGAAGGGGCAACTGCTGTGGAGGTCACTGTTAAAGTGGCAGGCACTGTGGCGGTCACTGTCAAGCAGGAAGGCCACTGTGGAGGTCACTGTAAAAGGGGTGTTCACAGTGGAAGTCACTATTAAAGGGTCGGGCACTTTGGAGGTCACTGTGAAAGGTGTGGGCACTGTGGAGGTCACTGTTAAAGAGGCAGGCACTGTGAATATGACTGTTAAGGGGGCGGGCACTGTGGAGATCACTGTTAAGGGGGCATTTTGGAGGTCACTGTTAAATGGGTGGGCACTTTGGAGGTCACTGTTAAAGGGGCGTTCACTGCGGGGGTCACTGTTAAGGGGGGGGGCATTTTGGAAGTCACTGTTAAAGGGGCTGGCACTGTGCATGTCACTGTTAAAGGGGCGTTCACTGTGGAGGTCACTGTTAAAGGGGTGTTCACTGTGGAGGTCACTGTTAAAGGGGTAGGCACTATCTAGGTCACTGTTAAAGAGGTGTTCACTGTGGAGGTCACTGTTAAAGGGGCAGGCACTGTGAAGGTCACTGTTAAGGGGGCAGGCACTGTGGAGGTCACTGTTAAGGGGGGGCATTTTGGAAGTCACTGTTAAAGGGGCGGGCACTGTGCAGGTCACTGTTAAAGGGGTGTTCACTGTGGAGGTCACTATTAATGGGGCGGGCACTATCTAGGTCACTGTTAAAGAGGTGTTCACTGTGGAGGTCACTGTTAAGGGAGCGGGCACTCTGGAGGTTACTGTTAAAGGGGCAGGTACTGTGGAGGTCACTGTTAAGGGGCAGGCCACTGTGGAGGTCACTGTTAAAGAAGCGAGCACTGTGGAGGTTACTGTTAAAGGGGTGGATACTGTGAAGGTCACTGTTAAAGGGCCGGGCATTGTGGAGTTTAATGTTAAAGGTGCGATCACTGTGGAGGTCACTGTCAAATGTGCAGCCACCGTGGAGGTCACTGTTATGGGGGATACTGTCAATATAACGACACACAGAAACATTAAATGAAATAGATGAGATATACGCGTGCAAAGTCGGGTCCTTCTGCTAGTATGCCTATAAAGTATATGCAATCAAGGTCCATTCAACCACTATATGCCAAAAGGATTGAGCAAATCAAGCTTAGCATCATAGATCTGAAGTTGATATGTTCAAAAACTTTGTTTTTAATGCTGTTTCCTTACAGTATTAAAATGTGTTGGAAATTAACTTAGTATTTGCTGAAGTAGTGCAAGACTTAGATGAATTACTATGGTAATTTCTATCAGCGTCTTTAAAAACATTTAAAAATAGGAATCAGAAGTGGGCTTTGGTACCAAGGTACTGGCCAACAGTGATAGCCAGTTCGCACAGATCTTGGATCTAAATGAACAGCTTGAAACACTCAGGGGCATTGTAAACTTGGAGAGAGACTTAGACCTCATTGTGCCGGCACTGACTGGGGTCAGTGGAATGGGGATGGGAAGAGGAGTACAAAATAAGGAATATCAGGTCAGCAGTTGGGTTAATGTAGGAAGAAGGGGTAGAGGGAAAAGTGCAAGGGAGGCTAGTCCTGAGCTAGAACACCCTAGTAAATATGCCTGTTTGGCTGATAGTAAGGATGAAAGCCCAGGGCCAGCAACACTGCAGCAGGGCATTTCTCCTAGTAACCAGAAGGATGCGCCCTGCAGGAAGGATGGGAAAAAGAGTGCAGCAAAGGTTAGACAGATGCTGGTGTGTGGTAGGGGACTATATTATTAGGCGGACAGACAGGGTCATCTGTCGCTGAGATCGTGAATCCCAAACATTGTGTTGTCTTCCGGGTGCTTGTGTTCGGCATATTGCAGATCGGATTGACAGAATGCTGGGTGGGGCGGGGGGAGACCAGGCGGTCTTGGTACACATTGGCACCAATGGCAAAGTCAGGGGGAGACGGATGGGCCTTAAAAATGATTTTAGGGAACTAGGAGAGAATCTTAAGTCCAGGACCTCCAAGGTAGTGCTTTTAGAAATACTACCAGTGCCACGAGCATCACCAGAGAGACAACAGGAGCTTAGGGAGTTAAATAAGTGGCTCAGAAGCTGGTGGAGAAAGGAAGGGTTTGGGTTAATGGAGAACTGGGCTGACATCTCTGTCAGTTCCAGGCTCTACAGTAGGGATGGGCTACACCTTAATGGGGACAACGGCCCTCGGGAAAAAATGGTTAGACAGCTGGAGGTGCTTCTAAACTAGGATCTAGGGGGGGGTGGGGGGTCATACTAATAAGGGGGTAGAGAGTGGGATATAGGAGGGGACAGTGGGGATTTAGTGGGGACAGGGGTTAGTTAGTAAAGTAGGGAGAAGACTGGGCACAGAAAAAATATATAACTGCTGGTAACAAGAACCTGTTATATACAAACATCAACCAAGGTAACCCAAAAATCCCAGATATTCACTTTACAGGTAACAGTAATCTAAAATGTATTTTCACAAATGGCAGAAGTCTAGCTAGCAAAATGGGGGACTTGGAGGCTATGGTACTAGAAGAACACATAGATGTAGTTGGTGTGGCTGAGACACGGTTGGATTCTTCGCATGACTGGGCTGTAAATATTTAGAGTTTTACACTATTTATGAAAGACAGGGTCAATAGAAAAGGTGGTGGTGTGTGCCTGTATGCGAGAAGCGATTGAAAGACAAACGTGAAACAGGCAATTGTTGGTGAGGATGGTGAGGATGTGGAAACCTTATAAAAAATTATACTTGGTGTAATCTATAGACCACCTAACATCACAGAGGAGATAGAAACACAACTGTATAACCATAATAGAAGCTCGCTTCACAGGCTGGTACAGTGGTCATAATGGGAGATTTTAACTTCCCAGACATTGACTGGGATCATGATTCTGCCTCAACCGCGAAGGGGAGAAAAGTCCTCAACTTGCTGCAGGACCACTTTATAGGCCAGTTTGTAGAAGCTCCCACTAGGGTCAATGCTCTGTTGGATCTGGTACCGTAATTTCTAATGATTCAGAGCTTGCTGGAAACGTTACTGTTCAAGAAACACTAGGTAATAGTAACCACTATATAGTTATGTTCTCTCTAAAATATAAGAAGCAAACTACGTCAGGCAGAGCAAAGACACTGAATTTTGAAAATACTAATTTCCCTGGGTTGAGGGCAGCATTTCAGGCCATATACTGGGAGCAGCTATTGTCACATAATAATACTGAGGATAAATGGGAGAGCTTAAATCCATATTGAGTAATTGCACAAAATGTTTTATTCCTTTAGGTAACAAGTATAAACGGCTCAAATTAACCCCCCCCCATGGCTTATAGCTACTGTAAAAAGGGCAATAATAGACAAAAAAGGGCATTTAAAAAATACAAATCTGAGGGGTCAAAAATTTAGCAAAAATGCCAAATGAACAGCAGGTGGCATAAGAGTGCAAAACAAATCCCCCAAAAATTATTTAAATATATAAATGCTTAAAAAACAAACGTCCGAGCAGGTAGGTCTCCTAAATAATGGTGGTGGGGTAGTCACTGAAGATAAGGAAAAGGCAGAGTTACTAAATGTTTTTTTTTAGCTCTGTATATGTAAAAGAAGAGAAAGGAGCTGATATCTGTGGTTCTGGGGCTGTTAGTACATAATAATAATGATAATAATAATGATAATATTAATAAAATGTATTTATATGGCACCACCATATTCCGCATCACTTTACAAATTCATAGGGTTCATGTAGGAAACAAAACTAACTGGCTAATATGCAATTAAAACAATAGTCAGGGCTCTGCTCGCAAGAGCTTACAATCTATGAGGAATAAGGTAGTTGATTTTGAGCCATTATTTAACTTACAGGAATGGTGCCGGCCAGTCTGCTTCGGGTTTGGGACTATTAGAGGATTGAGTTCAGGTCAGAAGAGTTGGTGGGGGAGAGGTTTAGTCGGGAAATAGTCAGTTTAGCTAGCTTCATAAGCCTGCCTGAAAAAATTGGTTTTTAAGGCACGTTTAAAGGTGGAGAAGTTGTGAATTAGTATTCCGGGGCAGAGTATTCCAGAGAGTAGGTGCAGCTCAAGAAAAGTTTTGAAGAGATACGAATTATGGAGGTTATAAAACCTGTCACCGGGATTTTGTGTATAGAGCTGAGGACATGGGTTGCTAGATGGCCGCTAGCACATCTGCAATACCCAGTCCCCATAGCTCTGTGTTTATTTATTGTGTAAAAAAAAACGATTTGATACATATGCAAATTAACCTGAGATGAGTCCTGTCCCTGACTCATCTCACGTACAGGACTCATCTCACGTTAATTTGCATACAGTGCTGCACATAATTATTCATACCCCTGGCAAATTTTGACTTAAAGTTACTTTTATTCAACAGCAAGTAATTTGTTGATGGGAAATTAGATAGGCATCTCCCAAAAGATAATAAGACGATGTACAAGAAGCATTATTGTGGGGAAAAAAAACATTTCTCAGCTTTTATTTACATTTGAGCAAAAAATACAAGATGTTCCGCACTGTGAAAATTCTCAGAGGACGTGGTCGGAAGCCAAAAGTGACACCTGTGCTGGCCAGAAGGATAGTTAGAGAGGTGAAAAAGAATCCAAGGATCACCACCAAGGCCATCCTGGTGAATCTGGGCTCTACTGGTGGCAATGTCTCAAGGCAGACAATCCAACGGACACTGCACACTGCTACGTTCCATGGATGCAGACCTGTCACGGCTGAGGATGGGGAAAATCCTCAGCCGTGCGAAGCCCAGAGATGTAAAGCGCTGCTTGGCCAGGACGACAGAATTAGGGAGCAGGTCACCTCCTATCGCGTCCCTAACCTGACCCTGACTCCTAACCATATGAGTCAACCCTGAAGGTGGGAGGACTCATACACAGGATGCCTTGGGGTCCCTGCTAGCCCTCAGGATTGCCCTGGAACAAGGAGCAGGGTAAGACGACCTGTTCCTTCTGGACGCGGAGGAACAGGAGTCTCACTAGCCAAGCTGCAAAGGGAAGAGAACATAAACAGCCTATGGATATGGCAGGAGGATGAAAAGCACTTCCACACCTACCTGCCACAGACACACAGACTGGATCCCGTGCAATACAAGCTAGTGTCTGAAAGAATCTTATCCTTCTCTCTATGCACCGTGATTCCTTTCTGTGTCCCCGAAGACAGACGTCTGGAGAACGTGTCAATGACAGATGCAGAATTATGTCAGAAACAGTTCTATTTATTGTTGTCGTACAGGGCCTTTTATACTTTCAAACATACATACAAGAATAGCTTGAGTTCTTATTACATTAACAGCAGTACCTTATAGAGAAAGAAAGGCATCTCTCATTATAATAATGCTGACTAGAAACTTTCCTTATAAAGACAGAAGGTAATTGTATACATAGTCACCCTTCAATATGATGTCACCCAACCTCTTGTCCTTCATACAGATCACACAGCTAATTCTGTTTAACCCTTCAATCCCCTCTTTAGTCATAAATATGACTTATCTTTTCTCTCTCATAGAGAGGTAAGTAGCATATGCTTGACCAGGATCTGTGAGTTTTGGACACATTGCACAAAACATCTGTATGAGGGAAGGGATACATTGGATGCAACAACATATACCAATCAAGGAAGCAATTATAATTGCAATACTGATCAATAATGTTCTTAACCATTTCAAATCCGGCAGCCAGCTCAATAACCAGTCCCACCAAGAGGATGACTCAACATCTTTCCTGATATCATTAGCAATTTCATGTAACCCTTGAATATGGGACTGGATTGATCTGGAATGATCAGATAAATTAAAACAACACATTCCTTTAAAATCTTGACATCCTATATTATGCTTCAGTAACAGATAATCTACAGCAAATCTAGTTTCTAGCACTGCTCCTCTTATACCTTGTATATCTAAAAGCATGTCTGATAAGGCGATAGAGGTATGATTCAGGGATTTTGCTAAGTCACATGCAATAGAATTTATAGTACGAGTATTATATATAGCCAGTCCAGGCACCCCTAGTATAGAGGCGCCCAAACTTATATATTCTGTATGGCTGAGAAGGGGTAGAGTCACAGTCTTCTGATAAAGTCTTGGTAACCGATCTTTAAGCTCTCCTGATAGGGGGTTGACTGGGAAGAGCCAAAGTCAGCCTGGAGAACGCACAGGGACCTCCAATAACATTAGCAGGAATGTAATTGTAGGTGCTGTTACCACAAGACAAAAAACATCCTTTAGGGAGCATTATATTATACATAAAACTAGGAGTCACAATGGTCTTATTGCAACTCATGGAATTATCCAGGGAGCTAGCAAGTCTACTATTCTTTTTACAGGTGTCGTCAATATAATCATATACACTATTCCTAGGTAATTCACTTTTTATGCCTCTATTATCACAATATAAAGTCATATCCTGGGAAAGTAAAACAAGTCTCTGCTGCAGTCACCGTTAATAGTTGTTATTCTAATATTATCCCTGCTATTTCCTAATTTCTGACATTCCCCACAGAAGTCATACAAGGGAATAAAAGATTGTGTATTGTTCGCCTTCGACCAGACTTCAAGGAGGGAGTCATCGGGGGTAGGCACAGCAATGACACATGTTTGTATAAGATCCCGTGGGCTCTGTAAGTCTTTAAGGCACAATGAACTAACATTTAGGGCATTTGCCATCCTGATTATACTATTCTGTTCAGAATAAAAGGGGACGGGAGCAAAGGGATCTTGCTCCAGAGCTCTTTTATATACTGACCGATTATTTGGTGTACCGCAGAAGAAACTCATATCCTCTGGGTGATAAATACATGTAGTTATAAGCCAGACTAATAATTATCAGCAGACAAATAAATCTCCTAGAATATTATCTCCCAGAATATTGTGGGGTCATCATCTTCAGCCTGTGGCAAGGCACTTTTCAGGGAAACTTCTTCTGAGCTCCCCTCTTTGTTCAGGGATTTCACACCTGCTTCACCCTCTTTGTCTTTGTCCGTCACCGGAGAAGAAGCCTCAGGAACCCTTTTCACTCTGCTAGCGTGAATCCAGATTGGAGCCTCTTCTGTGAGAATCGCTGCTCTGGTGACTGCTACCACTCGGGTGGGTGGTCCAAACAGGAACTCAGTCTGTTTTCGTCCTTTTGCCAGTCTCTGGACTATCACCACATCTCCTGGTTGGAAAGGATTCGTAGGTTCCTGTGGAGAGAAAGGAGAGGTACGAGCAATATCTTGTTCAATTTGATCTACAGTTTCTATAAGTTTCCTCACATATTCTGCTTGTACCACTTCTAGATCCCCTTTTTCTATCACAGGGGCCTTTGACCCCAAGGGGTGGGGAAGGTCTTTCCATTAGGACCTCAAATGGTGAGTACCCAGTATCCTTGTTAGGCTGCATCCTAATCTCTGAGACATATAATACTCCGCTAAACATAAGATTGTACCTTTGATCTAAGACCTGGTATAAAGAATCTATCTGAATGAGGTCAGTGGTTGCCTGTGCTCCCCTATGGCCAAGACCATGATACTGTTCAATTAAAATCGGGGCGCTTGCAACTGGGATACATGGATTCCCCTCTTTGCAGAGAAGACCCGTATTAGGGTCTTGTACTGCACCTACCGACCGCCATTCCATGATGTCACTACTGATAGCCAAATCCTGGAAGCTGAGCAACCTAATATCAGCCTCCTTTGCTGCCTGATCAGCTAGGACATTCCCTTTAGCTACGTGTGTTTGTAGTCCAATATGTGCCTTACAATGGATAACAGCTACTTTGCTAGGTAATTGGATGGTGGCCAGGAGATCATGGACCAGGGTGGAATGTGAGATTTGTTTCCTATCTGCAGCTATGAAGCCTCTCCTCTGCCAGATCACCCCATGATCATGGACAATCCCAAAGGCATACTTGGAATCGGTGTACACATTAACATCATTCCCCTCAAAGAGACAACAAGCCCTAGTGATGGCAATCAGTTCAGCAGCTTGGGCCGATTGAAAAGGAATAGGATTCGATTCCAGTATAACATCAGGGAGCTGAACCACAGCGTATCCGGCATGATAAGTGTTGTCATTAGGGCGGGAACAGGATCCATCCACAAATACATCAGGAGCCCCTTCAATGGGTGTGGACTGTAAGTCGGGCCTAGGTGAGGTATGTTCATGTATGAGTTCAGTACATGCATGGGGAGGAGGAAAATCATCCTGCTCTCCCTTGTAGCCAAGCAGGGCATTCAGGATAGCCATTGGACCGAACGTGGGTGCCGAGTACTGGATATGAAGTTGAGGATTAGATAGCAACAAAACTTCATATCCGCTCAGTCTTTGTGCTGACATATGTTGCGTATGTATGTTCCTCAACAGGGCTTGAACATTGTGTGAGGTATGCAGAGTAGTGGGATGACCCAGGGTGATAGGCGTGGCCATCTCAGCAACCATAGCACAGGCTGCCAAACTCCTGAGACACGCAGGCATGCCCTGAACCTGTACGGGAACCACTTTTGAGAAAAAAGCAACAGGGCAGTATTTACCTCCATGATCCTGCGCCAGGACTCCTGCCATGGTTTTACAATTGTCCCTGGCAAATAAGTGAAACATCACGCCATAGTCGGGTAGGCCCAAACTAGGACTAGAAACCATTGCACATTTCAAATGACCAAAAGCTTGTAACATGTCATCAGACCATTTAATGGAGTCAGGCATCTCAGTATTAGTGGCTTGTCTCAGAATATTATTAGGAACAATCAGCAATCCATTGGCGGCAGTAACCAATCATGCCAAGAAAGGTCAACATGTCCTTCTTGGTTTGTGGGCGGGGCAGACCCAGTATGGCAGTAATTCTGGCATGGCTTATTCTCCTTTCACCTTGACTGAGAACAAAGTCCAAATACTCAACCCTTTCCATACACCATTGTAATGTGTCACATAACCACAGTAGTAAACTAACACAGTCTGCCTGGCAGGCCTCCCGAGTAGAACTACATATGAGGAGATCGTCCACATATTGTAGAAGGACAGAACCATGAGGGGCAGTCCAAGGGCGCAGTGTAATTTGGAGGACAATGGAGTAGACTATTGGGGAGTCCACATAACCCTGAGGCATTCTAAAAGCAAAAAGTGGCCGTGTCTCCTTGTCAACTGGGACAGAAAAAAATGCATTCATCAAATCAATAACAGAGAAAAACCTCTGCCTGGGCAGGAATAGCTGATAGCAGAGATGGTACGTCTGGAACCACTGGGGCTATGGGTATGATCTGTGCGTTTACCGCTCTAAGATCCTGGACAAACCTAAAGGTATTATCTGCCTTTCTTACTAGATTGATAGGTGTATTATAGGGGGAAATGATTTCCTCAATGACCCCTGCCTCTAGGAATTCCATCAACATAGACTCAATCCCCTGTTCTTTTTCTGGGGAAAGGGGGTATTGTTTAATGTAAACAGGTGTAGCGCTGGGCTTAAGCATTGCCTTATATGGTGTACAGGAGATAAGGCCAACATCTTGGTCAGTAGGTGCCCAAACCTCAGGAGGTACTGTATCAAGTAACAGATCCTGAGGTTGGCATTCCAAATATAAAAAACAATTATCCTTTGGAACATAAATGGGCATAACTGAGGATGTGACATGTAGGTGTCCCGTCCTGCTAATCCCCAACTGCAACTGTAACAGAACAAACAAATCTCTCCCTAATAAATTCACAGGACAATGTGGAATGATCCTAAAACTGTGTGTGAACATGGACTGGCGCTGGTATGGATGTTGGATCGAGAGGGGAGGAGTTTTATAAGATCTGGTTAGTATCCCATTAATTCCCACAGAGGGCTCAGCATCCTCTCTTGGACCACTATAATAATCCTCACATATAGTACTACTAGTAGCACCAGAATCCACAAGAAAAGGGAGAGGTCGTCCCTCTATGGTTAACACAATCAGTGGTGATTCCTTATAGTGGTTTGTGATGAGAGTGAATGCTGGGACACAGTCCCCCGGGCATCCTCATTGTGATGTCTGCCGCCCCCAGGCTACGGGAAAACGAGGGTTATTATTCTGGGGCTGCGGCAGTGATGGGGGAAGATCACGGATCTGAGCTTGTGGGTAAGGATGGGTGCCTTGAGCATGGGTATCAAATGGGGCAGGTTGCCTGAGTGGGTAAGGACATTGACTGATCCAGTGGTCAGTCTGACCACAATTAAAGCAACCTGCAGGACGATGTCTATTATTCCCTCCTCTCCCAGAGCATGGCCCTCCACGTCTTCTGCCCATTCCCCTATTGTGCTGATTTGAGGGACAATTCCTATCTTGAGTTTGGTAATGGGCCTCTGTAGGTCTTACTATTTCAAAACAACCTGCCATATCCTTTTCCAGTAATTTATTGTGGAATTGATCCTTATTAAGACTAGGCCATTCGGAGACCATCTGTTTAACAGTAAGCTGGAGATGTGGCTGCAGATTGGTAAGGAAAGTCTGAATGAGCATAGAATGCATATGATCCTGAATACTCATTCCTGCCTCCAGGGCCCAAACCTCATTGAACCTCTTCCAAAAGGCTATAACAGACTCTCCTGATTTTTGTCTACAGGCTACAGCAGTCGGCAGCGAGGACCTAGTCTGAAAACATCTCTCCATTTCACGCTGTATTTCCTCCCACATTGTATCTATGCCTGTCTCAGTATTTAATTTATAATTACCAGCCGGCGTATTCGGGGGCTCTATAGTGCTTATAGAGGGGACTTTACTCCAATCCCAGGGTGAATTATGTCCGACTATCCCATCTATTATAAGGCGCATATCCTCCTGTGTCAGACATCTCCCTTTACAAGCTCTCCTTAAATAATGAAACGTCCCAGATGAAGATGAAGAGGGTTCAGGGCAGTGTTTAACAATCTTATTAATATCATCTATGTCAATAGCTTTTCTCAACAAAGTGTCCCCTACAGTCATAAAAGGGAACTGTTCCTCAAGGTCACTGTCCGTATCAGGAAGAGGTATATGTTCAGGCTTGGGAAAATACTTTTGTGATCTAAGGCGCATGTGAGCTATGACATCTCTAGTGTTAGAAATGTGTGAATTGTAGTCTACATGTTCTCGTATTTCCAGGACAACAACTGGTCCATCCCAAACTGTCAGAAACTGCATTTTTAGCTCAGGAGCCCTCCCCCCCCCTCCCTTCACTGCTGTCACTCGAAGCCTTGTGTATGTAATGGACATAAGGAGAAGGGGGGCAGGGAGCTGCGGGCAGCGTCTAAACTATCTCCCAACAGATGCTTTGAAGAAGAAGTGTGTACTGTAAAAGGACTCTGGAGTGTCAGCTCTTCTCCTCCTATCTTTTTCCCGTTTGAGACAATTTAATCATGTCTGGGCCTCAAAGTACTTTTAAATCTAAGTCACCTGTTAGAAGGGACGGATATATCTGTGGGATATTTCCTAAATTGGGAGGAAGGGCTTCTAGAGTGAACTCCTTGTCAATTCTTTATCTAACTCATGTTTCCTTTATATATATCCCTCCTGGTTCCCTGCCTACTGCTTGTGAACCTTTATTTGGTCTATCATACCATTACGGTGCTTAAGTAAGGCAATTTTTCCTACTGGACTTCATACACTGCAGGTCCCACTGGAGGTCTGGACCATAATATGGGTATGCTTCAGTGTCACTCAAACATAATCCTGATCACCATATCCATATGGAAGACGTCATTAGCCTCTTCCTGAGGGAACAAATTCATACTACACATTCACTCTGTCCATACTGCCAGAGTATCAACCCAGGGAGCAACGAAACAACAATAATCAGTCCCACAGACCCGGGCTACATAATCCTTACAAGTGTCACCTACATTCGGAGGGGGTGGAGAGACCTTTCCTTGCTGTGCACCCATGTCATATAACTTAATTAAGATGGAGGCAGAGCAAAATTGACCCCAGGGCTAGCCGTACAGAATCTATGCACAACGTCCTGCACAATTGTCAGGTAGTATAATCCCTTAAAACAGTTACTTGCGTTCACCAGTTGCTGGGTTAGAAGGTCATTCAGGACACACATAATAAAGTTAGTGCAGTGGTCACAGTTTCAATTGCTGCTTACCTTCAGCATAAAAAACTACTTAATGCTTTATAACATCAGAACATAACAGAAAGCATAAGAAAGCGACAGAAAAGAAGCAACAGACAAGGGGTGACAAAAGAAATCAAGGTGCAGACACTATATGAAGTCTTCCCAAAAGACTTCCTCTGGTATATCCTTCCCGAAAAGATATAACTATATAAAATACTTCCCCAAAGTATCTGTGTGACCTGGCCAGGAGTCTATTTTCAGTCTATCTTCCCCAAAGACAGACACTATCATTTTTCATTCTATCTTCCCTAAAGACAGATTTCTAATATTCTATCTTCCCTAAAGACAGATTTCTAATATTCTACCTTCCCTAAAGACAGATTTCTAATATTCTACCTTCCCCAAAGTAGAGTCTACCTTCCCTAAAGATAGCTTGTCTATTTCTTTCAGAGTGTCTAAAGCGGATTCAAAATAGAAGTAACAGAAAATTTTACGGAAAGCATCGGAATGTCCCCAGTCTTTAGACAGGAATGTTCCGTTACTTACCGAATTCCTGTATTTCTATTACACGGACGAGCTCCCAACTGAAAGAATCTTATCCTTCTCTCTATGCACCGTGATTCCTTTCTGTGTCCCCGAAGACAGACGTCTGGAGAACGTGTCAATGACAGATGCAGAATTATGTCAGAAACAGTTCTATTTATTGTTGTCGTACAGGGCCTTTTATACTTTCAAACATACATACAAGAATAGCTTGAGTTCTTATTACATTAACAGCAGTACCTTATAGAGAAAGAAAGGCATCTCTCATTATAATAATGCTGACTAGAAACTTTCCTTATAAAGACAGAAGGTAATTGTATACATAGTCACCCTTCAATATGATGTCACCCAACCTCTTGTCCTTCATACAGATCACACAGCTAATTCTGTTTAACCCTTCAGTGTCCACACCCAAACACCAATGGACACAGCACACACACAAACACACAGGAACCCAGATCCATAGGTGCATAACATAACAAGGAAAACATCAAGTGGACATCACATAAACTTAAGAATCACAATTTGTTTATGACTACAAGGGTGGCCCCCACTGGCAGATGTAAATACCAGAGTGTCTCCAGCAAAGCATGGCTGAAGCACCCCTCATCTTCTGATCTCCAACTAGGCTTTATAGCCCAAAGTGGCCACACCCACGCGGACACACCCAGTGCTCACAGCTTAGGAAGGAAAATAACCCTTCACACCAGACAAGGGAAAACAGCAACTTAAAGGGGAAGTGAACACACAAACAACCCCGTGCACGCCAAACATGGGAAAGTGCACACATACAAACCAAGTTGCCAAGTACAACCGCATGCACTTACAGCAAGCTGCCTAGCAACAGCTCAGGCTGCTATGCTGCAACAGTACAACATAACTTGTTGCCCACGGCAACCACAAGTGAGGCAGCACACTAGCGGCCCTCACCTGTGGTTGAACACCTACATACAAACCGCAGGCAACAGCTTGCGGTTCAAGAGTCACGACCATGACCATGGCCGTGACAAGACCAAGGAGAACACCACGTCTCCAGATAAGGCACACAAAATCTTGCTTGGCCTTTGCAAAAGCTCATCTGGACAAAGAAGACTTCTGGTCTTCTGTGTTATGGTCAGATGAAACTAAAATTGAATTGTTTGGTCACAATGATGTTTCCATCATTTTTTCGTAAAAAAGGAGAAGCCTTCAACCCAAAGAATACCATCCCCACTGTCAAACATGGTGGTGGGAACCTAATGCTTTGGGGGTGTTTTTCAGCCAATGGACCAGGGAACCTAATCACAGTAAATGGCACCATGAAAAAAGAAAAATGCATGAGGATTCTCAACGACAACAACAGGGAGTTTGCAGAGAAACTTGGCCTTGGGCACCATTGGACATTTCAGCATTACAATGACCTAAAACACACAGCAAAAGTGGTGAATAAATGGTTAGCAGACAACAGCATTAACGTTTTGGAAAGTCCAGACTTGAATCCAATTGAGAATCTGTGGAGGGAGCTAAAGATCAGGGTGGTGGCAAGAAGACCCTCCAACCTGAAAGATTTGGAGCTCAATGCTTTAGATGAATGGGCAAAAATACATGTGGAGACATGGAAAAAGCTGGTCCGCAATTATAGGAAGCGTTTGATTGCTGCAATAGCCAATAAAGGCTTTTCTATTGATTATTGAGAAGGGTATACATAATTTTGGACTGGACACTTTTTGCTCAAATGTAAATAAAAGCTGAGAAATGCTTTTTTTCCACAATAATGCCTCTTGTACATCATCTTATTATCTTTTGGGAGACACCTATGTCATTTCCCGTCAATAAATTACTTGCTGGTTGAATAAAAGTAACTTTAAGTCAAAATTTGCCAGGGGTATGAATAATTATGGGCAGCACTGTATGTATCAAATCGTTTTTTGTTTCACACAATTAAAGCACACAGAGTTATGGGAACTGGGTATTGCGAATGTGCTAGTGGCCATCTAGCAACTCATGTCCTCAGCTCTATACACAAAATCCCGGTGACAGGTTGTCACGGACGGTGTACAGGAAACAAGACAATGCAACATGCATATATGACTCACTGGATCCAAAGCTAAGGAACCAAGAGGGAGACCCCTGCACAAAACCTGGCACTTTCCCTGGCTGCTCAGCCTATGCAAAAATCCCACAGGTGGATGGTTGCATATCCACGTACCTCGACTATATAACACCTGAACACCCTACAATAGTGAGGGGACACGACCACCGGCTCCCTACACTAGACACGGAGGGAGTCAGGGTCACCTGGGATCCAGCAAACAGAAAATAACAGATAAATGTACAGCACTTAACTTAGTAGCAGACTGGAAAATAGGATCAGCATGCACACACACTCCAGGAAGAAGTATAAGCCGCCCAGTAATGCATTATGGGGAGGAATTTAAAGGGAAGCAATCAGTCCAACCACATGACAGCTGAGAGAGGCTAACGAGATGAGGAACTGAACAGCACAACAAAGAAAACTCAAGGAGGAGGTTCTGAAAGGCTTCTGTCAGAGCTTCTCAGCTGTCTGGTTGTGACAGTACCCCTCCCTCTACGAGTGGACTTTGGACACTCAGAGACCACCTTCTCAGGATGGGACCTATGGAAAGCCCTGATGAGACGAGAGGCCTTAATGTCCGTCACTGGGACCCACATCCTCTCCTCAGGACCATAACCCTCCCAATGAACAAGGTACTGAAGAGAACCGCGGACAAGACGAGAATCCACAATCCTAGAGACCTGAAATTCAAGATTCCCATCAACCATAATCGGAGGAGGAGGCAAAGGCGAGGGTACAATGGGTTGAACATAAGGTTTCAATAAGGACTTATAAAAAACATTATGGATCTTCCAAGTCTGAGGAAGATCAAGACGGTAGGCAACAGGATTGATGACAGACAGGATTTTGTAATGCCCAATAAACCTAGGACCCAACTTCCAGGAGGGAACCTTCAATTTGATATTCTTGGTAGACAACCACACCAGATCACCAACATTCAGGTCCGGACCAAGCACACATCTCTTATCTGCCACACGCTTATATCTCTCACTCATGCTCTTTAGACTATCCTGAATGTTTTGCCAAATAGATGACAAAGACGAGGAGAATCTGTCCTCATCAGGTAAACCAGAAGACCCCTCTCCCGAAAAAGTCCCAAACTGCGCACGAAACCCATATGCACCAAAAAATGGTGACTTATCAGAGGACTCCTGACGACGGTTATTTAAAGCAAACTCAGCAAGGGACAAAAAAGAACACCAATCCTCTTGATTCTCCGCGACAAAACAGCGCAGATATGTCTCCAGATTCTGCTCTGTCTGGCCATTCGACTGTGGGTGGAAAGCAGAAGAGAATGACAACCGAACCCCCAAGCGAGAACAGAAAGCCTTCCAGAATCTGGAAACAAACTGCGTGCCCCTATCAGAGACTATGTCTGAAGGAATACAGTGCAATTTGACAATGTGGTCAATAAATGCCTGCGCCAGCGTCTTAGCATTGGGCAAACCAGGAAAAGGGATGAAATGCACGATTTGCTAAAACGGTCCACCACCACCAGAATCACAGTCTTCCCCGAGGAACGAGGCAGGTCCGTTATGAAGTCCATGGACAGATGTGTCCAAGGACGGGAAGGAATGGGAAAGGGAAGGAGAGGACCTGATGGCCGTGAATGAGGGACTTTGGCATGAGCGCAAGTCTCGCAGGCTGCCACAAAACCCTCAACCGACTTACGAAGCGCAGGCCACCAGAATCTCCGAGGGATGAGATCCAGTGTGGCTCTTGCCCCCGAGTGCCCAGCAAGGACCGTATCGTGGTGTTCCTTAAAAATCTTGTGTCTTAAAGCGAGAGGCACAAACAACCTCCCAGGAGGACAAAGATCAGGAGCCTCTGACTGGGCTGCCTGCACCTCTGCCTCCAATTCATAAAAAAGAGCAGAGACCACAACACCTTCAGCCAAAATGGGACCCGGGTCTTCAAAATTCCCGCCTCCCGGAAAACAACGTGACAGGGCATCTGCCTTCACATTCTTAACTCCAGGGCGGAACGTGACAACAAAATTAAACCTAGAAAAGAACAAAGACCATCTGGCCTGTCTCGGGTTCAGACGCTTGGCTGACTCCAAGTAGGCCAGATTTTTATGGTCAGTAAATACGGTAATAGGGTGTCTGGCTCCCTCTAGCCAATGGCGCCATTCCTCAAAAGCCAACTTGATGGCTAACAATTCCCTATCTCCCACATCGTAATTTCTCTCTGCGGAGGAGAGTTTTTTCGAGAAAAAGGCACACGGTCGCCATTTGGCAGGAGAGGAACCCTGAGACAAGACCGCCCCCACACCCACCTCAGAAGCATCAACCTCAACTATGAAGGGTAAAGAAATATCAGGTTGCACCAAGATGGGAGCGGAAGCAAAACTCTCCTTGATATTAGAAAAAGCCTTACGCGCCTCTACTGACCAAGAAGAAAAATCTACCCCCTTTCTGGTCATATCAGTGAGTGGTTTAACAATAGAGGAATAATTCAAAATAAACTTCCTGTAATAACTGGCAAAGCCCAAAAAACGCATCAGCGCCTTCTGGTTCTCAGGAAGCTCCCACTCAAGCACAGCGCGGACCTTCTCGGGGTCCATGCGAAAACCAGAAGCGGAGAGAAGAAACCTCAGAAATTGAATTTCTGGAACCGCACATTTCTGGAACACACATTTTTCCAGTTTTGCATATAATTTATTCTCCCACAGGATGAGCAAGACCTGACGTAAATGTTCCTTATGAGTTTTGAAATCAGGAGAAAAAATCAAAATGTCATCCAAATACACTAATACAAATTTTCCCATCAAATGATAAAAAATGTTGTTCACGAAATACTGAAAAACGGCTGGGGCATTCATCAAACCAAAAGGCATAACCAAATTTTCAAAATGGCCCTCAGGGGTATTGAAGGCCGTCTTCCATTCATCTCCTTCTCTGACCCTGACCAGGTTGTATGCCCCTCTTAGATCTAATTTGGAAAAGACTTTAGCCCCAACAACCTGGTTAAAAATGTCCGGGATCAGAGGAAGCGGATAAGGGTCACAAATCATGATACTGTTCAGCTCCCTGAAATCCAGACAAGGTCTTAAAGAACTATCTTTTTTCTTAGCAAAGAAAAAACCAGTGGCAACAGGTGACTTCGAGGGTCGTATGTGTCCTTTTCTCAGACTCTCAGAGATATAAGCACGCATAGCGATCCTCTCAGGTTGGGAAAGATTGTATAAACGAGATTTAGGCAGCTTGGCGCCTGGGATGAGATTAATAGGGCAATCGTACTCCCTGTGCGGGGGCAAATCCTGAACTCCACTCTCAGAGAAGACATCCGAAAATTCAGAGAGAAAAGATGGTACAGTCTTAGTAGCAACCTCAGAAACAGATGTTGTGAGGCAATTCTCTCTGCAAAAGTCACTCCAACCATTTATTTGCCTCGCTTGCCAATCAATGGTGGGGTTATGTTTAGTGAGCCAGGGTGGCCCCAACACTAGAGGAGTAGGCAAACCGCTAAGGACGAAACATGGCACATCCTCAACATGAGCATCACTCACAATTAAACGGATATTGTGAACTATGCCCTTTAATGATTTCTGAGAAAGTGGAGCGGAATCAATAGCAAAAACAGGAATATCCTTTCCCAAAGTGCACACCTGGAAACCATGAGTTATTGCAAATTGATTATCAATGAGATTGACAGCTGCTCCACTATCCACAAAAATCTCATAAAAAATGCTCTTGCTTTCTAGCGCCACCTAGGCAGGACAAAACGGGAACTACAAGCAAACGGAAAACCTTCAATTTCCGCCTCAACCCTGCCAATAGTAATAGACGGAACATTTTTAAAAGATTTTTTCCTGTTTGTTTCCTTATTACTCCCAGAAAACTGCCTGAATCTCCTAGAGGGACAAACATTTGCCAAATGATTTATACCTCCACAACAAAAACAAACCCTCCCATGCGAGCTGAATCTTCTATTGTCAGAAGCAATCAACCCCAGCTGCATGGGCTCCTGCTCAGAAGGGGCTGACAGCGACCGAGACCCCTGCGCACAAAATGAGACTGCTGCACTGTCCTGGGACTGAGTATGACAGGAAGGAGATATCTCTCCTCTCTCTCTAAGACGCCTGTCAATACGAACGGCCTGAGACATAGCAGAGTCCAAGGAAATAGGCCTCTCATGAAAGGCAAATGCATCTTTCAATCCCTCTGAAAGACCATGGCAAAATTGACTTCGGAGTGCAGCATCATTCCAACCAGTATCAGCTGCCCATATCCGAAATTCTGAGCAGTATATCTCTGCGGATTGTTTACCCTGTGTGGGGATCAGCTCAAACAGTGACTTCAGGTGTCATTTAAACAATAATCTTTTATTTTGTTCAAACACAGCTTTAAACAAATGCTCGCTTACTTCAGCGGGTAAACACAAAGAAACGCAGTTCATAGGAAAATGGTCTAACTTACAGTCCTCTGTAGCTCCAGAGTTCCACCACCCGCTGGAGAGGGGGAAAAAAGATTAGGCCACGGCAGGCTTATCCACAGCAACACACCACACAGCTTTACTCCCAGTCTGTTACACTTCCAGACTAGGAACCACACCCCCAGCTCTCCTAGGATTCCTGGCTTAAATAGGCCAGCCAACACCTGGCCTGGATACGTGGGAGTAGTCATCCCACCCTGCTCTTTGACTACTCCAATGAAACCCGGCCCGGATCAGCTGCAGCTAGCAGCTAAACTACCTCTAGCAACTGTCAGTAACCTAGGGTTACTGACGAAACATTACCGGTTCATTTCACTGAGGCCAGGCACCTCGGTGACACGTATCTATCATCTATTATGGCACCTTGTGCCTTCTCACACCTGGCATAATAGACGTAGTCTAGACTCAGCCAGAGCAATACGATCCGGATCATCATATCTGACCCAGGGCTAAAAAGAATTCATCCACTGAACGGAGAGGCCGTGCCCCCTCTGGCAGCGAAAAGGCCCAAGACTGAGCGTTACCCCTGAGCAGCGATATAATGATCCCCACCCTCCGTTCCTCCTCACCAGAGGAATGGGGAAGAAGGCGAAAATGGAGTTTGCAAGCCTCTCTAAAATGCACAAAATTCTCACTACCCCCGGAGAACGTATCTGGGAGCGAGATCTTAGACTCAGAACAAACTCCATGAACGCAAGCTGAACCGGTCACTTGAAGCTGAGAAAAAGTCCTACGGAGATCAACTACCTCCAATGAAAGACCCTGGAAGTGCTCAGCCAAAAGTGAAACCGGATCCATGCTTGAGACGGTTTTGGCGGCTTATAATGTCACGGGCGGTGTACAGGAAACAAGACAATGCAACATGCATATATGACTCACTGGATCCAAAGCTAAGGAACCAAGAGGGAGACCCCTGCACAAAACCTGGCACTTTTCCTGGCTGCTCAGCCTATGCAAAAATCCCACAGGTGGATGGTTGCATATCCACGTACCTCGACTATATAACACCTGAACACCCTACAATAGTGAGGGAACACAACCACCGGCTCCCTACACCAGACACGAAGGGAGTCAGGGTCACCTGGGATCCAGCAAACAGAAAATAACAGATAAATGTACAGCACTTAACTTAGTAGCAGACTGGGAAATAGGATCAGCATGTACACACACTCCAGGAAGAAGTATAAGCCGCCCAGTAATGCATTATGGGGAGGAATTTAAAGGGAAGCAATCAGTCCAACTACATGACAGCTGAGAGAGGCTAACGAGATGAGGAACTGAACAGCACAACAAAGAAAACTCAAGGAGGCGGTTCTGAAAGGCTTCTGTCAGAGCTTCTCAGCTGTCTGGTTGTGTCACAGGTTCCCTTTAATATTAGGTTGCTAACAGAACGGAGAGCATGAGTATGTGGAGATGAGGGAGGAAAAGTATGGAGGTGCGACACTGTGGAGAGCTTTGTGGGTGAGGGTGAGACGTTTGAACTGTATTCTGTGGTGGATGGGCAACCAGTGAAGTGACTGGCATAGACTAGTAGCATCAGTGCAGCAGTTGGATGGATAGATGAGCCTGACTGCAGCATTTAGGACAGACTGAAGGGGAGAGAGTATAGTGAGAGGGAGACCGATTAGTAATGTGTTGCAGTAGTCAAGACGAGAATGAATCAAGGCAACAACAAGAGTTTTTGCAGTTTCCATTGTAAGAAAAGGGTGGATTCTGGCGATATTCTTGAGGTGCAGATGACAAGAGCGTGTAAGTGATTGAATATGGGTAACAAAGAAAAGATCAGAGTCAAATGTGGCCCCAAGACAGTGGGTATGTTGCACAGGAGTTATGATAGTGCTGCAGACAGAAATTGAAATATAAAATGTAGGTGAGTTAGTAGAGGGGGGAAAGACAAGAAGTTCAGTTTTTGGGAGTGTCAGTATGGGATCTGCATCTCCACGGCAGGGTGGCAGATCGCTGTCTACACATTGCATCATTATGGGTCCCAGTACTGGCTTACCTTGTAGGAGCCGCAGGTGCCCGCCAGCATACCGCCGCATCCGTCCTCTTTGCCAGGTGTCATCTGACGAGCTATAGCACGCGCGCGTGCACCTCTCCCTTTCTTATAGGAGTAGGCAGCTGGTTCCTGATTACCATCCCCACCCGGAGGCGGGACTATTTTGTATTTAAGGCAGCTTCACTCATCATGAAGTGCCCAAGCGTGGTTGTTGTACCTCTTGACTCCCGCTGAAGCATTCCACTGTGTCCGTTTATTGGATTTCCTGGATTCTGACCTCCGCTTCATTTGACTATGCATCTGCCTGCTGTCTGTTTATTGGACCACCTGGATTATAGACCTCTGCACTGCCTGACAACGAGACCACTTATATCTGCACTGCCTGATTACGCATCTGTCCATCTCCTCCTGTAAGTCTGCCTGGATCCAGACCCTGCGCTGCCTATGAGACTGCTTATATCTGCATGCTATATTGCTCTGAACTTTGTGTTGCCTGTACCTGTCAAGTGACTTTTGAATACTGTCTGCCAGTAAAGACCATCTGTTCCTTTATTCTGCCTTTGTTGGACTCTGTTCACACTACTGCAGGTAGCTGCATTCAAGGTAACAGGTGCAGACACCAGGGTCCTGTCTCTGAGAGTCAGCAGTCAGCAATATTGGACTAATTCCAGTCCTCTATCAGCTGACACAGAGGATCCACATCCTCTGGTCATAACAGTACGCTTGGGCCATGGATCCCGCTGGCTCTAAACCAGGAATGTCTGAAGTACTACATGAACTTGAACAACAGCGTACCACCCAGAAACAAGTGATAAATTACTTGCAGCATGTAGCTGCTCGCCTGGACTCCCTTTCTACAGCACAGTCTGCACAGGCCCCTACTGCTCCTGCTGTCCCTGTTGCGGCTGCAGCACTGCCAAGCGTTTCCGGACCACGATTATCTGCTCCGCCCCGTTACAGCGGCAACCCAAAAGCCTGTCGTGGATTTCTTAACCAGTGTACAATTCACTTTGAACTGCTTCCTCATCACTTTCAATCAGACCGCGCTAAAGTGGCGTTCATTATCTCTCATCTCGAGGGTGAGGCTCTGGCCTGGGCGAATCCAATATGGGAGAGATCTGGTCCTATCACCAATAATGTGGCACTATTTATGGGCTCTTTTAAGAGGGTGTTCGAGGAGCCAGGTCGAGCTTCTTCTGCGGCCTCCTCTCTGCTGCACGTCCGTCAAGGGAGCTGGTCGGTGGGCCAATATGCGATTCAGTTCCGCACCTTAGCGTCTGAAGTTTCGTGGAATGAGGAGGCTTTGGTGGCGGCCTTTTGGGAAGGTTTGTCGGGACGTATTAAGGGTGAACTTGCAGGTCGTGATGTGCCTACCTCCCTTGAGGCTCTAATCTCTCTGGCTATTAAAATCGACATACGGTTTTCGGAGCGAGCTCGGGAGGCCCGTCGAGAAAAAAGACTTCCACAACAACTGTTTAAGTCTAATATGTCTCAACCTCTATTACGCACCTCCTTTTCGGATCCTGAACCCATGCAGGTGAATTCCACTCGGCTCTCGGATGAGGAACGTCGTCTTCGCATGTCTTCTGGACTCTGCCTCTACTGTGGTGGTCCGGGTCACCGTGTCAGCAACTGTCCCCAGAAGTCGGGAAACTCCAATGCTTAGGGTCTTTGGGAGAGGCGGCCCTAGGTGAAAACTGTTCCACTCTCCAAATTCCTGTGACTCTGGTTCTTGGGGGCATCAAGGTCTCCATATCTGCTTCCTTGGATTCCGGGTCTGCGGGGAACTTCATACACCAAGCTATGGTGAGTCAATACCACATTCCTGTACGCCTGCTTAAAAATCCCCTGCTGGTGACTGCCGTCAGTGGACAAGTACTGACTGATCCAGTCCGGTTCATCACTGAGCCGTTGGAACTGCAGGTAGGGTGGTTACATGTTGAAAAGATTTCTCTATATGTGCTCCCTGAACTGTCCCATTCCCTTTTGCTGGGGTTGCCCTGGCTTAGGATGCACAATCCAGTAATCGAGTGGCGCTCTGGAGAGGTTCTTCAATGGGGTCAGCTGTGCCAAGGCAAGTGCTTATGTTCTATTCAACGAAGGGTCCCTATATCCCTCCCTAAAAACCTGGAGGCCTTGCCGGTGGTCTATCATTCCTTTGCGGATGTGTTCGATAAAAAAGAGGCTGAGACACTACCTCCCCATCGCCCCTATGACTGCCCAATTGATTTACTATCTGGGACTTCTCCTCCTCGGGGTCGTGTTTATCCTCTGTCTCCTGCTGAATCGCAGGCAACAGCAGATTACATTAAGGAGAACCTTGAGAGGGGTTTCATCAGGAAGTCTTCCTCACCTGCAGGGGCAGGATTCTTTTTTGTGAAAAAGAAAGATGGGTCTCTTCGCCCCTGTATAGACTACCGTGGTCTGAATAAGATCACCATCAAGAATAAATACCCTTTACCGTTAATTTCTGAATTATTTGATAGACTCCGTGGGGCTCGGATCTTCTCTAAGCTGGACTTGCGGGGGGCATATAATTTAATACGGATTCGTGAGGGTGACGAATGGAAGACAGCCTTTAATACCAGGGATGGCCACTATGAATACCTTGTGATGCCCTTCGGGCTCAGTAATGCCCCTGCTGTCTTCCAGGAGTTTGTCAATGACATTTTTCGAGATCTGCTCTATTCTTGTGTTGTTGTCTATTTGGATGATATTCTTATTTTTTCCAGAGACATCAGAACTCATCGCAGGCATGTGCAGATGGTCTTACAACGCTTACGAGAGAATCGTCTGTACGCTAAATTGGAAAAGTGTGTCTTTGAAAAGTCGTCCCTGCCCTTCCTGGGTTACATCATCTCGGATCAAGGTCTCAAAATGGATCCTGGAAAGGTGGCAGCAGTGCACGACTGGCCCCGTCCCTCCGGCCTGAAGGCATTACAAAGGTTCCTGGGTTTTGCCAATTATTATCGTCAATTCATCCGTAATTTTTCTACCCTGACAGCTCCTATTTCTGGCCTGACCAAGAAGGGTGCCAATCCCAAACTATGGTCCCCTGAAGCAGAGACCGCATTTTCCTCCCTCAAGCAAGCCTTTTCTTCAGCTCCAGTCCTTAGACGCCCAGAACCCAACAAACAGTTCTTCTTGGAGGTGGACGCATCCTCCATGGGAGCCGGGGCCGTCCTGTCACAGAAGAATGCCTCAGGTCGTATGTCTCCTTGTGCCGAAAAAAAACTATTCTATTGGGGACAGGGAACTCCTAGCAATTAAGTTGGCTCTAGAGGAATGGAGATATCTTCTGGAAGGTTCTAGCCTACCGGTCATAATTTACACCAATCATAAGAACCTCACCTATTTGCAGACAGCTCAACGACTTAATCCTCATCAGGCCCGTTGGTCTCTCTTCTTTGCCCGATTTAATTTTCAATTGCATTTTCGGTCTGCTGACAAAAACATCAAAGCGGACGCTCTCTCCAGGTCCTTTGAAACCACAGATTCAGAAGACGAACCCCAGTTTATCATTGAACCAACTAAAGTAGTCCCAGTGGCTCCAGTTAACCTGTCCAAGGTTCCCCCAGGTAAGATCTTTGTTCCGGAATCTAAACGAAGGAAGGTTTTACGGTGGGGGCATGCATCCAAGATTGCCGGCCATCCAGGTCAACGGGGGACCTTGAATCTCATCTCCAGACATTACTGGTGGCCATCCATAACCGCGGATATTGTAGACTTTGTGGCTTCCTGTACCTTGTGTGCCCAGAATAAGTTTCCCAGACTGAAACCTGCAGGTTTATTATTGCCTCTTCCGGTGCCTGAGGTCCCCTGGCAGCATATTGGTATGGACTTCATAACCGATTTAACCATGTCGCACTTTATTCCGCTTCCAGGTCTGCCATCTGCTCCTCGTCTTGCTGAGCTAGTCATTTTACATATCTTCCGCCTTCATGGATTTCCCCTCCATATCATCTCGGATAGAGGAGTACAATTCACCTCCCGGTTCTGGAGATCTTTATGTAAGTCTCTGAATGTCTCTTTGGACTTTTCTTCTGCCTATCATCCACAGTCTAATGGCCAGGTGGAACGCATGAACCAAATATTGGTCAGCTTCCTGCGACATTTCACCAATGCCCATCAGGATGACTGGGTGAAGCATCTTCCCTGGGCGGAATTTGCTCATAACAATAGAGTAAACCAAGCCAAAGGTAAATCTCCATTTTTTGTGCTCTATGGACGACATCCAAGTGCTCCTCTTCCCGTGCGGCCTTCTTCTGGAGTTCCTGCGGCAGATTCCTGTGTGGAGCAGCTGTCTCGGGTCTGGTCTGACACTAAAGTATCGCTTCGGAGAACAGCGGACCAGATGAAAAGGTCTGCGGATAAGAGGCGCAGACCTCCTCCTCAGTTGGCCATTGGAGACAAGGTATGGCTTTCTTCTAAGAATATCCGTCTCAGACTTCCCTCTTACAAACTGGCTCCGCGGTTCTTGGGACCTTTTTCTGTGATCAAGAAAATTAATCCTGTTGCCTACAAGCTCAAACTACCTGCTACCTTGCGGATTCCCAACTCATTTCATGTTTCATTACTTAAGCCAGCTGTCTTTAACAGGTTTTGCAAAGGCACTTCACAGAACCCTCCTCCTGTCACTATGGATGATGAGTTTGAAGTTAAGGACATTCTAGACAGGAGGATTATCAGAGGTAAGACCTTCTATTTGGTGGACTGGAAGGGCTACGTGTCATGGAACCATGAACCAGACGTACAACAAGAGATGAGTGGAAATAAGAAGGCTTTATTGAAAATAAAGCTGTAAGGCAAAAGTCCAAACGGATGGCTAAACCGAAGCAGGGTCTTGCGAAACCAGAGATCAGGAACCAGAAGGGTAGTCGGACGAAGCCAGGATCAGGAACCAACAGGGTAGTCAGACGAAGCCAGGATCAGGAATCAGCAGGGTAGTCAGACGAAGCCAGGATCAGGAACCAGAAGCAGAAGCAGTCTTAGAAGCATGTGAGCACAGGAGGACCAAGCAGGGAACTGAAGCCACAGACCTCCTATATATCTGAGCTAGGCATCCAGCTCCTCCCAGTGGGAAGGAGGAGCCGCAGGGTGGGAGGCTACAAGAAACCCAGAAACCAAGATGGCCGCCAGCACATGTCAAACGAAGGAGAACAGCAAGGAGGTAAGACCATGACAGTACCTCCCCCTCAAGGGCCCCTCTTCCGCGGAGTAAGGAACGGTTTCTGAGGGAAGCGTGCGTGGAAGGCTCGGAGCAAGGCAGGAGCATGGACATCTGCGGAGGGAACCCAGGAACGCTCCTCTGGACCATAACCACGCCAATGGACCAAAAAGTGCACCCGGCCGCGGACCAGGCGTGAGTCCAGGATATTGCTCACCTCATACTCCTCACGATTGCCCACTTGGACCGGACGAGGCCGAGGAATCGAGGAAGTGAAACGATTACACACCAGTGGCTTCAAGAGGGAGACATGAAACACGTTGGAGATCCGCATGCCAGGAGGAAGCGCAAGGGCATAGGCTACCGGGTTTACCCTGCGAAGCACTCGGAAGGGACCAACAAAGCGAGGCGCCAGCTTGGGAGTGGGCACTCGAAGGTTGAGGTTGCGGGTGGACAACCATACGCGGTCTCCGACCTGGTAGGAAGGAGCGGGCGCTCGTCTGCGATCAGCCTGGAGTCTCTGGCGCTGCGCAGAGACCTCAAGGGACCTCTGGATCTGTACCCAAGAAGCACGTAGGACGGAAAGGTGATCCTCCACAGCCGGAATATCCTGGGGAGAGAATACCTCCGGTAACACGGCAGGTTGGAACCCATAATTGGCCATGAAGGGAGACGTCCCAGAGGAAGAGTTCACCGCCGTGTTCCTGGCAAACTCAGCCCAAGGCAGGAGGTCAACCCAATTGTCTTGGTTATCGGAGACATAGCAACAAAGGAATTGCTCCAAGGCCTGATTGGACCGTTCTGCGGCCCCATTGGACTGAGGGTGGTAGGCCGATGAGAAAGAGAGATGAATCCCCAACTGGGAGCAAAAGGCGCGCCAGAACCTGGACACAAACTGACTCCCCCGATCCGACACAATCTCCTTGGGCAAACCGTGCAACCGGAAGACCTCCCTGGCAAAAATCGAGGCCAACTCTTGTGCAGAGGGTAACTTCTTGAGAGGTACACAGTGGCACATTTTGGAAAACCGATCCACTATCATGAGAATGACCGTATGGCCTCGGGATGCAGGGAGGTCCACAATGAAATCCATCCCCAGGTGTGACCATGGACGCTCCCCGGTGGCTATGGGTTGCAAAAGGCCCAACGGAAGGTGCCGAGGGGACTTACTCTGGGCACAAACGGAGCATGCCGCTACATATGCGGCGATGTCGGAACGTAGAGAAGGCCACCAGAACAGACGTGAAACAGCCCAGGACAGCTGATTCTTTCCAGGATGCCCCGCGGCCTTGGAGTTATGGTAGGTTCGCAACAACCGAGTGCGCAACTCCTCAGGCACAAAACACCTGCCGTTGGGTCTCCCAGAGGGAGCACCAGATTGAGCCGCCAAAATCTGCTCACCCAGGGGAGAGGTCAGGCTGGTGCGAATGGCGGCCAGGATCTGATTCGGAGGTATGACCGAAGTCGGAATAGACTCCTCCCCGGACAGCTCGGAGTACTGCCGTGATAAGGCATCCGCTCTGATGTTCTTGGAACCGGGTAGGTAGGAGACCACGTAATTAAAACGTGACAAGAACAGAGCCCATCTGGCCTGACGTGGTGTCAATCTCTTGGCCTCAGAGAGGTAGGTCAGATTCTTGTGGTCCGTCAGGATGAGAACCGGAACCACCGAGCCCTCGAGCAAGTGCCTCCATTCTTTAAGGGCCTGCACGATGGCCAATAACTCCCTGTCACCAATCTGATAGTTGCATTCCGCGGAAGACAGTTTCCGGGAGTAAAACCCACAAGGAAGCAGAGGACCCTCTGGTGTTCTACGCTGAGACAGGAGGGCGCCTACTCCCGTCTCAGACGCGTCCACCTCGAGGACAAACGGCAACCCAGGGTTGGGATGCGACAGAATCGGAGCCGACACAAAGGCGGACTTTAGAGCCTCAAAAGCTCGGATGGCCTCGGGCGGCCAGACCTGGGGATTACTGCCCTTCCTGGTCAGATCCGTGAGAGGCTTGGCTAGCATGGAAAAGTCCCTGATGAACTTCCGATAATAATTGGCGAAGCCCAAAAAGCGCTGCAGGGCACGAAGACCACTGGGCTGGGGCCACTGTAAGACAGCCGAAACCTTCTCAGGATCCATGGAGAACCCCTCAGCGGAAATGATGTAACCTAAGAAGGTTACCTGGGATCGGTGAAATTCGCATTTCTCAAGCTTACCGAACAGCTTGTTCTCTCGTAACCGTTGCAACACTCGTCTGACATCCAGAATGTGGGCCTCCATGGATTCAGAATATACCAAGATGTCATCCAAATAGACCACCACACACTGCTGCAACAGGTCACGGAAAACATTGTTGATGAATTCCTGGAAGACTGCGGGCGCATTGCACAACCCAAAGGGCATAACCAAGGATTCATAATGACCGGTCCTGGTGTTAAACGCGGTCTTCCACTCATCGCCCGCCTTGATCCTTACCAGGTTATATGCCGCCCTCAGGTCGAGTTTGGTAAAGACCGTGGCCCCTTTGAGGCGATCAAACAGCTCAGAAATCAAGGGTATCGGGTAAGCGTTCTTGATCGTGATGCGATTGAGACCCCTGTAATCGATGCAAGGCCTCAACTCACCGCCCTTCTTTTTCACAAAGAAAAATCCAGCCCCTGCCGGGGACGAGGATTTGCGAATGTGTCCGCGTGAAAGCGCCTCCCTCACGTACTCCTCCATGGCCTCATTCTCCGCTACCGACAGTGGATAGACTTTGCCACGAGGAGGAACGGCACCAGATTGTAACTCTATGGCACAATCGTATGGGCGGTGCGGAGGTAGGGCAACCGCACGCACCTTATCGAATACATCCCGGTACTCCTCGTATTCAGGAGGCAACAGAGAGTCCGAGGAAGTACACAGCAACTTGACAGGCCCATGGATGCAACTAGCCCCACACTGCGGTGACCACGAGAGGATCTCGGCCAATTTCCAATCGAAAGTCGGATTATGCTTCTGGAGCCAGGGGTACCCCAAGACCACCGAGTAGTGTGGAGACGAAATAACCTGGAGACAGACCGACTCTCTGTGAACGGCACCAATGGCCATCCCCACTGGAAGGGTCTCATGAGTCACGTGTGGCGGCAGAAGGGGTCTGCCGTCTATCGCCTCAAGAGCCAGTGGGGAACCTCGAGGCTGCAGAGGAATGGAATTGGCGGCAGCGAACACACTATCAATGAACAAACCACCAGCACCAGAGTCCACCAACGCCTGGGTCGTCACCGAGCCCCCGACCCAGGAGAGGACAACAGTAATCAGTGGTTTGTCAACACGGGAAACCGGGGACGAGGAGACTCCACCCAAGATCTGCCCCCGACAGGATCTCAGGAGCGAGTGTTTCCCGGACGGTTCGGGCATGCCAACCGAAAATGCCCACCGAGACCACAGTACATGCATCGGCCCTCGCGTCTCCGGAGTACCCTCTCCCCCTCGGACAGGCGAGCAAACCCCAGCTGCATGGGTTCACCCCCAGACAAGTCATCCCCAGGAGGCGTGGGAGGAGAGGGAGGCACGGGTGGGACAGCAAACGTAGGCGCCAATCTGTTAGAAGGCCTCCGCAGGCTCTCCTGAAAGGAAGGTCTCTCCCTGAGTCTGGTGTCAATCAAAATCAGGAAAGAAATAAGAGACTCGAGCTCCACAGGTAGGTCCTTAGCTGCAACCTCATCCTTCAAGGCATCCGAGAGACCATGAGAGAAAGCAGCGACCAGAGCCTCATTATTCCAGCCCACCTCTGCTGCCAGGGTACGAAACTCAATGGCGTATTCAGCTACGGATCGTGAACCCTGACTGATGGACATAAGGAGCTTCGCAGCAGAGGCAGCACGAGCCGGCACATCGAATACCTTCCGAAGAGAAGCAACAAAACCGGAAAACTCAGCAACCACCGGATTGTTGTTCTCCCATAAAGGGCTGGCCCAGGCCAAGGCCTTGTCCGAGAGCAGCGAGATCAAGAAGCCCACCTTTGATCTCTCAGTAGGAAAGGCATGTGGCAGCAACTCAAAGTAAATGCCCACCTGGTTAAGGAAACCTCGGCACTGAGTTGGCTCTCCCCCAAAGCGCTGTGGAAGGGGGGCAGAACCGGTCATACCCCGAAACACCGCAGGCGCAGCAACAGGTGTCGGGGTAGACTCTGGCGCAACAACCGGAGCGGCAGTAGGAGCGGGCCCAGGAGCGACAACCGACCCATCGGCAACGGAAGCTAAATGAGCCGTGCGTTCAAGCAGGGTTTGCAACGCCACAGCGAACCGACCCAACAGGTGATCCTGCTGATCAAGTCTGGCAACCAGCGTAGGTAGCGAGGATGGCCCTGTACCGTCAGAATTCATGGCTTGGTCCTAATGTCATGGAACCATGAACCAGACGTACAACAAGAGATGAGTGGAAATAAGAAGGCTTTATTGAAAATAAAGCTGTAAGGCAAAAGTCCAAACGGATGGCTAAACCGAAGCAGGGTCTTGCGAAACCAGAGATCAGGAACCAGAAGGGTAGTCGGACGAAGCCAGGATCAGGAACCAACAGGGTAGTCAGACGAAGCCAGGATCAGGAATCAGCAGGGTAGTCAGACGAAGCCAGGATCAGGAAGCAGAAGCAGCAGCAGTCTTAGAAGCATGTGAGCACAGGAGGACCAAGCAGGGAACTGAAGCCACAGACCTCCTATATATCTGAGCTAGGCATCCAGCTCCTCCCAGTGGGAAGGAGGAGCCGCAGGGTGGGAGGCTACAAGAAACCCAGAAACCAAGATGGCCGCCAGCACATGTCAAACGAAGGAGAACAGCAAGGAGGTAAGACCATGACACTACGGGCCTGAAGAAATGTCATGGGAATCTGCTGAGAATATTCATGCCCCTCTGTTGCTGAAGAAATTTCTCTCCAGGTCAGCCGTGTGGAGGAGGGGGCGTAAGAGGGGGGGTACTGTCAGTATGGGATCTGCATCTCCACGGCAGGGTGGCAGATCACTGTCTACACATTGCATCACTATGGGTCCCAGTACTGGCTTACCTTGTAGGAGACGCAGGTGCCCGCCAGCATACCGCCGCATCCGTCCTCTTTGCCAGGTGTCATCTGATGAGCTATAGCACGTGCGCGTGCACCTCTCCCTTTCTTATAGGAGTAGGCAGCTGGTTCCTGATTACCATCCCCACCCGGAGGCGGGACTATTTTGTATTTAAGGCAGCTTCACTCATCATGAAGTGCCCAAGCGTGGTTGTTGTACCTCTTGACTCCCGCTAAAGCATTCCACTGTGTCCGTTTATTGGATTTCCTGGATTCTGACCTCCGCTTCATTTGACTACGCATCTGCCTGCTGTCTGTTTATTGGACCACCTGGATTATAGACCTCTGCACTGCCTGACAACGAGACCGCTTATATCTGCACTGCCTGATTACGCATCTGTCCATCTCCTCCTGTAAGTCTGCCTGGATCCAGACCCTGCGCTGCCTATGAGACTGCTTATATCTGCATGCTATATTGCTCTGAACTTTGTGTTGCCTGTACCTGTCAAGTGACTTTTGAATACTGTCTGCCAGTAAAGACCATCTGTTCCTTTATTCTGCCTTTGTTGGACTCTGTTCACAATACTGCAGGTAGCTGCATTCAAGGTAACAGGTGCAGACACCAGGGTCCTGTCTCTGAGAGTCAGCAGTCAGCAATATTGGACTAATTCCAGTCCTCTATCAGCTGACACAGAGGATCCACATCCTCTGATCGTAACAGGGAGGTTCAGTTTTAGATACAGAGAGGACATGATATTAGAGACAGCTGCCAGACAATTACTGGTGTTTTGGAGTAAAGCAGGGGTGATGTCAGGGGATGAAGTGTATAGTTGGGTGTTGTCAGCATAGAGATGGTTTCAAAAGCCAAATCTACTGATAGTCTGTCCAATGGGGGCTGTATAGAGGGAGAAGAGTAGAGCACCTAGTACTGAGCCCTGAGGAACTCTGACATCAAGAGGAAGACGAAAAGAAGAAGAAGAGCCAGAGAATGATACACTAAAGGAGCTGTCACAGAGATAGGTAGATAACCAAGAGAGAGCAGTGTCCTTAAGGCCAATTAAGTGGAGCATGGTGAGGAGGAGTATTTATTGTCTACGGTATCAAATGCTGCAGAGAGATCTAGCAGAATCAATAACAAATAGTCACCATTTCTTTTTGCTGTTAGGAGATCGTTAGACACTTTAGTAAGGGCAGTTTATGTATCAGTAAAAAGGGTGAAAAGCAGATTGTAAGGGGTCAAGAAGAGAGTTTGCACAGAGATAGCTTATTAATAGGGTTGAGCAAACCCGAGCTGTAAAGGTCGGGTTCGTACCGAACTTTAGAATTTTTGGACCCCGAACCCGAACATTTCAGTTAAAGTTCGGGTTCAGTGTTCGGCTATTTTAAGGCGCTTTTTGAAAGGCTGTAGAGCAGCCAATCAACAAGCGTTTAACTCTGTGCCCTTAGAAGCCATCACAGCCATGCTAGTGTAGGGAGAGGATGATGCTGCTGTGAGGGAGAGAATAGTAAAGAATCTTTAATAAGAAGTGCTTGTTAACTCAGCGATCTACCTAGATTTAGTTTTGTGGGTGCAGTGCAAAATATTTTTACCCTGCCCTGAGCCCAGTGACAGAGAAAAATAACTTTTATCCGTCTGTTAGTTAGGTGGGCGGCGGCGGCCATTTTATGCAAGCTCAGTGCATATGTGCTTTTGTGATATTCAAATCCAAGCTTTAAATATTGCAATAATAATCTGGGTTTAAAAAACACCCATTTTTGGCAATATCCTACATCTGGTGCCTTTGCAACATTTGTCAGTGTGCAATTTAAGCTAGAAATACAGCAATAATTTTCTGGGTTTTAAAAAAACATTTTTGGGCAAAATACTCAATTTTACAGCCCTTGCTACAATTGTCAGTGTGAAATTCAAGCGTTATATACTGCTGTCATATTCTGTTAGTAAAAAAAAAAAAAACACCCATTTTGGGGCAAAGTACTTAATATTGCAGCCTTTGCTGCATCTGTGATTGTTAAAAACAAGCTTAAAATACTTCAATATTTTCTGGGTTTAAAAATCACCAATTTTTGGCAATATACTCCATCTGGGGCCTCTGCCGCATTAGTCAGTGTGCAATTTAAGCTAGAAATACAGCCATAATTTTCTGGGTTTTAAAAAAACACCCATTTTGGGCAAAATACTTAATTTGCGGCCTTGTCTGCAATCTGTACGTTAGAAATTCAAGCGTTATATACTGCTGTCATATTCTGTTATTGAAAAAACACCCTTTTTGCAAAAAATAACTTAATATTGCAGCCTTTGCTGCATCTGTTATTGCTAAAACAAGCTTGAAATACTTTAATAATTTACCAATTTTTGGCAATATACTCCATCTGGGGCCTCTGCCGCATTAGTCAGTGTGCAATTTAAGCTAGAAATACAGCAATAAATTTCTCGGCTTTAAAAAACACCCTTTTTGGGCAAATACTCAATTTTACAGCCATTGCTACACCTGTACATGTGAAATTCAAGCGTTATATACTGCTGTCATATTCTGTTATTAAAAAACACCCATTTTGGGCAAAATACTTAATTTGCGGCCTTGTCTGTATCTGTCAGTGTGAAATTCAAGCGTTATATACTGCTGTCATATTCTGTTATTAAAAAAACTAAATTTTTGGGCAAAGTACTTAATATTGCAGCCTTTGCTGCATCTGTGATTTTTTAAAACAAGCTTGAAATAGTTCAATCATTTTCTGGGTTTTAAAAAACACTTAATTTGTGCCCTTGTCTGCATCTGTTAGTGTGAGATGCACCCTTTAGATACTGTTGTTCTATTTTGCTATAAAAAAAAACACACATTTAGGGCAAAAATCTTGATTTGCGGCCATGTCTGCATCTGTACGTGTGAGATACACGCTTTAGATACTGCTGTGCTATTCTGGTATTAAAAAAACACCCATTTTGGGCAAAAATCATAATTTGCGGCCTTGTCTGCATCTGTACGTGTGAGATACACGTTTTAGATACTGTTGTGCTATTCTGGTATAAAAAAAACACCCATTTTGGGCAAAAATCTTAATGTTTGACCTCGTCTGCATCTGTGCGTGTGAGAGACTGCTGTGCTAGTGTGGTATTTAAAAAAAAACACCCATTTTGGGCAAAAATCTTAATTTTGCAGCCTTTGCTGCATCTGGCATTGTGAGATGCACACTTTAGATACTGTTGTTCTATTCTGCTATTAAAAAACCCCACACATTTTGGGCAAAAATCCTTATCTGGATCTGTACGTGAGAGATACACGCTTTAGATACTGCTGTGCCATTCTGGTATTAAAAAATCACCCATTTTGGTAAAAATCTTAATTTGCGGCCATGACTGCATCTGTACGTGTGAGATGCACGCTTTAGATGCTGCTGTGCTATTCTGGTATTAAAAAAACACACATTTTGGGCAAAATTCTTAATTTGCGGCCTTGCCTGCATCTGTACGTATGAGATACACGCTTTAGATACTGCTGTGCCATTCGGGTATTAAAAAATCACCCATTTTGGTAAAAATCTTAATTTGCGGCCATGACTGCATCTGTACGTGTGATATACACGCTTTAGATACTGCTGTGCTATTCTAATATAAATGAAACACCCATTTTGGGAAAAAATCTTAATTTTCGACCTCGTCTGCATCTGTACGTGTGAGAGACTGCTGTGCTAGTGTGGTATTTAAACCACCCATTTTGGTCAAAAATCTTAATTTTGCAGCCTTTGCTGCATCTGTCATTGTGAGATGCACACTTTAGATACTGTTGTTCTATTCTGCTATAAAAAAAAAACACACATTTAGGGCAAAAATCTTAATTTGCGGCCTTGTCTGCATCTGTAATTGTGAGATACACCCTGTTGCTCTATTCTTCTACTAAAAAAACACCCATTTAGGGCAAAAATCATAGTTTTGCAGCCTTTGCTGCGTCTGTAAATTGTGAGATACACCCTTTAGATAGTGCTGTGCTATTATGGCATTAAAAAAAATAGCCATTTAGGGCAAAAATCTTAATTTTGCAGCCTTTGCTGCGTCTGTCATTGTCAGATGCACCGTTTAGATACTGTTGTTCTATTCTGCTATTAAAAAAACACACATTTAGGGCAAAAAACTTGATTTTCGGCCTTGTCTGCATCTGTATGTCACGTCCATCGTCATGGTCGTGACTCAGGATCCGCATGCAGTTGCCTGCGGTTTGGTTTTATTGTCAACCACATGGTGAGGGCTGCTGGTATGTTGCCTCACGTGTGGTTGCCGCTGGTAACATGATTGTACTTGGCAGTATAGCAGCCTGAGCTGTTGCTAGGCAGCTTGCTGTCGAGTGCATGCGGTTACACCTGGTTGGGTGTGTGTGTATGTATGCACTTTGTATGTCTGGTGTGCACGAAGTTTATGTAGGTGTGCACTGTGACACTATACTTCACTGTGGCTGCCCGTGGCAATGTTTGGTATTGTGTACATGTGGTGGCAGTGTCTCGGCCTTCTGGCTGACTCCCAGGACATGGTTGCCACGCATGTCGTTGCCTGCGGTAACAGCTGCAGTGTGATGTTTATTTGGACACTTCCCCTTTAAGTGGCTTCCATCCCTTGCCTGGTGTAGGAAGAGTTAACTCCCTCTTTGTGTGAACACTGGGTGTGTCTGTGTGTGGGTGTGGCTACAGGGGCTATAAAGCCTCAGTTAAGACTGGATGTCTGAGGGGTACTCCAGCCTTGTAGTAAGCTGGAGGCACTCTCCTGGTCCCATATACCATCTGCCAGTGAGGGCCACCCTTGTGGTCATAAATTGTGATACTATATGTTTATGTGATGTTAAGTTTATGTCTATGTGGTGTCTGTTATTATTGTAGCTATGGTTCTGGGTCCCTGTGTGTTTATGTGTGCTGTGTCCTTTTATGTTTGTGTGTGGACAGCCAGCACTTGTGTCCAGGGATCCAGTCAGTGTGTCTGTGGCAGGTAGAGGTGGAAGTCTTTCACTCTCCTGCCATATCCATAGTCTGTTTATGGTTACATCCCATTGCAGCTCGGCCAGTTTTAGACTCCTGTTTCGCCGCATCCAGGAGGAACAGGTGGTCTACCCAGCTCCTAGTTCAGGGATCGGCGGAGGGTGAGTAGGGATCCGAGGTTCCTGAGCATGGGCCCTCCTACCTTCAAGGTCGGCTCATGCTGCTAGGAGTTAGGGTCGGATTAGGGATGCGTTAGGAGGTGACCTGCTCCCTAATTCTGTCGTCCTGGCCGAGCAGCCACTAACATCTTCCGTCATCGCACGGCTCAGGGTTTTCCCCATCCTCAGCCGTGACACTGTATGTGTGAGATACACGCTTTAGATACTGCTGTGCTATTCTGGTATTAAAAAAACACCCATTTTGGTCAAAAATCTTAATTTGCGGCCTTGTCTGCATCTGTACGTGTGAGATACACACTTTAGATACTGTTGTTCTATTCTTTTACAAAAAAAACACCCATTTAGGGCAAAAATCATAATTTTGCAGCCTTTGCTGCATATGTCATTGTGAGATACTCGCGTTACATACTGTTGCTCTATTCTGTTATTAAAAAAAACATCAATTTCGGACAAGATCCTAAATTTTAGAGATATAAGTAGAGCGTCAAATAAGGGACGTGGCCCCGGTCGCTGTGCTGCTGGTGGAGCTCCTGTTGCAGGGAGAGGACATGGTTGATCTGTGCCAGCTCCATGCACAAGTGAAACACCTTCTTCAGGTGCGAGTAGGCGACAGAACCTCCAGCGGTATTTGTTCGGGACTAATGCTGCTCTATGAATGGTGAGGCCAGAACAAGTACAGGCGATAGTAGATTGGGTTGCTAACATTGCCTCCAGTTTCTTCACATTGTCTACCACCGAGTCTCCTGCTGAAATATCAGAGTTGGCACCTGCAGCCGATGTCCATCAGTCTTTCACCTCACCCCCTTGCAAATCAACTAAGCAGTCTGAGCCCCAATTCATGCAGCAGTCTCTTCTGCTTTTTGATGACTCTGTTAGCAGGGTTTCCCAGGTCCATCCACCTAGCCCTGCCCCAGAAGTGGAATAGATTGAGTGCACCGATGCCCAACGACTTATCTTTCAAGATGAGTACATGGGAGGACCATCGCAGCATGTCTCAGATAATGACAAAACAAAGGTGCCAACTGCTGTGGCTTTTGAAAGTGTGCAGACCGACAAGGAGGGTAGGGGTGAAGACTCTGTGGAAGATGATGTGGAATCGAGGTCATGCGAGTGACCTGTGTAGTTCAGATGAAGAGGTGGAGGTCGCACAGAGCCACCAGCACAGCAGAAGAGGGAGCAGGGTGCAAAAGCGGAGCGGCCGTCCCCTAGACAGAATGCCTGCTACTGCCCACCGCAGCAAGGGACCGAGCACACCAAAGCCAGCTCCAAGGAGTTCCCTGGCTTGGCAGTTCTTCAGACAATATGCTGACGACAAGACACGAGTGGTTTGCACACTGTGCAATCAGAGCCTGAAACGAGGCATAAATGTTCTTAACCTGAGCACAACCTGCATGACCAGGCATCTAAGTGGAGTTGCAGTGGAGCTGCAGTGGAGTAGACACCTCAAAACCAAGAAAGGTCTCTGGCTCCTCCTGCTTCCTCTTCTGCTGCAGTCTCGGCCTCTTCATCCACCTCTGGAGTGACAGTGCCACTTGCCACCCCGCAAACAGAGGAACTGCCAGCAATACCACCACCTGGATCACCAAGCATCTCCACAATGTCCCACGGAAGCGCTCAGCTCTCCATCTCCCAAACACTGAAGCGGAAGAGGAAATGCCCCCCTACTCACCCGCGATCCCTGGCCCTGAATGCCAGCATTTCAAAATGACTGGCTTTTGAAATGCTGTTATTCAGTCTGGTGGAGACGGAGAGTTTTAAAAACCTTACGTCAGTGGCTGTCCCACAGTACGTCGTGCCCAGCCGCCACTACTTTTCCAAGCGTGCCATCCCTTCCCTGCAAAACCAAGTGGGGGACAAAATTAAGTGTGCACTGCACAACTCCATCTGTGGCAAAGTGCACCTCACTATGGATACATAGACAAGTAAGCGCGGTCAGGGACGTTATATCTCCGGATAGCAGTTTGCCGCCTGTCTTTCCACCACCGAGGATTGCATTGCGCTTCGGTTTGCCTCCTGTTGCTTCCTCCTCCTCTTCCTCATCCTCTACCGGCTCCTCATCCGGTCAGCATAACACCTTCACCACCAACTTCAGCACAGCCAGGGGTAAACGACAGCAGGCAGTTTGAAAACGTATCTGTTTGGGGGACAAACCCCTCACCTCGCAGGAGCTGTGGACGGGCCTTGAACAACAGACCGATGAGTGGTTGGTGCCAGTGAACCTCAAGCCCGGCCTGGTGGTGTGCAATAATGGGCAAAATCTCGTAGCACCTCTGGGACTAGCCGGTTTAACGCACATTCCTTGCCTGGCGCATGTGCTGAATTTGGTGGTGCAGAGATTCCTTAAAAATTACCCCGATATGTCAGAGGAGGGTGGATGATGATTAATAACAAAAATACATATCTAAATGGCGGGGGGGGCTTGACTTGAGTAATCTACCGACCAGTGATCATCAGAGCATTAGAGCTGCAGGAATAAATATGCCTGGTGGAGTAGATGGGGGGGTTGAGGACTCATGGGTGAGGGGGGGGGGGGGGTTAGATGATCTAACCCAGCCCCCCTTCCCCCATCAGCCCTTGTCCTACCACCCCATCTACCCGTACCCCTGCAAAACTTGCTAGTTTTTATTCTGTCTTGTTGACAGGATTATGTTTATTTATATTAAGATAATGTGGTTATTGTCTTATATGACTTGTTTTTGCACTTTATTTCTATCTTTATATGGATCTAAATAGGTTGTGCATTTGTTTACAGCTATAGTTAATTGGTACATTAAACTGCGCATATTTATGTTTACGCTTCATCCCATTGCAGCCATTGACCTCCCTTTGATGAGGTCTCCCTTTCTCACGTTCCCTCTCTGGCGTGGAACCCTGATTCGCCGATAACTGTTATCAACATCTGCTACACACAGCGACAAACGGTATTAGAAAAAATAATTATGACTGGTCTGCGCATGCACGTATATAGCCGATATTTAGCATTGAAAAAAGTAATGAATGGAGATAAATCTGGTATGTCACTGTCCATGTTGTGGAACTATTTGTGCACTTATAGTAATTATTTCCTGGCTACAAATATGAGCTGAAGGTTTTTAAGGTTCGCCTGCCATTAAAATTAATGGGACCCGCAGTGAACTTGCGGTTCGTGAACATTTGATTGCGTTCGCTCTAGTGGCCAAGGAATTAGCACAGAGGTCAGTGACAGGTTCTGGAACTTTAAGGCTTAGAAATAGAGTTGAGCGGACACCTGGATGTTCGGGTTCGGCAGGTTCGGACGAACTTGAAAAAAGGTTACGGGTTCGGGACCCGAACTTGACCCGAACTTGAACGCGAACCCCATTGAAGTCAAGGGGGACCCGAAATTTTGGCCACTAAAATGGCTCTAAAATAGCCCTGGTGTCATGGAACCATGAACCAGACATACAACAGAGATAGGTGGAATAAGAAGGCTTTATTGAAAATCAAGCCGTAGCTAAAGTCCAAGCGGATGGCTAAACTGAAGCAGGGTCTTGCGTAGACGGAGGTCAGGAACCAGGAGGGTAGTCAGACGTAGCCAGGATCAGGAACCAACGGGGTAGTCAGACGAAGCCAGGATCGGGAACCAACGGGGTAGTCAGACGAGGCCAGGATCAGGAACCAGAAGCAGCAGCAGTCTTTGAAGCATGTGCACACAGGAGGACCAAGCAAGGAACTGAAGCCACAGACCTTCTATATATATGAGCTAGGCATCCAGCTCCTCCCAGTGGGAAGGAGGAGCCGCAGGGTGGGAGGCTACAAGAAACCCAGAAACCAAGATGGCCGCCAGCACATGTCAAACGAAGGAGAACAGTGAGAAGGTAAGACCATGACAGTACCTCCCCCTCAAGGGCCCCTCCTCCGCGGAGTAAGGAACGGTTTCAGAGGGAAGCGTGCGTGGAAGGCTCGGAGCAACGCAGGAGCATGGACATCTGTGGAGGGAACCCAGGAACGCTCCTCTGGACCATAACCACGCCAATGGACCAAAAACTGCAACCGACCGCGGACCAGGCGTGAGTCCAGGATATTGCTCACCTCATATTCCTCACGATTGCCCACTTGGACCGGACGGGGCCGAGGAACCGAGGAAGTGAAACGATTACACACCAATGGCTTCAACAGGGAGACATGAAACACGTTGGAGATCCGCATGCCAGGAGGAAGCGCAAGGGCATAGGCTACCGGGTTTACCCTGTGAAGCACTCGGAAGGGACCAACAAAGCGAGGCGCCAGCTTGGGAGTGGGCACTCGAAGGTTGAGGTTGCGGGTGGACAACCATACACGGTCTCCGACCTGGTAGGAAGGAGCGGGCGCTCGTCTGCGATTAGCCTGGAGTCTCTGGCGTTGCGCAGAGACCTCAAGGGACCTCTGGATCTGTACCCAAGAAGTGCGTAGGACGGAAAGGTGATCCTCCACAGCCGGAGTATCCTGGGGAGAGAATACCTCCGGTAACACGGCAGGTTGGAACCCATAATTGGCCATGAAGGGAGACGTCCCAGAGGAAGAGTTCACCGCCGTGTTCCTGGCAAACTCAGCCCAAGGCAGGAGGTCAACCCAATTGTCTTGGTGATCGGAGACATAGCAACGAAGGAATTGCTCCAAGGCCTGATTGGATCGTTCTGCGGCCCCATTGGACTGAGGGTGGTAGGCCGAGGAGAAAGAGAGATGAATCCCCAACTGGGAGCAAAAGGCGCGCCAGAACCTGGACACAAACTGACTCCCCCGATCCGAGACAATCTCCTTGGGCAAACCGTGCAACCGGAAGACCTCCCTGGCAAAAATCGAGGCCAACTCTTGTGCAGAGGGTAACTTCTTGAGAGGAACACAGTGGCACATTTTGGAAAACCGATCCACAATCATGAGAATGACCGTATGGCCTCGGGATGCAGGAAGGACCACAATGAAATCCATCCCCAGGTGTGACCATGGACGCTCCCCGGTGGCTATGGGTTGCAAAAGGCCCAACGGAAGGTGCCGAGGGGACTTACTCTGGGCACAAACGGAGCATGCCGCTACATATGCGGCGATGTCGGAACGTAGAGAAGGCCACCAGAACAGACGTGAAATCGCCCAGGACAGCTGATTCTTTCCAGGGTGCCCCGCGGCCTTGGAGTTATGGTAGGTTCGCAACAACCGAGTGCGCAACTCCTCAGGCACAAAACATCTGCCGTTGGGTCTCCCAGAGGGAGCACCAGATTGAGCCGCCAAAATCTGCTCACCCAGAGGAGAGGTCAGGCTGGTGCGAATAGCAGCCAGGATCTGATTCGGGGGTATGACCGTAGTCGGAATCGACTCCTCCCCGGACAGCTCGGAGTACTGCCGTGATAAGGCATCCGCTCTGATGTTCTTGGAGCCGGGTAGGTAGGAGACCACGTAATTAAAACGTGACAAGAACAGAGCCCATCTGGCCTGACGTGGTGTCAATCTCTTGGCCTCAGAGAGGTAGGTCAGATTCTTGTGGTCCGTCAGAATGAGAACCGGAACCACCGAGCCCTCGAGCAAGTGCCTCCATTCTTTAAGGGCCTGCACGATGGCCAATAACTCCCTGTCACCAATCTGATAGTTGCACTCCGCGGAAGACAGTTTCCGGGAGTAAAACCCACAAGGAAGCAGAGGACCCTCTGGTGTTCTACGCTGAGACAGGAGGGCGCCTACTCCCGTCTCAGACGCGTCCACCTCGAGGACAAAAGGCAACCCAGGGTTGGGATGCGACAGAATCGGAGCCGACACAAAGGCGGACTTTAGAGCCTCAAAAGCTCGGATGGCCTCGAGCGGCCAGACCTGAGGATTACTGCCCTTCCTGGTCAGATCCGTGAGAGGCTTGGCTAGCATGGAAAAGTCCCTGATGAACTTCCGATAATAATTGGCGAAGCCCAAAAAGCGCTGCAGGGCACGAAGCCCACTGGGCTGGGGCCACTGTAAGACAGCCGAAACCTTCTCAGGATCCATGGAGAACCCCTCAGCGGAAATGATGTAACCTAAGAAGGTTACCTGGGATCGGTGAAATTCGCATTTCTCAAGCTTACCGAACAGCTTGTTCTCTCGTAAGCGTTGCAACACTCGTCTGACATCCAGAATGTGGGCCTCCATGGATGCAGAATATACCAAGATGTCATCCAAATAGACCACCACACACTGCTGCAACAGGTCACGGAAAACATCGTTGATGAATTCCTGGAAGACTGCGGGCGCATTGCACAACCCAAAGGGCATAACCAAGGATTCATAATGACCGGTCCTGGTGTTAAACGCGGTCTTCCACTCATCGCCCGCCTTGATCCTTACCAGGTTATATGCCGCCCTCAGGTCGAGTTTGGTAAAGACCGTGGCCCCTTTGAGGCGATCGAACAGCTCGGAAATCAAGGGTATCGGGTAAGCGTTCTTGATCGTGATGCGATTGAGACCCCTGTAGTCGATGCAAGGCCTCAACTCACCGCCCTTCTTTTTCACAAAGAAAAATCCAGCCCCTGCCGGGGACGAGGATTTGCGAATGTGTCCGCGTGAAAGCGCCTCCCTCACGTACTCCTCCATGGCCTCATTCTCCGCTACCGACAGTGGATAGACTTTGCCACGAGGAGGAACGGCACCAGATTGTAACTCTATGGCACAATCGTATGGGCGGTGCGGAGGTAGGGCAACCGCACGCACCTTATCGAATACATCCCGGTACTCCTCGTATTCAGGAGGCAACAGAGAGTCCGAGGAAGTACACAGCAACTTGACAGGCCCATGGATGCAACTAACCCCACACTGCGGTGACCACGAGAGGATCTCGGCCGATCTCCAATCGAAAGTCGGATTATGCTTCTGGAGCCAGGGGTACCCCAAGACCACCGAGTAGTGTGGAGACGAAATAACCTGGAGACAGACCGACTCTCTGTGAACGGCACCAATGGCCATCCCCACTGGAAGGGTCTCCTGAGTCACGTGTGGCGGCAGAAGGGGTCTGCCGTCTATCGCCTCAAGAGCCAGTGGGGAACCTCGAGGCTGCAGAGGAATGGAATTGGCGGCGGCGAACACACTATCAATGAACAAGCCACCAGCACCAGAGTCCACCAACGCCTGGGTCGTCACCGAGCCCCCGACCCAGGAGAGGACAACAGTAATCAGTGGTTTGTCAACACGGGAAACCGGGGACGAGGAGACTCCACCCAAGATCTGCCCCCGACAGGATCTCAGGTGCGAGCGTTTCCCGGACGGTTCGGGCATGCCAACCGAAAATGCCCACCGAGACCACAGTACATGCATCGGCCCTCGCGTCTCCGGAGTACCCTCTCCCCCTCGGACAGGCGAGCAACCCCCAGCTGCATGGGTTGACCCCCAGACCAGTCATCCCCAGGAGGCGTGGGAGGAGAGGGAGGCACGGGTGGGACAGCAAACGTAGGCGCCAATCTGTTAGAAGGCCTCCGCAGGCTCTCCTTAAAGGAAGGTCTCTCCCTGAGTCTGGTGTCAATCAAAATCAGGAAAGAAATAAGGGACTCGAGCTCCACTGGTTGGTCCTTGGCTGCAATCTCATCCTTCAAGGCATCCGAGAGACCATGAGAGAAAGCAGCGACCAGAGCCTCATTATTCCAGCCCACCTCTGCTGCCAGGGTACGAAACTCAATGGCGTATTCAGCTACGGATCGTGAACCCTGTCTGATGGACATAAGGAGCTTCGCAGCAGAGGCAGCACGAGCCGGCACATCGAATACCTTCCGAAGAGAAGCAACAAAACCGGAAAACTCGGCAACCACCGGATTGTTGTTCTCCCATAAAGGGCTGGCCCAGGCCAAGGCCTTGTCCGAGAGCAGCGAGATCAAGAAGCCCACCTTTGATCTCTCAGTAGGAAAGGCATGTGGCAGCAACTCGAAATAAATGGCCACCTGGTTAAGGAAACCTCGGCACTGAGTTGGCTCTCCCCCAAAGCGCTGTGGAAGGGGGGCAGAACCGGTCATACCCCGAAACACCGCAGGTGCAGCAACAGGTGTCGGGGTAGACTCTGGCGCAACAACCGGAGCGGCAGTAGGAGCGGGCCCAGGAGCGACAACCGACCCATCGGCAACGGAAGCTAAATGAGCCGTGCGTTCAAGCAGGGTTTGTAACGCCACAGCGAACCGACCCAACAGGTGATCCTGCTGATCAAGTCTGGCAACCAGCGTAGGTAGCGAGGATGGCCCTGTACCGTCAGAATTCATGGCTTGGTCCTAATGTCATGGAACCATGAACCAGACATACAACAGAGATAGGTGGAATAAGAAGGCTTTATTGAAAATCAAGCCGTAGCTAAAGTCCAAGCGGATGGCTAAACTGAAGCAGGGTCTTGCGTAGACGGAGGTCAGGAACCAGGAGGGTAGTCAGACGTAGCCAGGATCAGGAACCAACGGGGTAGTCAGACGAAGCCAGGATCGGGAACCAACGGGGTAGTCAGACGAGGCCAGGATCAGGAACCAGAAGCAGCAGCAGTCTTTGAAGCATGTGCACACAGGAGGACCAAGCAAGGAACTGAAGCCACAGACCTTCTATATATATGAGCTAGGCATCCAGCTCCTCCCAGTGGGAAGGAGGAGCCGCAGGGTGGGAGGCTACAAGAAACCCAGAAACCAAGATGGCCGCCAGCACATGTCAAACGAAGGAGAACAGTGAGAAGGTAAGACCATGACACCTGGAAAGAGTTAGAGGGCTGCAAAAAGCTGCTAAATGTACTTAAGAGCATGGCAAATGCTCTACAAACAAAAGTGGAAAGGAAAATTAATTAAAAAACATAAAAGACCTTAAAAAAAAATTGTAATGATGTAGGAAGAAGAGGTTGAGGTGGCGGTGAATGGGTGGATGTGGCCATGTAGGCTCACGTGGCGGTCTAGGTGGAAGCAGCAGCGAAGGAGGAATAGGTAGCCAACACAGATGTGTGTTATTTAGCATTTTTACATAGAGGTATCCCCCAAAATATTGGGACATATAAAAAATAAATAAGTGCATGTGAGTACAAGGATGGATGGTTGAGGCTGTTAGAACTGTCTATTCTGCACAAGGTACAGACAAGTCTTGTGGGATCCAGGCCTGGTTCATTTTAATGAACGTGAGCTTGTCCAAGTTGGCTGTGGACAGGCAGCTGCGTCTGTCTGTAATGACGCCTCCTGCCGTGCTAAATACACGTTCAGAGAGTACACTGGCTGCAAGGCAGGCCAGCACCTCCAAGGCATACACGGCAAGCTCTGGCCATGTGGACAATTTGGAGACCCAGAAGTTGAATGGGGCAGAACCATCAGTCAGTACGTGTAGGCATGTGCACAGGTACTGTTCCACCATGTTGTTCAAATGCTGCCTCCTGCTAACACGCTCCATATCAGCAGTTGGGGCCGGTTGTTGCGGCGAGGTGACAAAGCTTTTCCACATGTCGGCTATGCTAACCCTGCCTTCTGAGGTGCTGGCGCTGACACAGCTGCGATGGCGACCTCTTCCTCCTCCCCTGCCTTCGCCTTGTGCTTCCACTTGTCCCCTGTCAGTCGGGAATGCTCTCAGGAGCGCGTCTACCAGCGTGCGCCTGTAGTCGCAAATCTTCCGATCACGCTCCAGTGAGGGAATTAAGGACATCACATTGTCTTTGTAATGGGTATCCAGCAGGATGGCCACCCAGTAGTCAGCACACGTTAAAATGTGGGCAACTCTGCTGTCGTTGCACAGGCACTGCAGCATGTAGTCTCTCATGTGTACCAGGCTGCCCAGAGGTAAGGACAAGCTGTCCTCCAAGGGAGGCGTATCGTCTGCATCCTCCGCATCCCCCAAGCCACGCACCAGTGATGGGCCCAAGCTGCGTTGGGTGCCACCCCGCTGTGAACATCCCCATCCTCCTTCTCCTCCTCCTCCTCCTCCTCCTCCAGTAGTGGGCCCTGGCTGGCCAAATTTGTACCTGGCCTCTGCTGTTGCAAAAAAAAACTCCCTCTGAGCCACTTCTAAAAGACTGGCCTGAAAGTGTTAGAGATGACCCCTCTTCCTCCTCCTCGTCCTGGGCCACATCCTCTTCCATCATTGCCCATCAAGTGTTTTCTCAAGGAGACATAGAAGTGGTATTGTAACGCTGATAATGGCGTCCTCACCACTGGCCATGTTGGTGGAGTACTTGAAACAGCGCAACAGGGCGCACAGGTCTTGCATGGAGGTCCAGTCATTGGTGGTGAAGTGGTGCTGTTCCGCAGTGCAGCTCACCCGTGCGTGCTGTAGGTGAAACTCCACTATGGCCTGCTGCTGCTCGCACAGTCTCTCCAGCATGTGCAAGGTGGAGTTCCATCTGGTGGGCACATCGCATATGACGCTGTGAGCGGTAAGGCCGAAGTTACGCTGTAGAGCAGACAGCTGAGCGGCGGCAGGATGAGAACGCTGGAAGCGCGCACAGATGGCCTGCACTTTATGCAGCATCTCTGACATGTCGGGGTAGTTGTGAATGAATTTCTGCACTACCAAACTCAGCACATGTGCCATGCAAGGGATGTGCGTCAAACCGGCTAGTCCCAGAGCTGCAACGAGATTTTGCCCATTATCACACACAACCAGGCCGGGCTTGAGGCTCACTGGCAGCAACCACTCGTCGGTCTGTTGTTCTATACCCTGCCACAACTCCTGCGCGGTGTGGGGCCTGTCCCCCAAACACATCCGTTTCAGAACAGCCTACTGACGTTTACCCCTGGCTGTGCTGAAGTTGGTGGCGAAGGTCTGTCGCTGACAGTATGAGGAGGTGGTAGAAGAGAAGGAGGAAGCCGAGTAGGAAGAGGAGGCAACAGGAGGCAAAGAATGATGCCCTGTGATCCTTTGCGGCGGAAGGATGTGCGCCAAACAGCTCTCCGCCTAGGGCCCAGCCGCCACTACATTTACCCAGTGTGCAGTTAGGGAGATATAGCGTCTCTGGCCATGCTTACCAGTCCACGTATCTGTGGTTAGGTGGACCTTGCCACAGATGGCGTTGCGCACTTGATTTTATCGGATACTTGGTTGTGCAGGGAGGGCACGGCTCTCCTGTAGAAGTAGTGTCGGCTGGGAACGACGTACTGTGGGACAGCTAGCGACATGAGCTGTTTGAAGCTGTCCGTCTCCACCAGCCTGAATGACAGCATTTCAAATGCCAGCAGTTTAGAAATGCTGGCATTCAGGGCCAGGGATCGAGGGTGGCTAGGTGGGAATTTACACTTTCTCTCAAAGGTTTGTGATTTGGAGAGCTGAATGCTTCTATGTGACATGGTGGAGATTCTTGGTGACGGAGGTGGTGTTGTTGGTGGCACATCCTCTGTTTGCTGGGCGGAAGGTGCCAACGTTCCTCCAGAGGCGGAGGAAGAGGCCGAGGCAGCAGGAGAAGAGAGAGCTGGAGGGGCCTGAGCCCTTTCTTGGTTTTGAAGGTCTTACTCCACTGCAGCCCGTGTCTCGCATGTAGATGCCTGGTCATGCAGGTTGTGCTAAGGTTGAGAACGTTAATGCCTCGCTTCAAGCTCTGATGGCACAGCGTGCAAACCACTCGGGTCTTGTTGTCAACACATTGTGTGAAGAAGTACCATGCCAGGGAACTCCTTGACGCTGCCTTTGGTGTGCTCGGTCCCTGTTGACTGTGGCCAGTAGCAGGCAAACTGTTTTGGCGACAGCTGCTCTGCTTTTGCACCCTGCTACCGCTTTTGCTATGCTGTTGGCTCGGTCTCACCACTGCCTCTTCCTCTGAACTCTGAAAGTCAGTGGCACGACCTTCATTCCATGTGGGGTCTAGGACCTCATCATCTCCTGCATCGTCTTCCACCCAGTCTTTTGCACACTGCAGAAAGAAGCAGCAGTTGGCACCTGTGTTTCGTCATCATCAGAGATGTGCTGAGGTGGTATTCCCATGTCCTCATCAGGAAACATAAGTGGTTGTGCGTCAGTGCATTCTATGTCTTCCACCCCTGGGGAAGGGCTAGGTGGATGCCCTTGGGAAACCCTGCCAGCAGAGTCTTAAAACAGCATAAGATACTGCTGCATGACTTGAGGCTCAGACAGGTTCCCCGATATGCACAGTGGTGAGGTGATGGACTGATGGGCATGGGTTTCAGCCGCCACCTGTGCGCTTTCTGCAGAAGACTGGGTGGGAGATAATGTGAACGTGCTGGATCCACTGTTGGCCACCCAATTGACTAGCGCCTGTACTTGCTCAGGGCTTACCATCCTTAGAACGGCATTAGGCCCGACCAAATATCGCTGTAGATTCTGGCGGCTACTGGGACCTGAGGTAGTAGGTTCAGTAGGACATGTAGCTGTGGCTGAACGGCCACATCCTCTCCCTGCACCAGAGACTCCACCAACACCACCACCGCAACCATGATTGCATCCTTTATTAGAGGTTTGCCTCATAGTTAGCGTTCACAAAGCAAAGTAAAAAGTGGTTAAGTATGTTAAAAATAATTAACCGCTATAATAAACCCTGATGTAGGGTATTGCACTCAATTTTTTTATTTTTTTAACTCTATATGACAGCGGTATTTATGGCCTAAATGTGACACTCACTTATGCATGTCTTATCCCAGATGTGCAGTATATCAGAGGGTTTTTTCACCCCAGTAACCAAAAAGCGTATTTCTGGCCTAAATATGACAGTCACTGATGCTTGTCTAATCCCAGATGTGCAGTATATTAGAGGCTTTTTTAACCCCAGTATGCCAAAGCCGTATTTATGGCCTAAATGTGACAGTCACTTATGCATGTGTAATCCCAGATGTGCAATATATTAGAGGCTTTTTTCACCCCAGTAACCAAAAATCTGTATTTCTGTCCTAAATGTGACAGTCACTTATGCTTGTCTAATCCCAGATGTGCAGTATATTAGAGGGTTTTTTCACCCTAACAAAAAGCTGTATTTCTGTCCTAATTGTGACAGTCACTTAAGCACGTGTAATCCCAGATGTACAGTATATGAGAGGCTTTTTTCACCCCAGTATTCCAAAGCTGTATTTATGGCCTAAATGTGACAGTCACTTATGCTTGTCTAATCCCAGATGTCCAGTATATTAGAGGGTTTTTTCACCCGAACAAAAAAGCTGTATTTCTGTCCTAAATGTGACAGTCACTTATGCTTGTCTAATAACAGATGTGCAGTATATCAGAGGCTTTTTTCACCCCAGTATGCTAAAGCCATATTTCTGTCCTAAATGTGACAGTCACTTATGCTTGTCTAATCCCAGATGTGCAGTATATTATAGGGTTTTTTCACCCCAGTATGCCAAATCTGTATTTCTGGACTTGCAGATAGCCTATGCTGGTGCACTATCGTTGCATAAACTGGCTGGTGATCATGTATTGATATATACTAACTGAAGAAAAAAAAGTCAGTTTTCAGCAGTAGTTGGCTCAGGGCAGGCTTAAAAAAATTGTGCACTGCACCCACAAAACGCTTTTTCTGTAGATCGCTGATGTCATGCCGGATGGGATAACAGACATACAGATAAACCCGCAAACCAGGCTCTAGGCAAGAAGCGGGGGAAAGGGTCACCTCCTAGCAAATCCCTGACTTCTCTCCCTGCTCTGCTCAGCCCACATTCAGACTTAGATGGTAGGAATGCAGTGTCCTCGTGCCTGGGCTAAAACACCCTAGATTCCCTGAGATGGTGAAAAGGGGAACATGAGCAGCCTGCTCGCACAGAACCTGGATGGGAGAGATGACACCAACACAACAAAGAAAGCAAACAACAAAAAACTGAAACCACACTTATCTCTGCAGAGCTGGAACAGACAATCTTCCTTCCCTGCTTCCAAGGCCAGAATGATTACTATCACCCGCTCAGAGCACTGGGATGGAGTGCTATTTAAACTAATGACCCCACCCAGTGCACCTGATGGGAGGCGGATCCAGCACGGCTCCAAAACAAAATACTAAACACGTGCTGCTATTCTGGCTGACCTCTGCACATAGTCAGAGCAGGGCATGACAGTACCCCCCCCCCCCCTTCTACGGGGACCTCCGGACACCCCGAACCAACCTTATCCGGATGGGATCTATGAAAAGCCCTCACCAGTCGGCTGGCGTTGACATCCAGCGCCGGAACCCACATCCTCTCCTCAGGGCCGTATCCCCTCCAGTGCACCAGGTACTGAAGGGAACCCTGAAGAATCCTGGAGATCTCGAACTCCAAGTTTCCCCTCGACCAGAACAGGAGGAGGAGGCAATGGCGATGGTTCCACCGGTTTCACATATTTTTTCAGTAAAGACCTGTGGAACACATCATGGATTCTCCAAGTCTGCGGAAGATCCAGCCGAAACGCTACAGGATTGATCACCGCAGATAATTTGTACGGACCAATAAATCTTGGACCCAGTTTCCAAGATGGCACTCTCAGTTTTATATTTTTAGTGGACAACCACACCAGATCACCCACACACAGGTGCAGACCAGTCACACGTCTCTTGTCAGCCATTAGTTTATACCTCTCACCCATCTTCTCCAAATTACCTTGGATCCTCTGCCAGATGGAGGATAAGGCAGAAGAAAATCTCTCCTCCTCTGGCATCCCAGAGGAACCAGTCCCAGAAAAGGTACCAAACTGAGGATGAAAACCGTATGTGCCAAAAAATGGCAACTTACCCGTGGACTCCTGTCTACGGTTATTCAACGCAAACTCTGCTACGGACAAGAATGAGTCCCAGTCCTCCTGATTCTCAGCCACAAAGCACCTCAAGTAGGTCTCCAGGTTTTGATTAGTACACTCCGTCTGACCATTCGACTGCGGATGAAAAGCCGAAGAGAATGATAGTTGAATGCCAAGCCGAGAGCAGAACGCCCTCCAAAACCTAGAGACAAACTGCGTGCCCCTATCAGAGACCACATCCGAAGGAATACCATGCAATTTCACAATATTATCCACAAAAATCTGCACAAGAGTCTTGGCGTTAGGCAGACTATTTAATGATATAAAGTGAGCCATTTTAATGAAATGGTCAACTACCACCAAAATCACTGATCTCCCGGAGGAACTCGGCAGATCCGTAATAAAGTCCATAGACAAGTGCGTCCAAGGACGAGACGGAACAGACAATGGAAGAAGTGAACCAGCCGGTCGAGTATGAGTAACCTTTGACCGAGCACAGGTTTCACAAGCTGTCACGTAATCCTCAATGCTCTTACGTAACCCTGGCCACCAGAACCTCCGGGACACCAGATCACAGGTGGACTTACCACCAGGATGTCCACCAAGGAATAGTATTGTGATGTTCCTTGAACACCTTGTATCGCAGGCCCTCAGGAACAAACAACCTCCCTGGGGGACAAGAACCAGGAGCCCCCTCCTGGGCTCCCAACACCTCCATCTCCAATTCAGGGTACAGGGCGGAAACCACCACCCCATCTGCTAAAATCGGCGCAGGATCCTCTGAATCACCTCCTCCAGGAAAGCTGCGAGACAAGGCATCTGCTTTGACGTTCTTAACCCCTGGGCGAAAGGTAACCACTAAATTGAACCTGGTAAAAAACAGTGACCATCTGGCCTGTCTAGGGTTCAGAGGCTTGGCAGATTGCAGGTAAGCCAAATTCTTATGGTCTGTATATACCGTAATGGGGTGAGATGCCCCCTCCAACCAGTGACTCCATTCCTCAAAGGCCAACTTGATAGCCAACAACTCTCTATCTCCAACATCATAATTCCTCTCGGCGACCGAGAGCTTCTTGGAGAAAAAGGCACACGGGACCCATTTGCCAGGGGATGAACCCTGTGACAGCACCGCTCCAACACCCACTTCTGATGCATCAACCTCCACTACGAATGGCTGAGACACATCCAGCTGCACCAGAATGGGAGCAGACGCAAAACGCTCCTTAATAGCCGAAAAGGCCTGCAATGCTTCATCCGACCAGACCGAGACGTCGGTGCCCTTCTTAGTCATATCAGTGAGAGGTTTTACTATGGTAGAATAGTTTGAAATACATTTTCTATAAAATTTTGTAAACCCCAAGAACCGCATCAAAGCTTTCTGATTCTCTGGTCGGTCCCATTCCAGAACCGCCCAGACCTTTTCGGGGTCCATACGAAAACCAGAATCAGAAAGCAGATATCCCAAGAACGGAAGCTCTTGCACTGCAAACAAACATTTCTCCAATTTGGCATATAATTTATTCTCCCGAAGGATCGTCAAAACCTGTCTCACATGATCCTGATGGGTCTTCAGATCAGGAGAATAAATTAAAATGTCATCCAGGTAAACTACTACGAACCTCCCCACCAAATGATGAAAAATGTCATTGACGAATCGCTGAAATACTGCTGGCGTGTTCGTCAACTCAAAAAGCATAACCAGGTTCTCAAAATGACCCTCGTGCGTATTGAAGGCCGATTTCCACTCATCCCCCTCCTTGATTCTGATCAGATTGTAGGCCCCTCTCAAATCCAACTTGGAGAACACCTTGGCTCAAACAATCTGTTCAAAAAGGTCAGAGATCAAAGGCAGGGGATATGGATCCCGGACCGCAATACGGTTCAATTCCCGGAAATCCAAACACGGTCTCAGCGATCCTTCCTTTTTTTTTTTACAAAGAACAAACCTACTGCCACCGGAGACTTAGATGGCCTAATATGACCTTTTGCCAAACTTTCAGTCATATACTTTTGCATGACCTCTCTTTCGGGTTGAGAGAGGTTGTAAAGCCGAGACTTTGGCAACTTAGCCCCTAGGATGAGATTAACTGGACAATCATAGTCACGACGAGGGGGCAATTCCTGAGCCCCACCCTCCGAAAAGACATCCGAAAAATCAGAGAGGTACTGATGTAAAACCATAGTGGACACACCAGAGATAGATGTGCCCAGACAATTATCCGAACAAAACTCACTCCAACCAATGATTTGTCTTGCTTGCCAATCTATAATTGGGTTATGTTTAGTCATCCATGGTAACCCCAAAACTATAGGAGCTGGCAAATCCTTCATGACAAAACAAGACATAATCTCAACATGTGAATCACCCACCCATAAGTGAATACCATAAGCAATGTGAGAAAGAGGGGAAGAATCAATTGCAAAAACCCGAATCAGTATTTCTAAAGTGCAAGTATTTAGACCCAGATTTTGAAGAAAAAGGAAGTCAATTAAGTTTACCCCAGCACCACAGTCAAGGAATACTTCAACAAAAATTTCTCTTGACTCTAGCGCCACCCTAGCTGAAAGGAGAAAACGGGAATTGCAGGGAGCTTGCATACCTGCCTGCTCTACCACACCATTCACACCACCAAGAGTCAGGGAAGTTTTCATTTTCTTTTTCTCTTCCACCTGCGGTTTAACAAAAGGACAAGCCAAAACAAAATGACCACTTTTCCCACAGTAGTAACACAGTTTGTGCAATCTCCTAAAGTTTCTACTATCAGAACGGCAAGAAACCTGACCTAGCTGCATGGGTTCCTCTGCTACCCCAGAGTTACCTGTAACATCACCCGTGGAGGCAGTCGAGATGAAACCACTCACAGAAGGGATCCCTTGCGCGGAGGGAGCCCTACTCCTTTCTCTGATATGTCTATCTAACCGTACTGCTAAAGACATTGCATTCTCCAAAGAATCTGGGTACTCATGAAAAGCAAGGGCATCTTTCAATCTTTCAGATAACCCCTGACAAAACTGACTACGTAACGCGGGATCATTCCACTTTGATTCGGTCTCTCATCTTCTAAACTCAACACAGTAAGCCTCTGCAGAATGTTCACCCTGAAATAAATTACGTAATCTCAATTCCGCCATCGAGACCCGGTCTGGGTCATCGTAGATCAATCACAGGACCTTAAAAAATTCCTCCACCGACCGGAGGGCCCGAGAACCGGGCGGCAGAGAAAAGGCCCAATATTATGCGCCCCCCTTAAGCAGAGAAATGACTATACCTATCTTCTGACTTTCATCACCAGAAGACGACGGACGCAGCCGAAAAATTTTTTGCAAGACTCTCTAAAACGGATAAAATCATCCGTACCCCCTGCAAATCGACCAGGAAGAGCAACTTTAGGCTCCACATAAATTTGACCTCCTCCTGATGCCATAGCCTTCTGACACTGTGTGATCGAACCACGTAGCTCTGCAACCTCTAGGGATAGCCCCTGCATGCGGTTAACTAACGTATCAATTGACGCCATCACAAAAAAAACGCTGAGCAATGACAGTCAAAGTAGGGCGGGTGATAATGTCATGCCGGACGGGATAACAGACATACAGATAAACCCGCAAACCAGGCTCTAGGCGAGAAGCAGGGGAAAGGGTCACCTCCTAGCAAATCCCTGACTTCTCTCCCTGCTCTGCTCAGCCCACATTCAGACCTAGATGGTAGGAATGCAGTGTCGTCGTGCCTGGGCTAAAACACCCTAGATTCCCTGAGATGGTGAAAAGGGGAATATGAGCAGCCTGCTCGCACAGAACCTGGATGGGAGAGATGACACCAACACAACAAAGAAAGCAAACAAAAAACTGAAACCACACTTATCTCTGCAGAGCTGGAACAGACAATCTTCCTTCCTTGCTTCCAAGGCCAGAATGATTACTATCACCCGCTCAGAGCACTGGGATGGAGTGCTATTTAAACTAATGACCCCACCCAGTGCACCTGATGGGAGGCGGATCCAGCACGGATCCAAAACAAAATACTAAACACGTGCTGCTATTCTGGCCGACCTCCGCACATAGTCAGAGCAGGGCATGACAGCTGAGTACATAAACCAGTTCTTGATAAGATTTATCCCTGATCTCTCCCTCACAGGAGCTGCAGCCTCTCCCTACACTAATCCGAGCAGAGTGACGGGCGGCGCTACGTGACTCCAGCTTAAATAGAGGCTGGGTCACATGTTGCAGTTGGCCAATTACAGCCATGCCAATAGTAGGCATGGCTGTGATGGCCTTTTGGGGCAATTTCTATGACGCTTGTTGATTGGCCATAAAAATTGCCGATCCCCGAACCCGAACTTTTACGTAAATGTTCGGGTTCGGGTGCCGAAAACCCTAACGTTCGGTACGAACCCGAACTTTACAGTTCAGGTTCGCTCAACTCTACTACTTAGTAGTCCTATTGCTAACTCATCACTTGATGGACATATGTTTACTTTTCCACTTGGATATTCTCTATCTTTTATAGGCTACAATACTCTCTTACTTCTCCACTAAGCCCCAGGATAAATTTCAAACCTGGGATATCTCTTTATATGAATAAGGAAGTGGCGCTCTACTATTAATCTTTCTTTAGTAGACAGTTGATACATGCTTTGTGAAGTGATATTCATAACACCACTGTTATCTGTTTTCTATCCGTTATTTATTTATACCTCCAAGGCCCAGTGTACAATTGTGACTGAAATGTTCGAGGCTGACACTAATTTTGGCTTTCACACAGTATGCTGCTTTAATTTTTATGCTGTCAATTTGCAATAAATCTAAATTGCTATAAAGAGTGATCAGATGAATAAAAAGTATTTGCAAAGGCATTCTTTACTATGAAAATGAACTTAATAACAAAAAACATTTCCACTGCATTTCATCCCTGTCACAATATGATCTGCTAACATAATTGCAGAGATCTTCTTGTTAGTTTAGGAGGAAGTTTTAATGAAGGCAATGCAGCTGATATCAATGTGTCATGCTGATTGAATTAGATGAGCAGATTGGTGCTTTAAAGGCGTGGGGGAGGGGGGCGTGTGCTTGATATAATGGTTTATTTCTGTTCACCATGATTGCCTTCAAGCAAACACATGCAGTCATCTTTGCTTTCCATCAAAGTGGCTTCACAGACAAGTATATTGCTGCTTGTAAAATTGCTCCTGAATCAATCATTTATTAGAGCATGAAAAACTTTAAGGAGGGAGGATTCAGATATGGGATTGAGTCACCACCAGTAGTGTTGTACGCGAATATTCAAATTACAAATTTTAATTGCGGAAATCGGCACTTCGAGAATTTGTGAATATTTTAAATATAGTGCTATATGTTAGTATTTCGAATATTCGTAATTTTTTCCATCTAAACACATGATTCCTCCCTGCTTCTTGCTTGTGGGCCAATGAGTCATTGGCCGACAAGCAACTTAAGCAGGGAGGAATCATGACTACAGATGGAAAAAAATGACGAATATTCTAAAAAATGAATATATAGCACTATATTGAATATAGTGCAATATATTAGTTTTTTAGAATATTCTTCATTTTTTTACATCTGAAGTCATGATTCCTCCCTGCTTAAATTGCTTGACAATCAACTTAAGCAGGGAGGAATCATAACTTCAGATGTAAAAAAAAATTACAAATAATCTAAAAAATGAATATATAGCACTATATTGAATACAGTGCTATATATTATTATTTTTTTAGAATATTTGTCATTTTTCATCATCCATCTGAAGTGAACAGTACACATGATTCCTCCCTACTTAGGGTGTCTGGTTCCCAAAAAAACTGTTCTTATCTAACTGGGCTCCCTAGGATTTCAGCCTGCTCCAGTCAGTGCCCGTTGCCATGTGCATGGAGCGTCCCCATCACCATAGGAACGCCTTGGGGTTAGAATATACCATCGGATCTGAGTTTTCACAATCTCATAACAGCAAATAATCTTGTCATAAGAGTATGCAACCAATAGAGGACGTTGTTCATAACTCATGAACAAAGCCCTCTTTTGGTTGCATAGTCTTATGACAAGACTATTTGCTGTTGTGAGATCTCACAACAGCGAATAGTCTTGTCATAAGACTATGAAACCAATAGAGGGCACTGTTCATGAGTAATGAACAACATCCTCTATTGGTTGCATAGTCTTATGACAAGATTATTTGCTGTTGTGAGATTGTGAAAACTCAGATCTGATGGTATATTCTAACCCCAAGGTGTGAGCATGTATGGCCTATAAGTCTCCTCACACTGATTAAGGTCCTCTCTCACTAAGGAGAGTAAGTTTCCCCCTTGCTTGGACACAGGCCTCCTACCCAGTTAAGCCAATGTTCTCTGCTCTGCACTGATGAGGGGCAATTACACTGAAACAAATGTCTGCAGATGAGTTCCTGGCTTATTTAATATCCAAGCCATGTCTCAAGGCTTATTTTAAGAGCTGAATATTGACTTATATGATAGCTGCCTTACATCTGGTGGCATTAGAGGCAAAGCTTGTTAAGAGCTCATTTGCATTTCTTCCCTCCCAGAATTCCAGAGGAGCATGTATGGCCTATAAGTCTGATCTCACTGATTAAGGTGCTCTCTCCCTAAGGAGAGTTAGTTCCCCCCTTGCTCGGACACAGGCCTCCTACCCAGTTAAGCCAGTACTCTCTGCTCTGCACTGACAATAGGAAATCACCCCGAAACAGCTGTCTACAGATGAGGTGCTGGCTTATTTAAAATATCAGTGGCATCCTGTGCAGTTTTTCAGTAGACAGGGTCCCCTGTGGATAGTTAAATTATCCGAGCCACATCTCCTGTCTAAGGTTAGCACATCTCTAAAATATCAGTGACATCCAGTGAATTTTTTTCAGTAGAGGGTGTCCACTATGGACTTTAAATTATCCTCACCACATCTCATGTCTAAAGTGTGTGCATCTCTAAAATATCAGTGACATCCAGTGCAATTTTTCCGTAGACGGTGTCCCCGGCAGACAGTTAAATTATCCGCGCCACATCTCCTGTTTAAAGTGTGTGCATCCCTAAAATATTAGTGACAAGCAGTGCATTTTTTCCTTAGATGGTGTCCGCTGAGGACTGTTAAATTATCCACATCACATCCCCTGTCTAAAGTATGCGAATCCCTAAAATATCAGTGACATCCAGTGCAGTTTTTCCATATACAATGTCCGCTGGGGACTGTTAAATTATCCACGCCACATCTCCTGTTTAAAGCTTGTGCATCCCTAAAATATCAGTGACATCCTGTGCAGTTGTTCCTTAGATGGTTTCCGCAGCGGACTGTTTAATTATTTGCGCCACATCGCCTGTTTAAAGTGTGCGCATCCCTAAAATATCACTGACATCCAGTGCAGTTTTTCAGAACACGGTGTCCGCTGTGGACTGTAAAATTATCTGCGCCACATCTCGTGTTTAAAGTGTGTGCATCCCTAAACTATAAGTGACATCCAGTGCATTTTATCCTTAGACGGTGTCCGCTGCGGACTAATAAATTATCTGCGCCACATCTCCTGTTTAGAGTGTGCGCATCCCTGAAATATCAGTGACATTCAGTGCATTTTTTCTGTAGACGGTGTAAGCTGCGAACTGTTAAATTATCAGCGCCACATCTCCTGCCTAAAGACTTTGCATCCCAAGAATATCAGTGACATCCAGTGCATTTTTTCTGTAGACCATGTACCCTGCGGACAGTTAAATTATCCGCACCACATCTCCTGTTTAAAGTGTGCTCATCCCTAAAATATCAGTGACATCCAGTGCAGTTTTTAAGAACACGGTGTCCACTGTAGACTGTAAAATTTTCTGTGCCACATCTCGTATTTAAAGTGTACTCATCCTTAAAATATCAGTGACATCCAGTGTATTTTTTACCTTAGTCGGTGTCCACTGCAGACTATTAAATTATCCGCACCACATCTCCTGACTAAAGTGTGCGCATCTCTAGTATATCAGTGACATCCAGTGCAGTTTTTCTTGTAGACTATGTCCGCTGCAGACTGTTAAATTATCTGTGCCACATCTCCAATATAAAGTGTGTGCATCCCTAAAATATCAGTAATATCCAGTGCAGTTTTTCTTTAGACGGTGTCCGCTACAGACTGTTAAATTATCCGTGCCACAACTCCTATTTATAGTGTGCGCATCCCTAATAAATCAGTGACATCCGGTGCTGATTTTCAATAGACGGTGTATGCTGCAGACTATTAAATTATCTGCGCCACATCTCCAGTTTAAAGTGTGTGCTTCCCTAAAATATCAGTGACATCCAGAGAATTTTTTCCTTAGACGATGTAAGCTGCAGACTATTAAATTATCCGAGCCACAACTCCTGTCTAAAGTGTGCACATCTCTAAAATATCTGTGAAATCCGGTGCAGTTTTTCTGTAGATGGTGTCTGCTGCAGACTGTTAAATTATCTGCACTACATCTCCTTTTTAGAGTGTGTGCATCCGTGAAATATCAATGACATCCAGTGCATTTTTTCCGTAGATGGTGTAAGCTGCGGACTGTTAAATTATTCGCTCCACATCTCCTGTTTAAAATGTGCGCATCCCTAAAATATCTGTGACATCCAGTGCTTTTTTTCCTTAGACGGTGTCCGCTGCGTAATGTTAAAATATCCACACCACATCTCCTTTCTAAAGTGTGCACTTCCCTTAAATATTAGTGACATCCAGTGCAGTGTTTCACTTATCGATGTCCGCTGCAGACTGTTAAATTATTTGCATCACATCTTATGTTGAAAGTATGCGCATCCCTAAAATATCAATGACATCCTGTGCATCTATTATGTAGACGGTTTCTGCTGCGGACTGTTAAATTATCAACGCCAAAATCGCTAAAATATCAGTGACATCCAGTGCACTTTTTCCATAGATGGTGTCCGCTGCAGACAGTAAAATTGTCCGCGGCCCATCTCCTGTGTAAAGTGTGCACATCTCAAAAATATCAGTGGCAGCCAGTCAGTTTTTCCACAGATTGTGTCCCCTGCGAACAGTTAAAATATCCGCGTCACATCTCCTGTCTAAAATGTGCGGATCCCTAAAATATCTGTGATATCCAGTGCAGTTTCTCCGTAGATGGTGTCTTCTGCGGATTGATAAATAATCAGCATCACATCTCCTGTTGAAAGTGTGCGCATCCCTAAAATATCAGTGACATCCAGTGCAGTTTTTCTGTAGACAGTGTCCGCTGCTGACTGTTAACTTATTGGTGCCCCATCTCCTGTGTAAAGTGCGCGCATCCATAAAATATCAGTTACATCCAGTGCATTTATTCTGTAGACGGTGTGCCCTGCGGAACAGTTAAATTATCCGTGCCACATCTCCTGTCTAAAGTGTGTGCATCCCTAAAATATCAGTGACATCCAGTGCAGTTTTTCCCTAGATGGTGTCCGCTGCGGACTGTTAAATTATCCTTATCACATTTCCTGTTGAAAGTGTGCGCATCACTAAAATATCCGTGACATTCAGTGCTGTTTTTCCGTAGATTGTGTCCACTGTGGATTGTAAAATTATCCGCGCCACATCTCCTGTTTAAAGTGTGCGCATTCCAAAAATATTAGTGACATCCAGTGCAGTTTTTCTGTAAAATTACCTGTGGTATCTGTCCTGTATAACGTTTCCTCATTAAAAATACTGTTGTAAAAAATTTTTTTGCATACACTTTCAAATCCTATGCTACTGTACGTGTGACATACTTTCAAGAATATATCACATTTAAAATGAAGAAGGCGAGCAGTAGAGGATGGGGAAGCGGGTGTGATGCTGATGGTGCGTGGAGAAACTGTGCCTGCTGCCAGAACACATGAAAAACAATCACCCAAGATACCTAGCTTCCTAGTTTGCAGGGAGCAGGACACTCTTGAAGTCAGCCCAGTGGGAGTAGGTGGTCAGTTGGATGGCAGCAGATAATGATTCCAGTTGGTTAAGTCTTTCACCAAGCCCAGTCTCAGCAGCCAGGAGTCTGGTCCACACAATCCTCACCCTGATCCTTCTTCCTCCCGCCATTTACAGTATGGCTAAATAAGTGACCCCACACTCGGATATTCCGAGGAGCTCTTTTCAGCGCCATTACTTGATTTGGCCCTCTTGCCAAGCATGCTTTAGGAGGGACATGATATATTGTGCCCTGATTCCCAACCTCTTGGACATCCACAGTCACAAGAACATGATGGTGGTGAACGGAAATTAGAGTTTAATAAGGTGGATGATAATGAGACACAGTTGCCAATGAGTCAAGTGAAATTACTCAAGAGGTTGATGAAGAGGATGAGACACAGTTGGCAATCACTGAGGTTGTGGTTAGGTCAACAAATCAGGAAGATGATCAGTGAGGAAGTGGTAGAGGAGGTGGTGGATGATGAGGTCACTGACCCAACCTGGGAAGGTGGCAAGCCGAGTGAGGAGAGCAGTACAGAGGTGGAGGGATCTGCAGCACCGCAACAGGCTGGAAGAGACAGTGGGGTAGCAAAAGGGAGAAGGCGGGCCAGACCAAACAGGCCCACAACTGTTCCACAGAGTACCCCCTTGTGGAAACCTACCTTGCCAAGAGGTAGATGTTCCGCAGTCTGGCACTTTTTTGAAGAAAGTGCAAACGACAAAAGAATAGTAGTTTGCAACCTGTGCCATATGAAAATTAGCCGGGGTGTGAACACTAGCAACCTCACAACCAACAGCATGATCCACTACATGGCATCCAAGCATCGCAATAAGTGGGATGAACGCCTGGGCCCAGAATCTGTGTCTGCGGGTCACACCACTGCCTCCTCTTCCCCTATGTTGCTTGCTGGCCAATTCCCTGTAGAAGGCACAGGCCTGGATGCCTACCTCCGTGCACCCGGACCTTCGCAAGCACCATCAGCGACCACATCCACTTCTGTGTTCTAGCGTGGCATCCAAATGTCCTTACCCCAGGCCTTTGAATGCAAGCAAAAATATCCAGCCACCCACCCACAGGCCATAGCACTAAATTTGTAGCTTTCAAAATTACTGGCCCTGGAAATGTTGCCATTTAGCCTAATGGACACTGAATCTTTCCGCAGCCTGATATCAGTGGTCGTCCCGCGTTACGTAGTTCCCAGCTGCCACTATTTTTCAAGGTGTGCCGTGCTGGACTTACACCAACATGTGTCCCGTAACATCACACATGCCCTGACCAACGCAGTTACTGGGAAGGTCCACTTAACCACGAACACATGGACAAATGCTTTCGGCCAGTGACGCCACATTTTCCTGACGGCACACTGGGTGAATGTTGTGGAGGCTGGCAGCGAGTTGTACCCTGGGATGGCACAGGTGCTACAGAAGCCAAAGATTGCGGGCCCTATGTTGATCAGGGTTTCAGCCACCACCTATGCTGGTGGCTCCAACCCCACTTCTCCTCTTCTGCCTCCTCCTCCACTTCCACCTCCGAATTATTCACTTGCAGCACCAGTCAGTCATCAGTCGGTAGTTGAAAGCAGTGTAGCACAGCAGTGGGGAAGCAGCAACAGGCCGTACTGAAGCTAATATACTTATGGGACAAACAGCACTCTCCGCAGTACTGTGGCAGGGGATAAGAGACAAGACTGAGCTATGGCTCTTGCCACTCAACCTAGAACCAGACATGCTTGTGTCTGATAATGGCCGTAATTTGGTGGTGGCTTTGGAGCTCGGCAAGCTTAGAGACATCCCATGCTTTGCCCAGTTGCCCACGTCTTCAACCTTGTGGTTCAGCGGTTTCTCAAAACCTACCCTAATTTTCCTGAGCTACTGGTGAAGGTGCGCCGCATGTGTGCACATTTCCGCAAGTCACCAACAGCTTCAGCCGGTCTGTCAATGCTGTAGCAGCGCTTGAAATTGCCAGTTCACCGACTGTTGTGCGAAGTGAGCATGCGCTGGAACTCCAAGTTCCACATGTTGGCCAGGCTTTGTGAGCAGCAGAGGGCAGTAATGGAATACCAGCTGCAACATGGTCATCACCTTTCCAGTCAGCTTCAGCTATTCACAAGTGAGAACTGGGCATGGGTGTCTGACCTCTGTGAGGTTTTAAGACACTTTGAGGAATCAAAACAGATGGTGAGTGGTAATATCGCTATTATCAGCATAACCACCCCACTTCTGTGCATACTAAATCGCTCGCTGTTCACAATTAAGGACAACGCTTTGCATGTGAAATAGGTGTAAATAGTGGAAGATATTAAACTGGGTGATAGCCAGACCACCCTCAGTTCGTCTTCCCAAATCAAATTTTATAATGAAGAGGAGGAGCAGATGGAGGAGCAGGAGATGGTTGCCTCCGCTACACAGGGTAGTACCCTTGTAAGTTTAATTCCATCTGTTCAACGTGGGTGGGCAGAAGAGGAGGAAGAGAATGAGGAGATTTAGAGTGAGCCTCCTGATGATGACAGCAAAGTCTTGCCTGTTGGTACTCTGGCACACATGGCTGACTTCATGTTAGGCTGCCTTTCCCACGACCCGTGCATTATACGCATTTTAGACAACACGGATTACTGTTGTTTCACCCTTTTTGATCCCCACTACAAAGAGAACTTCTCATCTCTCATTCCTCTGGTGGAGAGGACGAGCAAAATGGTGCAATACAAGATGATCCTTGATGAAAAATTGCTACAAAGTGTCCCAATTTTGGGGAGTATATAGGAATGGTCTAATTTGTTTTTTGCAGCAGTTGATAGAGCTGCTGTCATGGTTCCAATATGGAGGATAGCAAAATAACTAGCCCTGTTATATCCCACCAAGGCTATGTTGCCCTATGAGTCCACTCCAAGTCACTATGAGACACTAAGAGTAACCCTAATTGTACCTGGTATTATTAATACCAGAAAGGCTGTAAGTCTCCAGTGTAGAATAGTGCCTACATGTTTCTTTCTGCCAAACTTATCAGACTACATTTAAATGAAGGTTCAGTGAAGTAGCTTACCAAACTAGACAAAGAGCATCACTTATGGAAATGTGTAAATATCCAGGAACAATTTCCCCTCAGTGGACCAGAACATAGGGTTTTAGCTCCCTAAATACTCTGTACTGGTTCAGGAACAAAATCTTCCCCCTGGACATCTACATCTTGCTATAAGCAAGGCAGTGCCATTAAACTATACATTTACATAAATGTCTCCGGATGAGTTTTCCCATTAAACAATTAAATAAGAACTGTTTTTATTTTTTATTTTTTTGAAACCTCAAGGTCTGTGAATTCTAAATAACAGCTGAATTGTAATGCTTTTGAGCCACATTTAATTAAAGTGCCTTGAAATTCCTCTTAGAATCCTATTCTCAGTGAAAATGTGTTAATGCTAAGCTTCCTTTCTGTATACTGTGTACTTTGAATTATAGACTTAAAAATATATATTTATAAGTTTTGGATTCATGATTTGCAATTAAAATAAAATAGTGCTTAGAAAAATATATTAGAAAATCATATTTACTGTAAATCATGCTGTCCTTGACAGTGCAGCTTAAGAAAGCTAAGGTATACATTTGACACCACTTGGTCTTAGAACGTGGACATGGTGCATTAAATTGTTCAAAATTAATTTATCCTGAACATAGAGAATAATAACCTCTCAGCTCAAGGCTTCTGGTTACAGTAATTTGCACTCGAAAGGTACTTTCAAAGATAAAGAATAAATGAAGGGCGACCCTAAAACCCTGTCTGAGCAAATGCATTCACTAGATAAAAGTTAGTTGATCACCTAATAAATGGCTAGTCTACAAAATGACATATGCAGAATTTGTTTGTGTTTTTTTGTGTTTTTTTGAGGTAGCAACAGACTATATATATATATATATATATATACACAGTCATGTGAAAAAATTAGGACACCCTTTGAAAGCATGTGGTTTTTTGTAACATTTTTAATAAAAGGTTATTTCATCTCCGTTTCAACAATACAGAGAGATTAAAGTAATCCAACTAAACAAAGAAAACTGAAGAAAAGTCTTTTCAAGATCTTTTGTAAATGTCATTCTACAAAAATGCCTATTCTAACTGAGGAAAAAGATAGGACACCCTTGCCCCTAATAGCGAGTGTTACCTCCTTTGGCTGAAATAACTGCAGTGAGACGGTTCTTGTAGCCATCTACCAGTCTTCGACATCGGTCTGAGGAAATTTTACCCCACTCCTCAATGCAGAACTTTTTCAGCTGTGAGATGTTTGAGGGGTTTCTTGCACGTACAGCCCTTTTCAAGTCACCCCACAGCATCTCAATGGGATTCAAATCTGGACTTTGACTTGGCCATTCCAGGACTCTCCATTTCTTCTTTTTCAGCCAATCTTTGGTTGATTTACTAGTATGTTTTGGGTCATTGTCATGTTGCATGGTCCAGTTCCGCTTCAGCTTTAATTTTCTAACTGATGGTCTCACATGTTCTTCAAGCACCTTCTGATACACAGTAGAATTCATCGTGGATTCTATGATGGTGAGCTGACCAGGTCCTGCTGCAGCAAAGCAGCCCCAAACCATGACACTTCCACCTCCATGCTTCACAGTTGGTATGAGGTTCTTTTCTTGGAATGCTGTGTTTGGTTTACGCCAAACATGTCCTCTGCTGTTGTGTCCAAATAATTCAATTTTGGACTCATCTGTCCAAAGAACATTATTCCAGAAGTCCTGGTCTTTGTCAACTTTATCTCTGGCAAATGTCAGTCTGGCCTCGATGTTTCTCTTGGAAAGCAAAGGTTTCCTCCTTGCACACCTCCCATGCAAGTTAAACTTGTACAGTCTCTTTCTGATTGTAGAGGCATGTACTTCTACATCAACAGTAGCCAGAGCCTGCTGTAGTTCTCGAGATGACACTTTAGGGTTTTTGGAGACCTCTTTTAGCATCTTGCGGTCTGCTCTTGGGGTGAACTTGCTGGGGCGACCAGTCCTGGGCATGTTGGCAGTTGTTTTGAAAGCCCTCCACTTGTAGACTATCTTCCGGACAGTGGAATGGCTGATTTCAAAATCTTTTGAGATCTTTTTAAATCCCTTCCCAGACTCATAGGCTGCTACAATCTTTTTTCTGAAGTCCTCTGACAGCTCTTTTGCTCTCACCATGGTGCTCACTCTCACTTCAACAGTCAGGAGCACACCAAACTAAATGTCTGAGGTTTAAATAGGGCAAGCCTCATTCAACATGCAGAGTAACGATCTACTAATTATGTGCACCTGGTGTGATATACCTGTGTGAGATCTGAGCCAATTTAAGAGGGAATACATGTGAGGGTGTCCTATCTTTTTCCTCAGTTAGAATAGGCATTTTTGTAGAATGACATTTACAGAAGATCTTGAAAAGACTTTTCTTCAGTTTTCTTTGTTTAGTTGGATTACTTTAATCTCTCTGTATTGTTGAAACGGAGATGAAATAACCTTTTATTAAAAATGTTACAAAAAACCACATGCTTTCAAAGGGTGTCCTAATTTTTTCACATGACTGTATATATATATATATATATATATATATATATATATTACAAAGAGAGAGAGAGAAAATGTATTTATCATACTCTGAGGTCTCCAAGGACAATGCCATATAAGGGTAAATGCATGGGATATACTGCACTGTGATCTATTCTTTTGCTTTTTCATACTAAAAATGTTCCAAAATATTTATTTTATGGCTTGTTAAGAACAGGCGTCCAAAAATTATACCTTAACAAAGGGGAGATGTCTGCCCATATTTATATATATATATATATATATATATATATATATATATATATATATATTATATACACACACACACAAACATGTTAATGTCAGAGGAACCAGTTGCTTGTTATGAACAACCCTTGATAATTTTCCCGTTACTTTTAGGAGCAGCAGCACAGGGTGGTTACTTTTCAGAAAAAACTGTGGCTTGTTATTGCTCCCTTATTTATTTATTATCCCCCATTTTACTTTTATTGCGAGGATCTAAAAGAATGTCTATCTAGGATTCATTTTATTGCTTGATGCTAACAATACACCTGTCAATATGTAAGCAAGCAAGCAAACATATAGCTTTCCATGCTTAGCAGTATGCCAAAGTGCCCAGTAATTTCCAGCTCTATTCCATCCCTCCACTCTAATAATTGGTCATCATGGCAAGTGTAATTGTCATCATTAGTGTTGAACTAATCAAAGCATCCAAAGTGGAATTCAATCCAAAGTTTATGAAAAATTTGGCACACAACTAATCCGAATATATATTTTTTTTATTTTTAAAAGGTGGCAACAAGTATTGCAAAGTGAAAGTAAAAATCCTGGGAATATAATATCACCCATAATGCTGTGCAGACAGGCAATCAGCAGCTAGCCAATCCGTGTGATGTCACAACCCTTTAAAAGCTTAATTCCATGCGGTCTTCACCATTTCGCTGTGAAATCAGCATAGGGAGAGACATGACAAGCGCTAGGGACAGTGTTGCTAAAATCTTTTAATTGTGGAATATTGGATAGGGAGTGTGCAGGGACAGTGCATGAAGATCGTAGGGAGAGTTTTTACACATGGTAGGGAGAGCATAGGGAGAGCATAAGGAGACTGCAGGGACAGTGAACAGACTAATCTGAAGCTGAAAGGATCCTCAGGAGATAGTGCAGTTTGTATCAAGCCCTGTGCAGGGCAAAGAGCTATCTATTCTCAAATTGGGTTGAATAAGCTGTCTAGTTGTACTGTTATTGGGGTGTCCACCTTGTTTAATAGATATGCAATTCTATTAGACCTTAATTCTCAAATTGGATTGAATGAGCTATGTAATTTTACTGTTATTGGGGTGTCCACCTTGTTTAATAGATAGGCAATTATATTATGGCTTGATTCTCAAATTGCTATGAATGAGCTGTCTAGTTCTACTGTTATTGGGGTGTCCACCTTGTTTTATAGCTAAAAAATTCTATTAGGCCTTGATTCTCAAATTACAGTGATTAACCTGTCCAATTCTACAATTAGTGGGGTGTTCAAATTGTTTAATAGATAAAAAAAATTCCATTAGGCCTTTATTCTCAAATTGAGGTGAATAACTTCTCTTGTTCTACTGTAAGTCGGGTGTCCATATTTTTTTAATTACGTAATCAATTCTATTAGGTCTTGACTCTCAAATTAGGATGAATAACCTGTCTACTTTTACTGTTAGTTGGGTGTCCACATTGACATTGAATTACATATACTGTTAGTGTTACAGAACAGTATGTCCAACAGACAGTTGCCAGGGCCCTCCAAAGGAACGGGCAGTGGCAAAAATGTTGCTGGAGACGGCAGAGGTAGCAGCAAAAGAAGTGGTAGCAGCAGTTGCAGCAACAGGACAGAGCTGCCACTGTCATGCCGTGGTCGTCTTTTCCCGTTTCACTACCAGAAAATACTAGCTATGCATGTTACTGCAATGCACAGTGATGTACACTGAGCTTTGTGACAAATTAATTTGGAACAAAGCTAATTTATGGGAAAAAAAATGGTGGTGTCTGAATCAAATTTTTTTATTTTTGCTCATCTCTAGTCAGAATCATCAATCATCATCAGCCTCATGATCCTCCACCACCTACTGTTCATTCTCATTCTTCTCCTCCAATTGTAGCGTCTCATTCTCATCCTTCCTCTATTAGACTTTGTCCATGTGGGTCCAGGACAGGTACCCCGCTCTGGTGCATGACAAAATTAAAAGCTTTGCATAATTACATTTATTGCATGGTCCATGCAGGGAACATGTGTTTTCCTCCAAATGCAGGGTGGCGACAATATTCCTCCCATTGTCATTGACCATCAGCTGCTCCAGGTGTCCATGATGTTGTGCATCTTGCCATACAAATTAGAGGGAGCACTCCACGTTCTCCACCATATAACAGTACAAGTAAGGGATTTTTTTTGTAGAAATATTGATATCTATGTGTCTTCCAGTGAGGCTGAGCGCATGCCATCAATTCCCTAAATGCAATCAAATCCACTAAGTGGTATGGCAGCAACTGCACTGCCCGCAACTTGGCCAGGTGGGAGATAAGAGTGAACACTATTGGATTGCTAGACAAGTAGAGTTTTTTTTCATGGCCACACATTCTGTTATCAATCTCTGATGATGTAAGTAGATAGGATAGACGGCTCTACCACTTAGGCAAATGCTAGAGGTGCAAGGACTGCTTTGTCTGACTCACCCAGTCAGGAGCATATAGTTACAGGAATGGTAAGGGTGAGCAGGCACACTCAATTCGGGTACAAGTCAATAATTTATTAGTATATAAATAGTTAATAGTTGTATATTGGGTGGATAGTGGTTTTAAAATATACTTGAGGGTATAGTTGTTTAATGTGATAGTGGGGGATCACCTACTTAGTAGTAAGTACTTTATATATAAACAAGAGTGTATCAGAAGAAAATAATAGTATATTATGAGTATATGCTAAATTGTCAAGTAGCAGAGGCAAGTAAAAAATCTGGTAAAAATCCGGAATAAAAATGCAGTCTGTAAAGGCTTTCACAAATATATGCAATCTGTAAAAGCTTTCAAAAGAATATTTCCATATACTAGTGGCCACTATTTAGAGGAAAAAAAGTCAATAAAATAGATAGATAAAATTGATGAAGGTATCTTCAATGATGAGGCAGTCCTTTGTGGAGGTAAAATCAATTCTGAGCAGAGAATGACTATGCCTAATCCAGGATGAGTATTGTGATGTTACAATATATTTCACATGGAGTAGTAGGCATAGGTATACATTTGTAATTCTTTAGGCAGTCTGATAAGTTGTTGAATTAATGTGCCAAGCTGTGGAGTGAAGCGGAGCTCTGTGCCTGAGTGCGGCGTCCCGCACTGTCTCTGGCTTCAGAGATCACTTACCCCTCCCAGCGCTGGCTGTATTACGTCCTCCGGCAGTGGTCAGCAGTTCCTGGAAGGCTGTGGAGTCGATAGCGTCCCTCGTGTTGCCTTGGACGCTGGGGGCGTGGTTCGCGCGTCTGGTGAGTGACGTCAGCGGTCTCGTGATCGCGATCCTATTCAGAGAGTGTGTTCTCCGTAATCCTCCTAGTTTGTTTCAGGGTGACGGTTGATACAATAATCCTCGGCTGCTTAAACGCGTTTCGGGATGCAGTCCCTTCATCAGTAAGTGGAGGATTATGGTGTCTGCTGTGGTATTTATAGGGCGGCAGTAATTAGCTCCTTTATTGGCTCGTTCTCTTAATGAGGTTGATGTGCTCAATTGATCGCTTTTATGCCTATCTTATTTGGCATGTTTAGTTTGTGGAGGGGTGAAAGTTAAGGTGATATAAATAATGGAATAAAATAAAGGAAAAATTGGAAGATTTATTCATATATTTGTGCTCATATATGTTGGAGTTGCGTGTAAGGGTGAAGATAATGTAAAATCATGATTAGGGATGTTTGATTGGGATCAGTCTCTCATCTAATGCAGTGAGTATTTATAAATCAAATCATAGGTCAAACATCTTTATTTTGGTGCTGTCAACAAATAGCTTAATTAGTTAAATGTGTCCCATCTAGATATTTGTTCATTGGTAGTTTCTATGATATTAATTATTAAATAGGTGAAGGACTTGTTTTAATTTGGGATATAGAATCAGTAGATTTTTTCAAGGAATTTAATCATACTGTAATCCTGGTATCTCATATTGATGGACGTGTAGTGGTCCTGATGTTTCTTAATTATAGGCACACAATGGGATGAGCCCATTATACTGCTGGTCCGTTGAGTAGAAGACCCAGCAGATATTTTGGGTTTGTCATCCCCTATATGCCAAAAACAGAGAGAAGAACATATTATGAGTTCTAGCAGGGTAGGGGATTGTGTATTTAGTGTAGAATGATGGTGTCTATGAATGATGATTATTGCAAATTGTTTTTGTATCTCATGCAGTCTTGATATTTTCTAATATTTGTATTTATACTTTTTAGTATATGTGCAGTACGTCCTGATATTTCCTAATTGTTAAAAAATAGTGGGAGGCATTCATTGCATCACTGGTCCGTAATATGATAGACCCAGAGATTGCTTGGATTTACCTCCCTGTATTTTTCAAAAAAGGGGGGTGGGAAAGAAAGAATGTGCATTTCTAGGCAACATGAAGAAAAGAATCTGTTTCAGTTTAAGACATGTACAGGCTTATGAATAGGGTCAATATGGTGGAAGCGTCCTATATTTGGCGTATTTGAGGCTTTGTAGATATGATGGCGAGTTGGGAATGTTAGGGCTCGGGGTCCCCAGCATTCTTTAGGGTTGATTTCTCCTTATAATTTTCTTTATGATTTTTTCTTTGTTTCATGTGTGTTGGGCTTATAGGTGGTATATTTGTTAATAAGGAGCGTTATAGTATTTCCTAATTATTGGAATATAGTGGGAGGTATTCATTGCATCACTGGTCCGTAGTATAATAGACCCAGAGATTACTTGGATTTACCTCCCTGTATATTACAAAAAAAGAGGGGGGGGGGGGAAATATGTGTTTCTGGGTACGGCAACATAAAGGAAAAAATGATAAGTTTAATTCAAAATATGACATATACTGACCTATGGATAGGGTCAGTATGGTGGAGTCTTCCTAAATTTGGAGCATATGAGGCTTTATGCGTATGATGGCAAATTCTGAATGTAGAGGCTTGAGGCCCTAATGAGGGTTAATTTCTCCTTATAGTTTTTTCTTTGTTTCATGTGTATTGAGCTTATAGGTGGTGTAGAAGTTATTAAGGGGCGGCCGCTCCCCAAGGGGCAACCAGTAGGATTCATAAAGTCCCACCGGTTACGCATCGGGGGGCGGCAGCCCCCTCTTAGAGGAAACCAAAGATCTCCATCTCTGCGTTCAATCCGTTCGGCAGAACAGAGTTAAACTCAAAGATCCTCCTAGATTCTATCCTGGACATTTTATGTATAAAATTGCCCCCTCTCCAGTCTTTTTTTTACTTTTTCTAATGCTGTATATTTTAGTCCGGTTGGGTCTTTATTATGGATGATTCTGAAATGGTTTGATACTGTATGTTTGTAATATCCTTTTCTTATGTTTGCAATGTGTTCTGATATGCGTTTTTGAAGTGTTCGTTTCGTGCGACCAATATACAGTTTTTGACATGGGCATTCTAAGGCGTATATAACTTCTGTTGAACTGCATGTTAAAAATTCTTTGATTTCTTGTGTATGGGAATTTGTTTTGGATGTGACACAGGTGGTTTTCTTTGGAAAAGATGTTGTCCGACAGTTGTTGCATTTTCCGCATCTGAAGAAGCCTGTAATATCTGCCCATTCTTGGATTGTTGTTGAATGTTCTCTATTGTGTTTGATGGTGGGAGCAATTTTCAGGCCTAAATTTGGGGCTTTGGTGAATGTGATTAATGTAGTATCTGAAATAGTGGTCCCTATTATTTTGTCTTGTTTTATGTGGTACCAATGGTCATTTATGATTTTTTAATTTTTTTATATTGTGGGTTATATGGTAATATAATTCTGGGTGTTGTTTCTCCCTCCTCAAATTTTTTTGTTGGATTTCTGAAAAATGATGACCTTTCCATTTCTTTGACTTTATTTAATGATGTTTCAAGTAGTTCAATGGGGTATTTTTTATCCATAAATTGTTCTTTCATTTTTACTGCTTCCTCCTCAAAGTCAGATTTTGTTGTGCAGTTTCTCTTAACCCTGCGGAACTGTCCCTGTGGGATATTTATAAGCCATGATGGTAAGTGGCAACTGTCGTATTGAATAAAACTGTTTTTGGATGTTGGTTTGTGGTAAGTAGTGCATTTAAGTTTGTCTTCTTCTATTGTGATTTGTAGGTCCAGAAATTGTATTTTAGAGTTGCTAATGGATGAGGTAAATTTTAGGCCATAAGGATTTGTGTTAATTGTAGTTAGAAAGGTATCCAAATTCTCCCTGCTGTCTTGCCATATGAATATGATATCGTCAATATAACGTTGCCAGAGCACCAGATCCGACCCCAGCCTAGGCGCTATAAATTCATCTTCCCACTGCGCCATGAATAAGTTTGCGTAGCTGGGGGCGAATCTGGTGCCCATGGCCGTCCCTTGAATTTGTACGTAAAAATCTGTATTCCAATAGAAATAATTATGGTTAAGTATAAATTCTATACCTCCCACTAGATAATCAATTTGTTCCGGTAATAGGGTGGCTTCTTTAAATAGTTGTTTATTGACTGCTTGTATTCCCTGTTGGTGGTTAATGCTGGTATAAAGTGATTGTACATCCAGTGTTCCTATGTACCAGTGGGATTTGAATTTTAGGTTTTCAACTATCTTGATGATTTGTGTAGTGTCTTTAATGTATGAGTTAATCTTTTTTACTCTTGGTTGTAGAAGTGTATCTATGTATTGTGATAAATTGCTGGTTAGTGATTGTATGCCCGAAATGATGGGGCGGCCAGGTGGGTTATCTCTATTTTTGTGTATTTTTGGAAGGCAATACAGCGCTGGTAATCTTTGGGGCGTATTTGTTATGAAGGTGTATTCTGTATCTGATATGATGCCTTTTTCTTTTCCCTTTTCACAGTATTGTACTAATTCTAAGTAATATTGTTCTGTTGGGTTATTTTTTAGTTTTTTATATGTACTAATGTCTGCTAGTTGTCTCATGCATTCATTATTGTAGTCAGAGACATTTTGAATTATGATTGCTCCTCCCTTATCTGCAGGGTGTATTACTATGTCTTTTTCTTTTTGTAATTGTTTTATCGCCTCTGTTTCCTTTCTAGATAAGTTATTCCATTTTTTAGGGTGTTCTTTCATTTTGCGTAGGTCTCTCTCTACACATTGTTTAAATGCTGCCAATTCCTGTCCGATTTCCTGTCGTGGATATTTCTTGGACGCACTTTTTAGTGTAGTATGTTCATATGTTTTATTGATCCTGCTTTCTTTTGTTATAGGGTTTTTCATGTAATATTTCTTTAAGCAAAGTTTACGGATAAATTTTTCTACACCTATAAATGTGTCAAATTTATTGAGAGTGTTGGTGGGTGCAAATTTTAAACCTTTATTTAATAGGCTAATTTGGGCCTTGTTTAAGGTGACATTACTTAAATTAATAATTGTATCCTCATGGTGATCTATCTGTTGTAATTTGGTCTTGTGTCCCCTTCCTCTGCGTATCTTTTTCTTTCTCTTGCGTCGTATTGTCTTGTTTGGTATGTTAGGTGATTGTCTTTCCCTTGTGGTACTTGGTGATTCTCTCCTGATTGTTGTCGCACTCTTTTCCGATGTTGTGGATTGTGTTGATGGTTTGTTCTGTATTCTAATTCTTGTGATGGTTGTCTGTACCTTAGATTGTATCTGTGATTCTGAGGGGTCGGTGTTGGGGAACGTGGTTGTCTGTCGAGTGTGAGGTTTGTGGTGTGGGGGAGTTCGATCTAAAAAATGGTTTTGTTCTTCCAATATTTCAAATCTGTTGGTCGTGGTTATTGGGTATTTATTTATTCTTTGTGATGCTGACTGTTGCGTATTGTCATTTCTATCTCTATGATTGTCTGTTTCCCTATCTATAGTGTTACTGTTTTGTTTTCCTCTCTGTTTTTTTTTTGATAGATGTTATTTCTCAATTTTCTGACTTTTTTATTCATGATCTCTTGTTCTGCTTTATCTAAATTACTACTGAGTTTTTGTTACCAAGTGTTATAGTCATCATTTTTTGTGAATTTTTCCATTTTAATTCTAATTTCGTCTAGTTGTGCTGTGATTTCTTTTAATATAGTGGTTCTCCTTTTAATAATTAGGTGCATAAGTGACAGGGAATGTTCATGTAATAATGAATCCCATTCGTCATTAAATTCCCTTTCCCACAGATCTTGGGCAGGTATCTTAATCAATTGTAGTCCCTTCGGTACTTTGTGTTCAATATATTGTTTTAATGATTTTATCTCCCACCTTTGCTTGAGTTGTCTTATTAGTAAGTGTTCTATTTTTTTTAAGGTGTCTAACATGTCGGGTTCTTGATCTTCTATTTCTGTGGTTTCAAAAATATGTTTCAGCTTTTATACGTTTATTTTCGGCATGTTCTCAAATGTTCATTTTGCCTGGGTGGTGAGCTAGCGTCTAATGGGTGATAAGTATTTGAGATAAGTAGATAGGATAGACGGCTCTACCACTTAGGCAAATGCTAGAGGTGCAAGGACTGCTTTGTCTGACTCACCCAGTCAGGAGCATATAGTTACAGGAATGGTAAGGGTGAGCAGGCACACTCAATTCGGGTACAAGTCAATAATTTATTAGTATGTAAATAGTTAATAGTTGTATATTGGGTGGATAGTTGTTTTAAAATATACTTGAGGGTATAGTTGTTTAATGTGATAGTGGGGGATCACCTACTTAGTAGTAAGTACTTTATATATAAACAAGAGTGTATCAGAAGAAAATAATAGTATATTATGAGTATATGCTAAATTGTCAGGTAGCAGAGGCAAGTAAAAAATCAGGTAAAAATCCGGAATAAAAATGCAGTCTGTAAAGGCTTTCAAAAATATATGCAATCTGTAAAAGCTTTCAAAAGAATATTTCCATATACTAGTGGCCACTATTTAGAGGAAAAAAAGTCAATAAAATAGATAGATAAAATTGATGAAGGTATCTTCAATGATGAGGCAGTCCTTTGTGGAGGTAAAATCAATTCTGAGCAGAGAATGACTACGCCTAATCCAGGATGAGTATTGTGATGTTACAATATATTTCACATGGAGTAGTAGGCATAGGTATACATTTGTAATTCTTTAGGCAGTCTGATAAGTTGTTGAATTAATGTGCCAAGCTGTGGAGTGAAGCGGAGCTCTGTGCCTGAGTGCGGCGTCCCGCACTGTCTCTGGCTTCAGAGATCACTTACCCCTCCCAGCGCTGGCTGTATTACGTCCTCCGGCAGTGGTCGGCAGTTCCTGGAAGGCTGTGGAGTCGATAGCGTCGACTCTCTGATGATGGATTACAGTAGGAGGAGTAGGAGGAAGAATCTGAATAGGAGAAGCAGTAACTGATGTTAATGATGACAAAAATACTTTACTGCAAGTGGATGCGGCATCGCTGCCACAAAGAAGAATGAGAGAAGGAGGACACTCTTGTTCTAATATCTGGTGACCAGTTCTATTTCCCTACTGGATCAGGCAATGCTGCCTTATGTGCTGCAACAGAGTCATGGTGCCTATGTTTGTATTTGAACTCCCATGATCAGAGAGTCAGATAAGACCCCAACATTCAGGAGTCCTCCCTCCCTCAGACTTCTGCAGACCTCAGATCAGACTACAAAATTCAAGAGCACTCCTCAGACCTCTACAGACTTCAGATCAGACCCCAAAATTCATGAGATCCCCTTTTACTCAGACCCCTGCAGACCTCAGATCAGACCCCAAAATTCAAGAGCCCCCTTTCCTCACACCCCTGCAGTACATCAGGTCAGACATCAAAATTCAGGAGCGCCCTCCCCCCGGAATCCTGCAGACCTCAGATCAGAGCACAAAATGCAGAGGCCACTCTCTCCCTCAGACCCCTGCAGACCTCAGACCAGAAAAAAATATTAAATAACTCAGTCATCTCCGGACAGCTCTGCTACTCTGCAGCTGGGCTCTTCTGCAGCTGGGCTCTGCACTATGACCTGACTTCTGCACAGTGTCAGGTCAGAAGGAACATTTATGTCTGACCTTACTCTGAACTAAGTCAGGACACAGCACAGCTGCCGGAAGACGAGCAGGGATAGGTGAGTGATTGCAGCAATACACTCACGGCTCCTCGTGGGTAGTAAGGTCGTGCTCTAGGCCTATCTTCACCTTCCCATCATCCTGGCTTTGCCTACCAACACCACTATTGTAACTAGTTCCACTACTACCACCACTACCACCAACACAGCTTCCTCACCTCCCCTGAACCCCTTCTTCATCCAAACGCTGGCTGTTCTCACTCAAGTCATCAACAGGGAGACTGTAATGAGTATCTTTCTTAACAAATGGGGTTCTGTTGCCTTTTCTTAGGAAAAAGAAGGTTGTGGACTGGGGCAGGGATAGTGAAGACAGTGATGATGAAACTGTAAGGCTTTTTAGGAGTTGGAAGGAGGAATGCTATAGTGATGAGCGGCAGGGGTCATATTCGAATTTGTGATAGTTCGCAAATATTTTGTAGAATATTCATTATATATTTGCAAATTTGTATATTCATTATATTCAACTTTTTTACGCAAAAATCCCTTTTTTACGTGAAAATCGTCACGGTAATGATCGCATAATATGATAATATTATGTGTTCAATACAGGCGTGGGTCAAAAACAAATACATAGCACTATATATTTGTTTTTAGAATATTCGTCCTTTTTTCCATCGGAACACATGATTCCTCCCTGCTTCTTGCTTGTGGGCCAATGAGTCAGTGGCCCACAAGCAACTTAAGCAGGGGGGAATCATGACTTCAGATGAAAAAAAATGACGAATATTCTAAAAAACAAATATATAGCACTATATTCAATATAATGCTTTTCAGTATATTCGTAATGACGAATATTCGTATTTTATTTCCATCTGAAGTCATGATTCCTCCCTGTTTAAGTAGCTTGTGGGCCAAATGACTTATTGACCCAAAAGCAAGAAGCAGGGAGGAATTATGTGTTCAGATGGAAAAAATTACAAAATATTTGGCATTATCAATATATAGCATTATATTCTAAATATTTACAAATTCTCTAAAATGCTGATATTCGAGATTAAAATTTGCTATTCGAATATTTGTGCTCAACACTGGAATGCTATGACCCCTGGCTCCAAGGCGATGTGTCAGACTCACAAGTGACCTCAACATAATCCTGTTATGACTGAGATAAGGAGTGAGTTATCCTGTCCACAATGTCATCCTCTTTGTACTCAATAATAATATGGTGCCGATCGGAAGCCAGTTAGAAATGTTACCTACTGTTGCTGCTACTACTTCTACTAGGTGGATGGATGATGCTGCTACTCCTGTTTGTACTACTACTACTGCCATCAACATTTTGACTCTTGGATGATAAGGCGTGGGTCTTTCATTTTCCACTCTTCCATTTATCAGATATTTTGTAGTCTATATATGAAGTCACAGGTTTTGTGCACAGAATATTAAAAGTTATTAGCAAATTTGCGAGTGTTTTTTCTGTAATTTAAAGACAGAGGGTAAAAACACACTGCACACTGGTATTGTCAATTTACAATGCTAATATAATGTGTGGTATGAAACTGCTATAATAATGTACTTATTTTAATACATGTTCACTAAAACTGCACGCTGCCTTGTTGCAATTCAATGCAAGACTAAAATAGCTACATTAATGCAGATATCGCAACACAATGTGTTCACTTAAACTGCAGGTATCTTGACACAATACAATGCATTAACTTAAAATAATATATTAATGCAAGTTTTGAAGGACAATGCATTAATTGTGGATATTTTAACACAATACAATGCATGGAAATAAACAGCTATATTAATTTAGTTATTAACATGTAATACGAGAATGCATCTACATGAAAGAATATAATTGTGCATCCATCAATATAAACCATAAAATCACATATCATAAATATTACCGAAAGCAACTTAAATTGTTCCTGTTATTAAAGCCCAAAGGGCCCAATGCTTGGGGCTTTGTTATAATTTCTGCTTCCATACAGCTCTTTTTGCCTATCTCCCCCGACTGTATATATATCCTACCTTACCCAAGCCTCATAAATGTATAAATGTCACATTGCCATTGTGCTGCATACAGAAATGTTTGATTACTAGTGGTGACCCTACTTACGCTCTCAGGAGGGAAACGTACATGTTTGCCAAATCTTACTTGCATCGCCCTAATTGTATTTCCAATATGGTATGAACCACAAGTGCAAATAATTGTGTATATAAAAAGATTTACATGTAATTACATCTTTTATCCTTATTTCGCAGGCCCCTAGGCATATTTTGAATCTTTGTCATAACTGGTTATAGAACCAAAACTGACTGCAGTGGTAGTTACCACCAGGCAAAATACTCCCAACCAGTTTCCGTCCATCTTAACCATCCAAATATGACCACCCTTTACTAGAATGTCTTGTAGGTAATGTGAGCAAGTAAAGGAAATAAAAGGTTGTTTGGCAATTTCTGACACTGAAGGATCACTAATAACTACATACCATTTTTTTCTAAATGATTAATTGTGGCAGCCATAGGACTAAACTGGAAACAGAGATCAAATAGTCTTTTCCTATCCTATTCCTTCCTCTTTTTATTAATAAATAATGATTTTTGATCTATCATGGTAGCTCTTCTCACGGAACTATCAATACATGTTTGTGGATATCCTCTAGTTTTCAGGTGTGCACTCAGTGCACTTTGCCCGAAAATAAAACTGTCACCATTACTTAATCTACGTAATCACAAAACTTGTCCGTAAGATAGGGATTGTTTTGCATATTGTAGTTGATAGCTTTCGTAGCATATCAGTGAATTAGTAGCAGTAGACTTCCTAAATTATAGTGTCTGAATTTGGCCTTGTCTGATCTCAACCACAACGTCCAAAAATTGCATATTATTGCCTCCAAATTGAGATGTGATGTGCATAATACAATCATTAGTATTCATGAATGTTATGAACCTCCTAAACTCCTCTTCTGAAATTGACCACTCAATAAATATATGACGGTATGTATTTAATATAGGGATTATTTACATTATACATCCAATTATCATCAAAGTCCACCAGGAACAGGTAAACAAAAGTGTGGGCCACTGTGGTCTCCATCAGTGTTCCTGTCCTCTGGTGGTACCATACTTTGTCCAATTGGAAGACATTATAATTGAGGACAAATAGTTACATCTCACACACAAAATTAGCAAAATCATTATCCCTAGTATTGATCAGTAGTCGACGACTAACATCCTGCACACTGGCATCCAACAGGATGTGGGTGTAAATGCTTTTCACTTCGACAGTGGTTAATTGAAACTCCTATTGTAAATGAAAAAAGGACAGAATAGATAAAAAGCAGTTTGGATTATAATATTCCATTGTATTGAAGCAGCATGGATTTTTGAAGCAGCAATAGTTCCGGCATTCTCTGTGTTGTGGCCTGTTTGCAGTAATAAATAATTGTGTAATGAGCACACTGCACGTGTAGCCTCACCGATGCAAGGAGCCTCTGAAATGGAGCATATATCGCTGGAGGAACAAATACAAATACAACAAATGTTACAAAGTTTGGATAATAAGATAATTTCTTTACAAGTCCAAATAAAAACTTTCAAACACAAATTTTTCCAGGACAAACATGATTTTGATATGGGCCATATATTTGACTGAAATACAAGAAAGTTTAGAAGGAGGCGAGCCCGGAGGGGAAAAGGCAATTACAAAGTCTTGGACTACTGGACAGGTGACTCAAGATCGTATTTGAATATGGGAATATGTCTACCTCTAACACAAAAATGGAACATACTATTGTGACCTTTTTTTTTTTTTGTAAATATCTTTTTATTATTTCAGATTTTTAAGAACATAAAAGTATATTTCCACATTGTAATACAGAATGCACTAAAGTATACATCCATGTTCAGGTACACTTTCAATGCGTACAAGTAACAGTTACGGGAAGAGAGGTAGGGGAATAAGGAAAAAACATAAAGTCAAAAATAGGGAACAAAATAATATAAAGGTAAACGAACAAACAAAAAGGCTCTCTGTTTACAATTAGCTAATACTCTATTATCTGTTGAGTCACGGATAACATATGAAGTAGCTAAACACCCACTATACTGCCACTACATAATGAGTTAGGCCAGCTCATGGCAGAGCTCGACACAAAAAATACACACAATGAGAACTTAAAACCATTCTAGATACAGATATTCCTACTAGGATATCACCCCCAGCCCGTCAAGGGCCTCCGCATCCCTAGCTTCCTGAGACTGTTTCCAGGGAAGCCAAGTCTTTAAATATCTAGACCTATTACCCTGAATCCATCCTACTGTCTCCTCCATTCTATGTAGTTGATGCATCTTGTTTAATCACATCTTCAAATCTGGCGGGGAGGAGTCTCTCCACTTCGTGGGGATAAGTAACTTAGCTGTGGCAATCATATGCGTAACTAAATCTGCTTTTGATGGTTTAAAGTTGGGGACAGGTATCCACAAAAGCACCAGCTCAGGGGTTAACTTTATATCTGTTGCACATATAGAATTTATGCTCTGTTCGACTTCCTTCCAAAATTGTTGGACTCTGGGACATGACCACCAAATATGTATCATAGATCCTACCCCTGATTGACATCTCCAACACTGTTCTGTGGGTGAGAGGCCTATAGAGTGTAGATATTCAGGTGTTCTGTACCACCTGGTAATGGTTTTATATGAGTTCTCTTGATAACGAACACACAATGAAAAACCTTGTGCATGGGATAAAATATATTTGGAATCCGCATCTGAGAGGATCTTGCCCAGGTCTCTCTCCCATTGGTGTAAATAATATGGCTTGGGGGTGCTAATATCGGATAAAAGGTTATTATATGTCACCGAAAGTGATTTTTTTAAGATAGTGGGTAGAGCCGTGAAATTTTCGATCCATGTGGGCTCCAAAAATGTGTGACCCGATCCTTTCATATATTTTTTGCATATGTTTTTGAAATCCTAACTATGTATTAGGGCCGGAGGCCCTCTGTCCAATTTGTGATATGCTTCTTCCAATGACAGAAAGCGATTCTTGTCTATAACTTCTCCTATCCTCACATCTCCCCATGAATGCCACCAGCTCTTGTCATCTCCTCCCATTCTATCTACCAGATAAGGAAGGACATCCAGTGGGGCTATTTTAGAGATCAACTTTCCCCTTACCAAAGCCATCTTAGAATTACGGTAACATATCAGCATACTCTTCGTCAGTGTGCACATGTCTCGACAGAGAGAGAGAGGGGTCTCTGGAAGCCACATCAGGGCATGCTTATGTGTACCTAAAAGAGTCCTCTCAATGTCTAGAAAGGGAGTTTGTAGTTTTTCATTCGCTAGAAGTGCCCATCTAGCTAATTGAATGGCCTTATTATAAAGAGACATATCTGGTAATGATATGCCACCTTTGTGCTTCTTCTGTGAGAGAAGCGAGTAAGCCAATCTAGGCCGTCTCGAATTCCACAAAAATGAAGTAAATGTTCTTCTAATATTTGTTAGAAAGGAGGTAGGTATATGTAACGGAAGGGCTTGGAACACATACAAAAATTGGGGAAGGACAAACGTGGCCAGCAAGTTCTTCCTACCAAACCAAGACATGTATGGCACCTTTAATGAAGAGATGAAGGATTTGGCTTTTGTAAGTAGCGGGGTATAATTTAATTTAAATAGCAGACTCAAATCTGTCGGGATATTAACCCCCAAAAATTTGATTGCTGTTGTTGGCCATTTGAACGAAGATGTGCGTCGAAGAGTATCCAGAATCTTGTTTGGGATATTAACTTGTAGGGCTTCCGATTTGGAAAAGTTAATTTTAAAATTAGAAACTAAACTATATTGGTCAAATAGGGACATGACTGTGGGGAGGGCCTCTTCAGGGTTGGAAATGACAAACAGGTCATCTGCAAAGGCTGCAGTTCTATGCTGGTACTGACCCAGAGAAACACCCTGAATTTTGTCAGACTGTCGTATCTTAAGGAGAAACATCTCCAAACATAAAATAAAGAGGGTGGGCGAGAGGGGGCAACCCTGCCTAGTACCATTCCTGATGGGGAAGGCATCCGACAGGGCACCATTAACCAAAACCTGAGCCATAGGACAGGAATATAATGAAAAAATAGCTGAGATAAAGGTAGGCGGAAAACCAAATTTCAATAAAGAGGCTCTCATGAAATCCCAGCTAACCCTGTCGAATGCCTTCTCCGCATCAGTTCCCAGCAGCAGCAAGGGTGTTTTCTTAACATGGGCGTTATGGATCAAGTGAATCACTCTCCAGATATTGTGTTTTCCCTCCCTCCCAGGCACAAACCCTACCTGTTCAGGATCTATGAGCCTACTTAACATGGGGGAAATTCTAGATGCTAACAACTTGGACCACCATTTCAAGTCGCAGTTGAGAAGGGATATAGGCCTGTAGCTCCCACAGTCCTCCGGATCCTTCCCTTCTTTGTGTAGGATTGTGATATGCGCCCTCAAGGCCTGGGGAGCTAGAGACATCCCTCCCAGCAACGAGTTGCAAAGATCAGTAAAATGAGGGAGCAAAATCTTTTTAAATTTTTTAAAGTAAATGATAGGGAGCCCATCAGGACCAGGGCTCTTCCCTATGGGGATAGAATTGAGGACTTTCTCTACTTCCATTGTGGAGAAGGGTCTGAGGAGGCTTTCATTTTCCTCTTCTGATAGCGAGGGTGCCCTAATTGAGGCAAGAAATTCCTCAGAGATGCCCTTGTTTTGTCTCCCTCCCCTGAAGGTATCTCTGGTTCTGGCAGGTTGTAAAGTTTAGAGTAAAATGACTGAAAGGCTTTAGCTATGAGAGGGGTCGAGGTCGTTCTCAGTGTTGGGCTAGTCTTTATTGATGAAACAAAGGTCTTTTCCCTTCTTTTTTTGATTAAGTAAGACATCATCTTATTTCCCTTGTCCCCATGTTCATATATTCTACTTTTCAGATTCATTAGTGATTTGGCACTCTTAATATTAAGAAGATCTTTGACTTTACGTCTCAATGTAACCAAGGCCTCTTTATGTGAGTCAGAGTGTGTTAGTTTATGTAATTTCTCCTGTGTTTGAATCTGGGAAAGTAAGGACATCAATTCCTTTGTAGATTTCTTCTTAATATAAGATCCTAGTCCTATCAATTCCCCCCTTATATACGCCTTGTGAGCCTCCCATAACATTGGGGGAGAGATCTCCGGAGTGGCATTAGTTTTGAAGTAGTTATCTAGTTTATCTGCCAAAGTGTCCACATGAGATTTTGACTCTAAAAGTGTGGTGTTCAACCTCCATGACCAAGCTCTATGTGGGAGACATTGGAGAGAAAGCGCCATTGTTACGGGTGCATGGTCTGAGATCACTATATTCCCTATTTCCACATTTTTCACACACGTTAAATATGTATCAGGCAAGAAAAAATAATCTATCCTACTGTATGAATTATGAACATGGGAAAAATATGTGAAATCTTTTTCTGATGGATGAATGGTCCTCCACACGTCCAATAGACGCAGTTCTGCTAATGACATCATTAGTTTCCCCATTTGTTTCCTAGTGATGTTATGAGACTTTGGTGTACTGATGTCCAGTGAAACATGAAAGTCCCCCCCCACTACTAACATACCTTCTGAAAATTCCTTAAGTTTCTTTAGGGCCTTAGTCAACCAAGTAATTTGACCTGTATTAGGAGAGTACATGTTGGCTATTGTAACTTTAAAATTAAAGATGGTACCTTGAATAATAATCATGCGTCCCCCTGGATCAATAAAGGATTTAACCAGTTTAAATGGAATAGAAGAACTTATGGCAATGGATACCCCTCTAGAAGCAGATGAGTGTGTTGCATGGAACCACTGCGAGTACTTTGTCGTGGGCAGTTTGGGGATATGATCATGACGAAAGTGGGTTTCTTGCCAAAGGACAATGTCCGCTTTTTTGTTTAAGAGCAGGCTAAATATCTGACGTCTTTTTTGAGGGATGTTAATTCCGTTCACATTGTGTGACAATATATTTAAGTTAGCCATACCTTATTAGAAGCGTGAGTATTGAGCTATCAAGAGCCTTAACCTCCTCACGACCGCCGTACGCAGGATTGCGTCTTCGCGGCGGTCGTGCTGTTCTGGGTGGACGCGCCGGTGCGTCCTCTCGCGAGACGCGAGATTTCCGGGTATGCCGGCCCGCGCATGCGCATCGCGGGCCGGCAAAATTCAAAGAAGAAGTTCGTCATCAACCTGCCGGCCACGATCATTGGCTGGCAGGTTGATGATTTTCAAAAAAACGAATCAGCAGCCAGATAACCCATGATATTAGTAAATATGATGGGGTTATATGGCTGCTGTGCTCCTCTGCTCCTTCTTTTGGTTGGTTGGTTCCAGGAGAGGAGCAGAGGAGCACATCATTACTGTGAGTACCCACTACACTACACTTAGCCCCCAGATCACCTCCCAGCACCCAATTAACCCTTTGATCACCCCTTCTTGCCCCTGTCAATCACTAGTGACAAGGAAAAAAAGTGATCAGTGCAAACTGTCACTTTTTTTTTTTTCACTGGTATTGACCGTCAGGTTTTAGGTATAGTTTAGGTCCCTTGGTTAGGTAGTTAGCGATCAGTTAGCGCCCAGCCCACCGCACCGCAGTCCGTTATTCGCTGATTAGCGTATCGCTAATCAGCATTTGTACTTTTATAGTATCTGAAAGTGATCAAAACTGATCACGGTCAGATCTATAATAGTACTAGTGTCACTTTAGTTCGCCCTCCACCCAAAACGCAGTGTTTGCCCGATCAGGCCTGATCGGTCGCCCACACGTGCGTTCGCCCACGCCCGCCCCACCGCAGTGACAAAAAAAATTTTTTTTTTTGATCACTGCACATTCACTTTACACGCACTGCGGCGATAAAAAAAATCAGTTTTGATATTTTTTATCAACCGCAGCGGCCTCCGGTACTTCGCTAGGCTCCCCTTTGTAAGACAGGCTTGCTTTTTTTTTCTTGGGTAGTCTCAGGGAATACCCCGAAATTTAGTTGCCCACATGTCTAACAGGGGGTATTCTTCTGAAGAGGCCTACAGGCTTCTGACCCAGTCGGATGAGGAGTGGGAACCCTCATCTGATGAATCCAGCGGGTCAGAATACGAACCTGTAGAAAGCAGTGGCTCTCTGACCCAAAGTTCGGACGAGGAGGTTGAGGTCCCTGATAGCAGCAGGCGTACCCGGCCCCGTGTCGCTAGACCGCAGGTTGCGCAGGATCCGCTTCAAGAGCAGCAGAGTGGGGCTGGTGCTGTCGGATTACGTGGTGAGGCATACACCAGCAGCCCAGCCCTTCCTGGACCTAGTACCAGCACTGCCGTACAACCTGGTGAAGTAGCGAGCACCAGAAGGGCAGTTGAAGCTGGTACGGTGGCACGTGCAGTAGTGACCCCGTCGCAGCCACCGCAAAGACGTGCCCGTAGAGCCCCTAGAATCCCAGAGGTGCTGGCAAACCCTGATTGGCAGTCCCCAACTTCCGCCGCACCCGTAGTTTTCCCTTTCACTGCCCAGTCTGGAGTTCGGGTTGAGACAGCTCAGATCGGTTCGGCCCTGGGATTTTTTGAGCTGTTCTTGACTGCGGAGCTTTTAGACTTAGTTGTGGCCGAAACAAACAGATATGCCACACAATTTATAACCGCTAACCCGGGAAGCTCTTATGCCCAGTCTTTCCGGTGGAAACCAGTCCAAGTTTCCGAAATTAAAACTTTTCTGGGCCTCCTCCTCAACATGGGCCTGACAAAAAAGCATGAATTGCGGTCATATTGGTCCACGAACCCAATTCATCACATGCCCATGTTCTCTGCTGCTATGTCCAGGACACAATTTGAGACCATCCTGCGTTTCCTGCACTTTAGCGACAACACCACCTCCCGTCCCAGAGGCCACCCTGCTTTTGACCGGCTCCACAAAATTCGGCCCCTCATAGACCATTTCAACCTGAAATTTGCAGATATTTATACCCCAGAGCAAAACATCTGCATAGACGAGTCCCTAATACATTTTACCGGGCGCCTTGGCTTCAAACAATACATCCCAAGCAAGCGCGCCCGGTATGGGGTCAAATTGTATAAGCTCTGTGAAAGGGCCACAGGCTATACCCACAAATTTCGGGTCTATGAGGGAAAAGATCAGACCCTGGAGCCGGTCGGTTGCCCTGACTACCTGGGGAGCAGTGGGAAGATAGTTTGGGACTTGGTGTCACCCTTATTCGGCAAGGGGTACCATCTTTATGTGGACAATTTTTACACAAGTGTGGCCCTCTTTAGGCGTTTGTTTCTAGAACGTATTGGCGCCTGTGGTACCGCGCGAACTAGTCGCGCGGGCTTCCCCCAATGGCTCGTTACCACCCGTCTTGCAAGGGGGCAGAGGGCCGCACTGTGTAACGAAGAACTGCTCGCGGTGAAATGGAGAGACAAGCGTGACGTTTACATGCTCTCCTCCATTCACGCAGACACGACAATCCAAATTGAGCGAGCAACCCGTGTCATTGAAAAGCCCCTCTCAGTCCACGACTATAACCTCCACATGGGAGGGGTCGACTTCAATGACCAGATGTTGGCTCCGTATTTAGTTTCCCGACGCACCAGACGCTGGTATAAGAAGGTGTCTGTATATTTAATTCAATTGGCTCTGTACAATAGTTTTGTTCTCTACAGTAAGGCTGGGAGAACTGGATCCTTCCTCAAATTTCAGGAAGAGATCATCGCGAACCTCCTGTATCCAGGAGGTTCCGTGGCCTCATCCACCAGTGTAGTTAGCCGTCTACACGAGCGACACTTCCCCAGTGTCGTTGCTGGTACCTCAAACCGACCGCCACCCCGAAAAAAATGTCGTGTCTGTAGCAGGAGTGGAATAAGGCGTGACACCCGCTATTTCTGTCCTGACTGTCCAGACCACCCTGCCCTATGCTTTGGAGAGTGTTTCCGGAAGTACCACTCACAGGTACACTATTAGCATAGGGATCATCTCACCAGGATAGGCACACAGGGCTATTAGGGCCCATTCACTCACAGCTGCTGCAAACGTCTCCTTTCACATGGGACAAAGAGCATGACGCACTTCGCCACATCTTTGGGCGATTTGTGCTTTGCACATTGACCCATGGGGAAGGAGAGGTTTGTTCTATAAAGGTAAAAAAAAAAAAAAAAAACAGGTAAGCAAACAGGTTAATGTTTAGTTCAAAAAGTTAAAGTTACATGTTCTGTTCCAAAGTTAATAAAATTATTGCGTTGTGGCCTGGTTTTTTTTTTTTTTTTTTTTACCTTCCAGGTGGACCAACCGATCTACTAGCTGCAGCACCGATGTGCATTCTGACAGAAGCATTGCGCTGCTGTCAGATTACACGCAAGTCGGTGTATGCGGCGCTGCAAGACGGGATTTTCTCCTCTGCAGTGACAGATACGTTTGCCGAGGCATACGAGCTGAGGAGGAGGCGGCGTTCCTATGCTTTGGCAAGCACTTTGTGTATATATATATATATATATATATATATATATATATATAAAAAAAAAAATCCCGGCAATGATTTATTCATCCACATCGATTGATGCGAATGGAGAAATCTGGTTTGCCAGGGCATACGAGCTAAGTGGGTATGGATGTAGGGCGGAGCTCCTATGTCCTGGCAGACGCCTTTCCCCTCCATTTTTTTTTTTTGGCAGAGATTTTTTCATCCACATTGATCGATGCGAATGAAGAAATCTGTGCCGTTCATTTTTTTCTTTCAGCCCAGAGGCTGAACGGAAAAAAAAATCTCATTACCTGTATGCTCAATATAAGGAGGATAGCAGAAACTCCTAATGCTGGCCATACATGTAATGATTGCGGAGACCCTCAAATGCCAGGGCAGTACAAACACCCCACAACTGACCCCATTTTGGAAAGAAGACACCCCAAGGTATTTGCTGAGGGGCATATTGAGTCCATGAAAGATTGAAATTTTTGTCCTAAGTTAGCGGAAAGTGAGACTTTGTGAGAAAAAACAAAAAAAAAAACAATTTCCGCTAACTTATGCGAAAAAAAAAAAAATTCTATGAACTTGCCAGGCCCCTCATTGGATACCTTGGGGTGTCTTCTTTCCAAAGTGGGGTCACATGTGGGGTATTTATACTGCCCTGGCTTTTTAGGGGCCCTAAAGCGTGAGAAGAAGTCTGGGATCCAAATGTCTAAAAATGCCCTCCTAAAAGGAATTTGGGCACCTTTGCGCATCTAGGCTGCAAAAAAGTGTGACACATCTGGTATCGCCGTACTCAGAAGAAGTTGGGGAATGTGTTTTGGGGTGTCATTTTACATATACCCATGCTGGGTGAGATAAATATCTTGGTCAAATGCCAACTTTGTATAAAAAATGGGAAAAGTTGTCTTTTGCCAACATATTTCTCTCACCCAGCATGGGTATATGTAAAATGGCACCCCAAAACACATTCCCCAACTTCTCCTGAGTACGGCGATACCAGATGTGTGACACTTTTTTGATGCCAAGGTGGGCAAAGGGGCGCATATTCCAAAGTGCACCTTTCGGATTTTGCAGGCCATTTTTTACACATTTGATTGCAAAGTACTTCTCACACATATGGGCCCCTAAATTGCCAGGGCAGTATAACTACGCCACAAGTGACCCCATTTTGGAAAGAAGACACCCCAAGGTATTCCGTGAGGGGCACTGCGAGTTCCTAGAATTTTTTATTTTTTGTCACAAGTTAGCGGAAAATGATGATTTTTTTTTTCTCTTTTTTCCTTACAAAGTCTCATATTCCACTAACTTGCGACAAAAAATAAAAAATTCTAGGAACTCGCCATGCCCCTCACGGAATACCTTGGGGTGTCTTCTTTCCAAAATGGGGTCACTTGTGGCGTAGTTATACTGCCCTGGCAATTTAGGGGCCCAAATGTGTGAGAAGAACTTTGCAATCAAAATCTGTAAAAAATGACCGGTGAAATCCGAAAGGTGCACTTTGGAATATGCGCCCCTTTGCCCACCTTGGCATCAAAAAAGTGTCACACATCTGGTATTGCCGTACTCAGGAGAAGTTGGGGAATGTGTTTTGGGGTGTCATTTTACATATACCCATGCTGGGTGAGAAAAATATCTTGGTCAAATGCCAACTTTGTATAAAAAAATGGGAAAAGTTGTCTTTTGCCAACATATTTCTCTCACCCAGCATGGGTATATGTAAAATGACACCCCAAAACACATTCCCCAACTTCTCCTGAGTACGGCGATACCACATGTGTGACACTTTTTTGCTGCCAAGGTAAGCAAAGGGGCGCATATTCCAAAGTGCACCTTTCGGATTTCACCGGTCATTTCTTACACATTTTGATTGCAAAGTTCTTCTCACACATTTGGGCCCCTAAATTGCCAGGGCAGTATAACTACCCCACAAGTGACCCCATTTTGGAAAGAAGACACCCCAAGGTATTCTGTGAGGGGCATGGTTAGTTCCTAGAATTTTTTATTTTTTGTCGCAAGTTAGTGCAATATGAGACTTTGTAAGAAAAAAAAAAATCATCATCATTTTCCGCTAACTTGTGACAAAAAATAAAAAGTTCTATGAACTCACTATGCCCATCAGCGAATACCTTAGGGTGTCTACTTTCCGAAATGGGGTCATTTGTGGGGTAGTTATACTGTTTGGGCATTGTAGAACCTCAGGAATCATGACAGGTGCTCAGAAAATCAGAGCCGTTTCAAAAAGCGGAAATTCACATTTTTGTACCATAGTTTGTAAATGCTATAACTTTTACCCAAACCATTTTTTTTTGGCCCAAACATTTTTTTTTTATCAAAGACATGTAGAACTATAAATTTAGCGAAAAATTTATATATGGATGTCGTTTTTTTTTGCAAAATTTCACAGCTAAAAGTGAAAAATGTCATTTTTTTGCAAAAAAATCGTTACATTTTGATTAATAACAAAAAAAGTAAAAATGTCAGCAGCAATAAAATACCACCAAATGAAAGCTCCATTAGTGAGAAGAAAAGGAGGTAAAATTCATTTGGGTGGTAAGTTGCATGACCGAGCGATAAACGGTGAAAGGAGTGTAGTGCCGAAGTGTAAAAAGTGGCCTGGTCATGAAGGGGGTTTCACCTAGCGGGGCTGAAGTGGTTAAACAGGTAAAGAACTGGGGAAAAACGTATTGTACAGTGAATCATAATTGTGAACAAACAATTGTCAGCTGACTTTGATCTGAGCAGTAAAGGGGTTGACGGCGTTCCACCCGGCCCCAACCCGCCATCCCCACCAAACGGGTAGGAAGGGCAGGCCAGGCCCGGCGCAACACCCCAACTCTGCCTGGGAGGTAGGAAAGCCTTTGACATCAAGACTAACTGCTCTATCATAAACAAAGTGAATAACACCTTATTGTGTAACGGGTGAAAAACCTATAACGTTGTCTAAGCAACATATTACGACATTATATTATCCTAAGGTGGTGAAAAGGCATTAATAACTGCACTATAATTTTTCACTCAGAGGAGGCACTAAGTATTTCTCTGCTGTGTAGAGATAACAACCTATCAGTAATACAACATAAACTCCTGCCCTCTGGTGATGGTAATACATATCGTCTAACCGCATCAAACTTACAAACACCTTCTATGATGGAGTTAGAGTGCTCCTATAAGGGATTGCTATAAAGAAAGGAGCAAAAAAGGAGATACACAGTTCCTATGAACTTTCATGTTGTCTTCCTGGTCTTTGGTGATTTCGGCTTTTTTACCACCTGCCATGTAGGAATCTCTGGCAGGTCAGGCAAGCCCAGATCTTCTGGAACTGGCATCCACGGTTGGACTTCCACAGGAGCTATACCTAGCTTATCCCAAGCATCGGTTAAGTCTTGCGGTGTTCTGATGATGATCTGTCGGCCCTCTTTAAAGGTCGCAAGGCCAAATGGAAATAGCCATCTCACTGGCAACTTGTGGGCTCTAAGAGCTTCTGTAACCGGCTTCAGCGCTCTGCGTTTAGCCAAGGTACTAGATGCTAAGTCCTGAAAAAATTGGATGCACGCTCCATTATATGAAATATTCTTGGCTTCTCTTGCAGCTTTCAATATGGAGGCAGTGTCCAGAAAGTTTAGTAATCCGCATATAATATCTCTGGGTGGGCCGTTCTCCTGTGGCTTAGGCCTTAGGGCTCTGTGGGCCCTCTCGATTATTATCTGCGCAGCCCTGTCTTCCCCAACAAGTGAGGCAAATATAGCGGTGACCGCTGCTGTAATTTCTCCAGGAGGGACATCTTCCGGTGCTCCTCTAATGCGGACATTTTTCCTCCTACTTCTATTTTCCTGGTCTTCCAGGTGTAGGATCGTAGAGGTAAGTAACTCATTATGGCCCTGCATGGCCTTTTTAACAGCCTCTCCATGCTGAATTATGGCCGCCTGCGTCTCCTCCAGGGATACCACCCGACCCCCAATCTGCTTAACGTCTGTCTTGATATCAGAGATGTCTCTGTGCAGGGGCTGTAGCGCCTTGTAAAGCGTCTTCTTAAAGAAGGCTCTGGACAGGGGTAGATCTGCAGGCTCTGTACCTTCTGACATGGCGCAGGAACTTTCCCCATCGGATTCCTCTGGTGGCGCGGCGGCTCTGGCTCCTTCCGGCGCCATCTTGGATCTGTGGGCTGGCGAGAAACTTCGTTTTTTGAGAAAGTGATCCATTTCAGACTGCGTCTGGCACGATTTCTGAGTGCCCTGTACGGTATCGCTCCTTTCTTTATTAGTTTTCACCATCTTAGGGGCTTCTGTCACCCTGCTAAACCGAAGCTGCAGCAGAGTCTGTGTGGAGCTCTGAGATCAAGCTTCCATCCCGACTCGCGGCTAGCTCCGCCCCCACTATTGTGACCCTTTTAGAAGGCGGACACGGTGGGGTAGGCAGAGGTCAAAGAGGAAAGAAATGTGGAATGAAACGGAAATAAGTATCGTAGCAATATAAGAAAATGGTGTGAAAAACATGCCGTCAGTAATGGCAATGTTATCACCCTCTAGTCAAAGAATTAACAGATGACTGTGTTTCACAGTTATCAAAAGGTTTGAACTTCTTTATGTACAATGACTTTGATCCGGTACAATTTGGGATTGATTTGTTTAAAGCTATTATAAAAAAAAGTATTTGTTTCAGGTATATGATAATAAAGATAGTAAAGTGGATAATAAATGTTTTGGAAAAACACCAATACAAATAGTATTGACCTACCAATTTACTAGAGAAGATCAGAAATTATTATATGAATTAATGGATATACCATTTCATACTTTACAAAGAGAAGAGACATGAACAGATGTATTCTTGGGAGGTGTTAAATCTAGGACTAATCCTCCTTGTAACCAGTAGAGATGGCCTTGCGGTTCGCCTGGCGGTCGTTTTGCGGTAAACTTTGCTAGTTCATGATTCGCCCAACATGCAAACATATGGAGATGTCCGCCAGCGCCATATTCTTTTACATTTTCAGCCAGCAAATAGCAGGGGGAACACGTGAGCCTTGATTTTAGGGGTGCTTAGGGTGCTTGTTGCGGCTGAGTCCCCTGATGGTTTTTGTCGTGACGCCAGTATCGTTAATGGTGGTACAACCATAGGTAGTAATAATGAGGTAGACAGTGGTAAGATGCAACTCACAACTTTTACTTTAGATGTATTTCAGTTGCAGCAGTACAATTATGCAGTCTTTAGATGATACAGAGGTAATTCTGCAAATCCACTGTTGTAGGCTTGTCAGGTTTTGTGGTTTTGGAGCAGTGGGTTACTTCAATATCAGTGGAACTTCTGGTGAGGTTGCCGGAGGCTGTGGTATCCTTCACCTAAAATATCCCAAAGGTCCTTTTTGCCTGGTTTACGGCTTTTATCCTTTGGATAAAGTTGAATCTTTCCTTTTCTCTTGTTCCTTTCTGGACTAAAACTTTTCTTTAGAGCTGAAGTGCTGGATCTGCACCTTTTCACTCTCTCAGTGTCAATATACACACTGATCTTCACACTGACCTGTGGTCTCAGCTGAACTGATCTCCACTAACCACTGACCTGAACTAATCTGTTCTAATCTGATCTCCTCCCTCTCACTACGCCTGACCAGGCTATATATAGGACTTGAACTTTATCCCTATCTAGTGGCGGGATGTATAAATTACACCTAATAGGGATTTTGCAGATACACAAATGCAAAGTTATATATGACAACCTAGTGCTTGTAATAGAGTAAAAAGTGCTTTTAAGCAATGCGCACACACACGTAGTGGGACGCTGCACACTGTGATGAACTTTGACCCATGACACATCTATCAGGTGGTACCGGACAGCCAATTGAGACGTTTCAGCACATGGACATACCCCCTACCTTATAAATAAACCTGATCTGGCTGCCATTTTATATTCAGTCTTTTGCCAGTGTAGGGAGAGGTTGCTGTGTGGAGCAGGGACAGACTGTTAGGGACACCAAACGCTAGCTAATAGGACCACAAAAGTCCTTTTAGTGACTGGTATATGTGTGCTATCGATAGGAGTGAATTACTGAGGGGTGTAAAATACTTATAATATACTTTCTAACATAGAAAGTATAATATAGTGCATTTGTATTGTGCAGCAGTTGTTTGCAAGTCTGCTGCGATTCTGCATCTATACAGAGTGCCAAACGCTATTGGAACAAATCATTTCTATTGGTGTGATATACCAGTTGCCCCCCCCCCCCCAAAAAAAAAACTGATTGAAGCAGGGGTGTTATATACCAATAATATACTTTCTATATAGTGCATTTAGGTAGTGCGGTATTTGTTTGCTGTTGTGCTGTGTTACCGCAGCTACAGATAGTGACAAACACTATTGAAACAAATAATTTCTACTGATGTGATATAACAGTTGCCCCCCAAATAAACTGATTGAAGTAGGGGTGTGATATACCAATTATATGCTTTCTATATAGTGTAGTTGGGTAGTGCAGCATTTGTTTGTGGTTTAGCTGCATTACATCAGCTACAGATAGTGACAAACTCAATTGGAACAAATAATTTCTACTGGTGTGATATACCAGTTGCCCCCCAAAAAAACTTATTGAAGCAGGGGTGTGATATACCAATAATATATTTTATATACAGTGCATTTGTTTAGTGCAGCATTTGTTTGTGGTTTTGCTGCGTTACCTCAGCTACAGACAGTTACACACAACATTGGAACAATGTACTCCCGTGGCCTAAAATAACAGTTTTTCTAGGCTATAACAGGACACATTTCAGATAATTTCCCTTTAAGATGCATAAAAATGTCCCATGAGTAAATATTTTTTGTTGGAATTTTTGTCATTTATCCCCTACTAGTATGTCACTGTCCATGTTGTGGGACTTTTTGTACACTTCTACTAAGTATTTGGTGGCTGCAAATATAAGCTAAAGGTTTTTCAGGTTTGCCTGCCATTAAAGTGAATAGAGCTCTCTGCGAACTTGCGGTTCGCAAACATTTGATTGCATTTGCGGGTTCACGTTCGTGAACCGTCTCGGCCGATGTTCGTCCATCACTAGTAACCAGGCTCATCACTGGATATTTTTTTTACAAGCAGGTCCTGTTGGATGTTCAAGTTTTAATATGTCCACAGGATTCCTCTAATATAACTGATGGTGAAAGACATGCACTTATAGAATTGAGGAGTATGAACAATGTCGTGGTGAAGCCGGCTGACAAGGGGGGAAATATTGTTCAATATCTAGAAAATAATGTGAAAATGAGGCAATGCAGTTAAATGATAATATGGTATATGAAGTGATAAAAAATGACCCTACATTACCAGATCAAGATCTATTATGGTAAATTTTCAGCCAGGGTGTTGAGAAGGGGGTTTTACACAATGGCTTGCTAACAAATTAACACATGATTTCCTCAAAAAACCCATTGGTATTTATTACCTAGGATTAGGGTTGAACGAACCCGAACTGTAAAGTTCGGGTTCAAACCGAAATTTAGGATTTTTGGACCCCGAACCCAAACATTTCCGTAAATGTTTGGGTTCGGGTTCGGTGTTCGGCGCTTTCTTGGCGCTTTTTGAAAGGCTGCAGAGTAGCCAATCAACAAGCAGTTATCTGTCTGACCTTAGAAGCCATCAGAGCCATGCCTACTAATGGCATGGCTGTGATTGGCCAGTGCAGCATGTGACCCAGGCTTTATATAAGCTTGAGTCACGTAGCGCTGCACGTCACTCTGCTGTTACAAGTGTAGGGAGAGGATACTGCTGGACCTGTGATTTCAGGGAGAGAACAGGAGAGAATCTAACTCAGCGATCTACAGAGAAATAGTTGTGTGGGTGCAGGGCACAATCGTTTTACCCTGCCCTGAGGCCATTGAACAAAATAAAACAACTTATAATTTTGTTAGTTAGGTGGGCCATTTTATGCAAGCTCAGTGCACCAGCACTGCATCTGAGCTTTTGGGATATTGCAAATCACAATTTTTTTGGGCAAACTACAACATCTTGATTAGTCAGTGTGCAATTAAAGCTAGAAATGCACCCATCATTTTCTGGGGTTTAAAAAACACATTTTAAAAAAAAAAAAACTATTTTCGAGATCTTCAAGTGTTAAATTCGAGTTTCATATGTACAGCTTTCATATTCTGTTACCAAAACCCCCCCACTTTTTTGGCAATCTACAACATCTTGATTAGTCAGTGTGAAATTTAAGCTAGAAATACACCCATCATTTTCTGGGCTTTGAAAAACACATTTCTTTTGTCAAAAAACAGTATTTTCAGGCCTTGCAGCATCAGCGCGTGTGAAATTACAGGCCTATATACTGCTGTCAAATTCAGTTGTTAATAAAACACTCGATTGGGCACATAAAATTTTGTTGGCAGCCTTTGATGCAGATGTCATTGTGAGATACACCCTTAATATATTTGGGTTACATTCAGAGATTTTAAATACCGCCATTTGGTGCACCAATATTAAATTCAGGCCTACACTGGTTCAGGTCGTGTGAGATACACTGTAACGGATCTCCTGGCACCCCGACCGGGTACCTCCGTCGATAGATGCTACTAGGGCTTCCCGAGGACTCCAAGCACTCCACTTGACACCGTAAGCACTGCAGACACCACGAACCGCCAAAGCTTGGTTGAGGTCTCTCCGTCTCCTACCCACCCTGGACCTACGACAAGGCTCCAGTGGGGGAACCTCTCCTAAATCCAGAAAGCAGGAACAGCTCTTACAAGAGCTAATAGTATAACCAGGGGAGTACAGCAAATCTTCAGCATATAGCAATCTCCAGTATCAATCAGTTACCCAAACACCAGCCTCAACATGATGAAGGGTAAAAACAGGAACTCTTTATTGAACACACAGCATTGACTTATTGTCACGGCTGTAAGTGAGCAACACACAGTAAATAGCAACTGACCGGACCCAAACTAGGGAGGATAAAGCGTGACCCCTGTCAGACCCTAAAAGCTTTCCCTAAGCTGCTATGCACATGTCCAGATCCATATGGTGGATCGATACATGCCCGCGTACCTCAGGCTGATGACCACTGAAACCCCTACAATAGTGGAAGGGGCACGGCCACCGGTGCCCTGCTCAGTATATGGACGGAACCGGGGTCGCCTCGGATCCAGTCAGCAAAGAAACAGAAACACACAATGTCTGAACACTTATCTGAAGGAGCTGCGGCTGCAGTGAAAACAGATCCAAAGTCAGCAGACAATATCCAAAGTACTTGCTTCAGCAGAACACAGATCCAGTGAAAAGATATCACACAGGTGAAGCTACTCAAGCGAGAGATACAGCTCAAATGAAAAGTATAATCCGCACCTTTACAAATGAGGAGGGGTGATTTAAAGGCAGCAAAATCAAACACAGGAGAGACAGCTGGGAGGAAGGAAACCAAAAGTAAAGACCTCATCACAGGGACGGAGAAACAGGGCAGAGGGAACTCCTCCAAGCTCAAGTAGTGACATCATCACAGGGGTGGAGAAACAGAGCTGCGAGAACGTCTCAAAGCTCTGGTAGTGACACTTATATACACATGACATACTGAGGACATGACATAGCAGCCAATCCTGTACAGTTTAAACACAAAACTAACCCTATTTAACAAACACAATGGCATTGTCTGACACAATTAAACACACTGGCATTGTCTTTGACACAATCAACAAAATACAATTACCAACATAATGGGCTAACTTAATCTCTCAAGCAGGGGTTCCCGAATTCCATGGAAGTCACATTTGGCCGGCCACAAGCATGGCTTTCCTGCCGGTCTGTCTTCTCCTTCAAAGTTAGTATGGGCCATAATCCTGAGGCAAGAGGCTGGTAGCCAGGCTTCTCCACCACCCGAGGTTGGTTTTGTCACATACACCCTCTACATACAGGGGTTGGATTCAGGCATTTTAAATACAGCCATTTTAAATAAATCCTTTTTGTGCAAATAAATATTTAATTTAGGCCTACACTGGTTCAGGCCCTGTGAGATACTCCCTCTACATACAGGGGTTTGATTCAGGCATTTGAAATACAGCCATTTGGTGCACCAATGTTGAATTCAGGCCTACACTGGTTCAGGCCATGTAAGATACACCCTCTACATACAGGGGTCGGATTCAGGCATTTGAAATACAGCCATTTGAAATATAGCCATTTTGTGCAAATACATATTTAATTTAGGCTTACACTGGTTCAGGCCCTGTGAGATACCCCCTCTACATACAGGGGTTTGATGCAGGCATTTGAAATACAGCAATTTTGTGCAAATAAATATTTAATTTAGGCCTACACTAATTCAGGCCCAGGGAGATACTCCCTCTACATAAAGGGGTTTGATACAGGCATTTGAAATACAACCATTTGAAATACAGCCATTTTATTCAAATAAATATTTAAGGCCTACTCGTGTTCAGGCCGTGTTAGATACTACCTCTACATACATGGGTTTGATGCAGGCATTTAAAATAGTCATTTGAAATACAGCCATTTTGTGCAAAGAGATATTTAATTTAGGCCTACACTGGTTTAGGCCCTGTGAGATATTCCCTCTACATACAGGGGTTTGATGCAGGCATTTGAAATACAGCCATTTGAAATACAGCCATTTTGTGCAAAGAAATATTTAATTTAGTCCTACATTGGTTCAGGCCCTGTGAGATACTCCCTCTACATACAGGGGTTTGATTCAGGGATTTGAAATACAGCCATTTGAAATAAAGCCATTTTGGGCAAAGAAATATTTAATTTAGGCCTACACTGGTTCAGGCCCTGTGAGATACTCCCTCTACATACAGGGGTTTGATTCGGGGATTTAAATACAGCCATTTGAAATACAGCCATTTTGGGCAAATAAATATTTACTTCAGGCCTACACTGGTTCAGACGGTGTGAGATACTCCCTCTACATACAGTGGTTTGATTCAGGGATTTGAAATATAGCCATTTTGGGCAAAGAAATAATTACTTCAGGCCTAAACTGGTTCAGACTGTATGAGATACCCCCTATACATACAGGGGTTGGATTCAGGCATTTGAAATACAGTGATTTGAAATACAGCCATTTCGTGCAAATAAATATTTAATTTAGGCCTACACTGGTTCAAGGCCCTGTGAGATACTCCCTCTACATACAGGGGTTTGATTCAGGGGTTTGAAAAATAGCCATTTGAAAACAGCCATTTTGGGCAAATAAATATTTACTTAAGGCATACACTGGTTCAGACCGTGTGAGATACCCCCTCTAAATACAGGGGTTTGATTCAGGCAATTGAAAAACAGCCATTTGAAATAAAGCCATTTTGTGCAAAGAAATATTTAATTTAGGCCTACACTGGTTCAGGCCCTGTGAGATACTCCCTCTACATACAGGGGTTTGATTTGGGGATTTAAATACAGCCATTTGAAATACAGCCATTTTGGGCAAATAAATATTTACTTCAGGCCTACACTGGTTCAGACGGTGTGAGATACTCCCTCTACATACAGTGGTTTGATTCAGGGATTTGAAATATAGCCATTTTGGGCAAAGAAATAATTACTTCAGGCCTAAACTGGTTCAGACTGTATGAGATACCCCCTATACATACAGGGGTTGGATTCAGGCATTTGAAATACAGTGATTTGAAATACAGCCATTTCGTGCAAATAAATATTTAATTTAGGCCTACACTGGTTCAGGCCCTGTGAGATACTCCCTCTACATACAGGGGTTTGATTCAGGGGTTTAAAAAATAGCCATTTGAAAACAGCCATTTTGGGCAAATAAATATTTACTTAAGGCATACACTGGTTCAGACCGTGTGAGATACCCCCTCTAAATACAGGGGTTTGATTCAGGCAATTGAAAAACAGCCATTTGAAATACTGCTATTTTGGGCAAAGAAATATTTAATTCAGGCCTTCACTGGTTCAGAGCGTGTGAGATACACCCTTTACATACTGTTGTTCTAATCTACTATTAATTAAACACCCATTTAGGGCAGGATCCTAAATTAGAAACATATGAGGAGAGCGTCAAATAAGGGACGTGGCCCAGGTCGTGGTGCTGCTGGTAGAGCTCCTGTTGCAGGGAGAGGACGTGGTCGATCTGTGCCAGCTACATGCACAAGTGAAACCCCTTCCTCAGGTGCAAGTAGGCGACAAAACCTGCAGCGGTATTTGGTCGGCCCTAATTCTGCTCTACGAATGGTGAGGCCTGAACAAGTACAGGCGATAGTAGATTGGGTTGCTGACAGTGGATCCAGTTCCTTCACATTGTCTCCCACCCAGTCTCCTGCTGAAAGACCACTGCAGCCGATGTCCTTCAGTCTTTCACCTCACTCCCTTGCAAATCAGCCAAGCAGTCTGAGCTCCAAGTCATGCAGCAGTCTCTTCTGCTTTTTGATGACCCTGTTAGCAGGTTTCCCAGGGCCATCCACTTAGCCCTGCCCCAGAAGTGCAGAGATTGAGTGCACCAATGCCCTACCACTTATCTTTCAAGATGAGTACATCGGAGGACCATTGCAGCACGTCTCGGATGATGACGAAACACAGGTGCCAACTGCTTGGTCTTTCAAAAGAGTGCAGAACGAAAAGGATGGCAGTGGTAAAGACTGGGTGGAAGATGATGTGGAGGACGATGAGGTCCTTGACCCCACATGGAATCAAGGTCATGCGAGTGACCTATGTAATTCCGAGGAAAAGGCGGTGGTCGCACAGAGCCACCAGCATAGCAGAAGAGGGAGCAGGGTGCAAAAGCAGAGCGACCGTCCTCTAGACAGTACACAGTGGCAGTTCTTTAAACAATGTGCTGACGACAAGACACGAGTGGTTTTCACGCTGTGCAATCAGAGCCTGAAGCGAGGCATAAATGTTTTCAACCTGAGCACAACCTGCATGACCAGGCATTTAAGTGCAAAGCACGAGCTGCAGTGGAGTAGACACCTCAAAAACCAAGAAAGGTCTCTGGCTCCTCCTGCTTTCTCTTGTGCTGCTGTCTTGGCCTCTTCATCCACCTTTGGAGTGACAGTGCCACCTGCCACCCCGCAAACAGAGGATCTGCAGGCAACACCAACACCTGGGTCACCAAGCATCTCCACAATGTCCCACGGAATCGTTCAGCTCTCCATATCCCAAACGCTGGAGAAGAAGAGAAAGTACCCCCCTACCCACCCGCGATCCCTGGCCCTGAATGCCAGCATTTCTAAATGACTTGTCTTTGAAATGCTGTCATTCCGTCTGGTGGAGACGGATAGTTTTAAAGGCCTTATGGCGGTGGCTGTCCCACAGTAGGTCGTGCCCAGCCGCCACTACTTTTCAAGGCGAGCCATCCCTTCCCTTCACAACCAAGTAGGGGACAAAATCAGGTGTGTATTGCGCAATGCCATCTGTGGCAAGGTGCACCTGACTACGGATACGTGGACAAGTAAGCACGGTCAGGGCCGTTATATCTCCATAACAGCACACTGGGTAAATGCAGTGGCGGCTGGGCCTGAGGCGGATATCAGTTTGGCGCATGTCTTTCCACCACCGAGGATTGAAGGGCACTTCAGTTTGCCTCCTGTTGCTTCCTCCTCCAACTCTGCTTCCTCATCCTCTACCAGCTCCTTATCCGGTCAGCGTAACACCTTCACCACCAACTTCAGCACAGCCAGGGGTAAACAACAGCAGGCAGTTTGAAAGCTTATCTGTTTGGGGGACAAACCCCACACCGCACAGGAGCTGTGGATGTGCGTTGAACAACAGACCGATGAGTGGTGTGTGACAGTCAGCCTCAAGCATGTCCTGGTGGTGTGCGATAATGGGCAAAATCTCGTAGCACCTCTGGGACTAGCCGGTTTGACGCACATCCCTTTCCTGGTGCATATGCTGAATTTGGTGGTGCAGAGATTCCTTAAAATTTACCCCGATATGTCAGAGCTGCTGGATAAAGTGCGGGCCATCTATGCGCGCTTTCGGCGTTCTCACCCTGCTGCTGCTCGCCTGTCAGCGCTGCAGCGTAACTTTGGGCTTCTCGCTCACCACCTCATATGTGACGTGCCCACAAGGTGGAACTCCACCTTGCACATGCTGGCCAGACTGTGCGAGCAGCAGCATGCGATAGTGGAGTTTCAGCTGCAGCACGCACGGGTGAGTCGCTCGGCGGAACAGCACCACTTCACCACCAATGACTGGGCCTCCATGTGAGACTTGTGTTCCTTGTTGCGCTGTTTCGAGTACTCCACCAACATGGCCAGTGCCAATGACGCCGTTCTCAGTGTTACTTCCCCACTTCTATGCCTCCTTGAAAAAACTCTCCTGGCGATGATGGAAGAGGATGTGGCACAGGAGGAGAAAGAGGGATCATTTCGTAGGGTTTACATCCAGTCATTCCCAAGTGGCTCCGTGGGTGGGTTTCTGCACCCACAAACCCAAGGTACACAATTTTCCAGCCAGGGCACAGTTCTGGAGGATGATTAGGTGGAGGATGAGGAGATGGAGGAGGAGGAACCATGTTCATAGCAGGGTGGCACCCAGACCAGCTCATGGCCATTACTGGTGCATGGATGGGCGGATACAGAGGACACAGACGATACACCTCCCACAGAGGACAGCTTTTCGTTGCCTCTGGGCAGCCTGGCACACATAAGAGATTGCATGCTGCAGTGTCTCCGCAACGACCGCCGAGTTGCCCACTAGAGATGTCACGAACATAAAATTTTCCGTTTGCGAACGGTGAACTCGAATTTCTGCAAATGATCGGGAACGGGCGAACCGAGCGAACCGCCATTGACTTCAATAGGCAGGCGAATTTTAAAACCCACAGGTACTCTTTCTAGCCACAGTAGTGATGGAAAAGTTGTTTCAAGGGGACTAACACCTGGACTGTGGCATACCGAAGGGGGATCCATGGCAAAACTCCCATGGAAAATTACATAGTTGACGCAGAGTTGGATTTTAATCCATAAAGGGCATAAATCACCTAACAAGCCTACATTGTTTGAACAGCGTGGTTTAAAACATCCAGTGTGTGTATACGATCAGATATGATGTTGTATCGATCAGGTAGTGTAAGGGTTACGCCCGCTTCACAGACATTGACAGACCAAACTCCCCTTTTAATGCACCGCAAACAACCACAAACAATCCATTTGCCCAACCGCAAACTTCCCATTTGCACAAGGTTGGATACCAAGCTAGCCATGTCCCGTTGATGTCATTGAAGGTTTCTTCCTCCACCCAGCCACATACAACACCAAGGGTCCCCGAAAAGTGAATTTAATTGATTTTTCGAATGGGGAGATGGTTAAAAAAACGCTGGCTTCCTCCCCTTTGTTTGAATCCACGGTCACTGCGTCTGCGCATTGCAATTTACTGTCACACCCGATATGAGTGGTATTTTCTGTAGTACTATTCTCATTAGTTTATTCCCTGTTGCGTGACGTCCCCAATCTGGGGTCCATTTATTAAATAGATTTCTCGAACGGCGAGATGGTTAAAAAAACTCTGGCTCCCTCCCCTTTGTTTGAATCCACGCCACGGTCACTGAGTCTGCGCCGTGCAATTTACTGTCACACCCGATATGAGTGCTATTTTCTGTAGTACTATTCTCATCAGTTTAATCCCTGTTACGTCCCATATCAGGGATTGCCTTTTGTGAAAAAAAATTTAGGCCGGATACCCTCGACTGCCTTCACAGTGACCGAACTCTGATACACCAAACTAAATTGATTTTAGGAATCGGGAGATGGAAAAAGCAGCTTGGTCTGTCCTCTTACTCCCAAGTTGGGGCACTGCGCGTGCACGGAGCAATGTGCTGTGACACCCTATATGAGTGGTGTCTTAACTAGTACTATTCCTATCAGTTTAAAGGGCTTCTGTCACCCCATTAAACCGTTTTTTTATTTTTTCTTTACTAATAATCCCTACACTGCGATCTCATCATACATAAGCTAATTAATGATTTTCGTTCAGTAGAATTTGTTAAAAATCGATTTTTGAAATATGTAAATTACCTTGCTACCAGCAAGTAGGGCGGCTACTTGCTGGTAGCAGCCGCATCCTCCGATGGTAATGACGCCCCCTCTGCTTGTTGATTGACAGGGCCAGCGGACGGGATCTTTCTCTGCTGGCCCTGCCTGTTTTGATTCAATATCTGGCGCCTGCGCCGCGGCCGTACCTCTCTTCAATCTGCGCAGGCGCACTGAGAAGTGGCCACTCACTCGGCCGCTCGCTCCTCAATGCACCTGCGCCGGGTGTAGATGTGATGTCATCGGCGCAGGCGCATTGAGGATGGAGAGGCCGAGCGAGTGGCCGCCTCTCAGTGCGCCTGCGCAGATTTAAGAGAGGTACGGCCGCGGCGCAGGCGCCAAATATTGAATCAAAACAGGCAGGGCCAGCAGAGAAAGATCCCGTCCGCTGGCCCTGTCAATCAACATGCAGAGGGGGCGTCATTACCATTGGAGGATGCGGCTGCTACCAGCAAGTAGCCGTCCTACTTGCTGGTAGCAAGGTAATTTACATATTTCAAAAATCGATTTTTAACAAATTCTACTGAACGAAAATCATTAATTAGCTTATGTATGATGAGATCGCAGTGTAGGGATTATTAGTAAAGAAAAAATAAAAAAACGGTTTAATGGGGTGACAGAAGCCCTTTAAACCCTGTTACGTCCCCTATCCGGGGATGTGTGTCAAATTGATTAATCATTGTCGAATTAACGGCATCCTAAAATAATTTTGTTCTGAGCTCTGTATTGGAATTGATGGGGATTTTTTAAAATGTCTGCATTATTTCTAATAAACTATTAAGAGACTTTAATATGATTTTTGTATTTTATGTATTAAAAAAAAGAAAAATAATGTTTTTTTAATGAAAAATTATCCAGCCGATCGCTTTTAGTCTGATCATAATGAAGCAACGGCCTTATCTGGGGTGTGGCAACATGGCCAACACACTCAGAGGTGATGATCGCTTCATTGTAATACGCAAGCCCCTTCACCACAACAAGGTACCGATCACGAAGGGGAATTGACACATGTATGTGCCTTTTTTGTTTTGTTTTTGCAGCCACAGTGCAGCACTAGAGGCCAGAAAAATTTGGCATGTACACATGCCTGAAAAATTAGGTACTGTTGCAGCCGCTGCTGTAAAAATTAATGTTTTCCAGGCAGAAAGGTGACTAAAACATTGCGTCTTGAACCCTAGTTGGTAGCGGAGAATTCACAAAAGTCATCCAGTATGCATGTCATCAGGCCTTTTGTTAGTCAAACGTATCCCCACTGTCAGTCCCTTCGGGATCCATGCCTCATTCATCTTAATGAAGGTGAGGTAATCACTTTTTTGACTGAGGCGACTTCTTTTGTCAGTGACAATGCCTCCTGCTGCACTGAAGGTCCTTTCTGACAGGACACTTGAAGCGGGGCAGGCAAGAAGTTCTATCGCAAACTGGGATAGTTCAGGCCACAGGTCAAGCCTGCACACCCAGTAGTCAAGGGGTTCATCGCTCCTCAGAGTGTCAATATCTGCAGTTAAGGCGAGGTAGTCTGCTACCTGTCGGTCAAGTTTTTCTCTAAGGCTGGATCCCGAAGGGCTGTGGCGATGTGTAGGACCGAAAAAGCTCTGTCCTCCATCAACAACACATCTGTAGGAGGAGGATTACTTTCACCTCTTCCCCTGTTAGATTCCCATTGTGCTGTTACATCCCCCTTATATGCTGTGTAAAGCATATTTTTTAGTTTGGTTTTGAACTGCTGCATCCTTTCTGACTTTCAGTAATTTGGTAACATTTCCGCTACTTTCTTATACCAGGGGGTCTAGTAGCGTGGCCACCCAGTACAGGTCGTTCTCCTTCATCATTTTTATACGAGGGTCCTTTAACAGACATGACAGCATGAAAGACCCCATTTGCACAAGGTTGGATGCCGAGCTACTCACTTCCCGTTCCTCGTCCTCACTGATGTCATTGACGGTCTGTTCTTCCCCCCAGCCACGTACAACACCACGGGTCCCAGATAGGTGACAACAACGAGCACCCTGGGATGCCTGCTGTGGTTGGTCTTCCTCCTCCTCAAAGCCACATTCCTCCTCTGACTCCTCTTCCTCATACTCCTCTTGCAGCGTTGCCGCAGGTCCGGCAAGCGATGATGACAAGGCTGTTTCTGGTGTTGATGGTGACCACAACTCTTCCTTCCTCTTCACGCTCATCTACAGCCTGATCCAGCACTCTTCGCAGGGCGCGCTCCAGGAAGAAAACAAATGGGATGAGGTCGCTGATGGTGTCTTTGGTGTGACTGACTAGGTTTGTCACCTCCTCAAAAGTACGCATGAGCCTACAGGCATTGCACATGAGCGTCCAGTAACGTGGCAAAAAAATTCCCGGCTCCGCAGAGGCTGTCCTAGCACCCCGGTCATACAAATACTCGTTGACGGCTTTTTCTTGTTGAAGCAGGCGGTTGAACATTAGGAGTGTTGATTTCCAACGTGTCGGGCTGTCGCAAATCAAGCGCCTCACTGGCATGTTGTTTCGGCGCTGAATGTCTGAAAAGTGCGCCATGGCCGTGTAGGAATGCCTGAAATGGCCACACACCTTCCTGGCCTGCTTGAGGACGTCCTGTAAGCCTGGGAACTTAGACATAAAGCGTTGTACAATGATATTCAACACATGAGCCATGCAAATTCAATGCCGCCAACAAATTGCTTCCATTGTCACACACCACTTTGCCGATCTCCAGTTGGTGTGGGGTCACCAACTGATCCACCTGTGCGTTCAGGGAGGACAGGAGTGCTGGTCCGATGTGGCTCTCTGCTTTCAGGCAAGTCAACCCCAAGACAGCGTGACACTGTCGTATCCGGGATGTGGAATAGCCCCTGGGGAGCTGGGGGGATTCAGTTGATGTGCAGCCAGACGCCGCAGCAGAAGAGGACTCAGCCGAGGAGGTTATGGAAGAGGATGGAGTAGGAGGAGTAGAGGAGGTGGCTGTAGGCCTGCCTGCAAGTCGTGGCGGTGTCACCAACTCCGCTGCAGAGCCACGGATTCCATGCTTGGCAGCCGTCAGCAGGTTGACCCAATGTGCAGTGTAGGTGATATACCTGCCCTGACCGTGCTTTGCAGACCAGGTATCAGTGGTCATATGGACCCTTGCCCCAACACTGTATGCCAGAGATGCCATGACTTCCTTTTCAATCACTGAGTAGAGGTTTGGGATTGCCTTTTTTGAAAAAAAAAAATTGTCCGGGTACCTTCCACTGTGGTGTTCCAATAGCGACAAATTTTTTGAAGGCCTCAGACTCCACCAGCTGGTATGGTAAAAGCTGGCGGGCTAAGAGTTCCATCAAGCCATCTGTCAGATGCCGGGCAAGGGGGTGACTGTGACATTGGCTTCTTACACTCAAACATTTCCTTTACAGACACCTGACTGTGAGCAGATGAGATGGAACTGCTGAAGGTGAGAGGCAGAGCGGTGGGTGGTTGAGAGGGGGCAAGAAGGACAGCAGTGGTTGACGTGGCTGAAGATGCTGGACCAGGAGGAGGATGGTGGCTTTGAGTTTGTGTGCTGCTTGTACTCATGTGTTGATCCCATTGGCGTTTGTGATGAAAGATCATGTGCCTTCGGCGGAGCCTAGCCGTGACTGCAGATGGCTGTGTGAGACCTCTGCTCCTCCGCACTCAAGCTATTCAAGCCTCTTATATAGCAGTGACCCACTTAAAAATGGTCAAATATGGGAGAGACAGGGGTGCTGACACACCTGACACCCCGAGAACCCAAAAGAGCCAACAAGCCATGCAGAGATTCCTCAAAAAGAAGGCCCTCATCTCCCCAGGCGCAGGGCCTAAGATGGCGCCGGCAGCAGCATGTGCCGAATATGGCGAAGACTCCGACGCAGCTAGCGCTCAGGGAGAAGTGGAACTCCGCGACCCCTCACCAGTATCGAAGTCTTTTCTTACAAAGGTACTGGGGCAGGCACTGGAAAAAGCAATAAAGCCAGTGCTTACTGAACTATCCGACATTAAATCGGAGATAGCACAAATGGGGCATAGAGTGAAGTCTCTAGAAACCGCAACACAGGAGATAGTGTCACACTCCGCAGGAGTAGCGGAATATCTGGACTTCCATACCGCAGAGATTAATAGAGCAATGTTAATGCTCAAAGAACAAGAAAATAGAAGCCGGAGGCGAAATGTTCGTATTAAGGGGTTACCCGAAACCTGGGCCTCTGAATCCTTGCGCAAAGTCGCCCTGGAAATATTTGCCGATCTCCTGGGTGAGGAGTCCGTTGGTGAGATAATAATAGAGCGGATCCATAGGGGGCTGAGACCTGCCCCAAAGCTGGCTGAAAGGCCCAGAGACGTCATATGTGGACTGCTTTCATTTGTGGATACCGCTCGCATAATGGCGGCCGCTAGAGATAAAAAGCAAATAATCTACGGTGGAGCAGAAATAGCCCTATACCAGGATATCGCGCCTACCACGCTTGCAAAAAGGCGCACGATGAAGCCACTCCTGGACGAACTGAGAGCACACAAGATTCCCTACGTGTGGCTGTACCCATTCGGACTTGCGATAATAAAAAATGGAAAACGCATCCCGATCCACACCCCAGATGACCTGGAAAGAGCCTGGGAAGCCATCGGTATTCGCCCAGTGGAAGTCGCCTCCTGGATGCCGCTGATACCATCTACAGACTTACCGAGCCTCCCGCAGATGGAATCCTGGAGGAAGATCCAGAAGCAGAAGTCCAAGTCAAACAGAGCGGCGGCCGAGATGCGTTCCTCACCGACCTGAAGGGGATCTGCAGGTCACAATCCAGGTCCCATGAAGGACGGTCAGAGAAGTAATACCTGACTGCAGACCTCCGGAGAGCGGATACCTCTTACAGGGTTTGAGCTCGGATTTTCTTATGTTTAGTATGTTTATTCACTTGTTATCTAACGTTATATGTCAGAGGGTGAGTCACTAAGACTCTGTGGCTTACCCAAAAAATGGGGCCTGCGAGTTTATTATAGACCTCACTGTATGTTAACACTGTATGCGAATAGATGAGTAACAATATACGCATTTTGTCATCACCCCTTTATAGTGTGGCGTTCGTGTGCCACCTAGATATAGTACCACTAACATTCCCCCCCCTTTTCCCCCCCATCTCCGTTTCCCTCACCTCCCCCCTCTTCCTTCTTTCCTACCTCCCTTCCCCATATGCACTTGTCTCTATATTAAAGCCAAAAAAAAAAAAAAAAGGGCTTATATAACCCTAGCATGTTGATGACGAAATTAAAACACAGTGGTATACATCTAATACTTGCCTCATATAAGTTTCTGACACATTAATAGGTTATTGATTTTAGAGTGACGTTTCTCCATCCCTAGAAGCAGGGAAAGCCATGTTCAGTTCAGTTTAGTGGGACCAACAACCAGCTTGTGAAAGATGGCCTGGTTTGCAGGCTTGAAGTGCGAGGGATAAGTCCATTCTCTTACTCCCTCCCAACTCGCATACACTAGATTTTGTAGTACTGTTTATTACTTTTTTTTTTTTTTTCATATATAACCTATTTTTCTTTTTCCTCTTCTTCCCCCTTCTGTCTGTTTAGTTCTACTACTCCTCCTCCTTTCTCTCCATCCCCCCCTACCCCCCTGTAGATCGATCTAACTACATTGTATAGACAACCAGAGATCTGTCACCTGGGAGATAATGGCGGAAGTGAAAATAACAACATTTAACGTTAAGGGCCTCAACTCGCCTCAGAAGAGAGGCCAGGTTATGTTAGCTATAAAAAAAATGGGTGCTCACATAGTCTTTCTACAAGAGACACACCTAAGGCAGAAAAAAAATACCTAATTTTCCTACGCGCGTATTTGACCAATGGTTTCATGGCGCCCACCCTACTTCAGCTTCCAAGGGAGTCTCCATTGCCATCCATCACTCAATACCTTTCACACTACACCAGCAGCACAAGGATGATGAGGGTAGACTCCTGATCCTGAAAGGGGAGATTGCTTCCCGAAAATATACTTTAGTTAACCTATACGCACCTAACAAGGCTACGGTCCAATGGCTGCTCAAAACGTTGAAAACCATCGAGCACTATGCAGAGGGCCAAGTGATTCTGGGCGCTGACCTTAACCTGGTCCTGAATCCGGAACTGGACCCATCTACCACAAAATCACACATTGCTCAGAAACACATTAGCAGGCTACACAAAAAGCTACAAAATCTGAAACTGATTGATGTATGGAGGACTAGCAATCCTTCTGTGAAGGACTATTCTTTCTTCTCCATCCCGCATGGTTCCTATCAAAGACTTGACCACATACTAATTTCTGCCTCTCTTTTGCCTGTCTCCAGCGCAGCCGAGATTGGGAACATCACCATCTCTGACCACGCTCCCTGCCACGTGACCCTTGCCCTCGCCTCCCTACCAAGGAGAGAATGGAACTGGAAACTAAACGAATCCCTATTGAACAACAGGCTACATATCGAACAGGTTAGATCTCAGCTGGAACTGTATTTCGAGACCAATTCCACCGCACATAGCACCTCACCTATAGAATGGGAGGCCCATAAGGCATACATTAGGGGCTGCTTCATCTCTATTGGGACACGGGTCAAAAAGGAGCAGCAGAAGACCCTAGAATCCATTCTAGACCAGATTTCTAAGATTGAAAAACTTAACAAATTATCTTCTTGTAAAAAAAAAAAACAGGCAGACTTAGTAGAACTCAGAACCCAGTTTAAAAAACTGTTAGCTCAGAGAGTGAGGAAGCAGTGGCTACACTTCCAGCACAAGGTGTACGCACATGGCGATAAGGGAGGTAAAATGATGACAGCAATTTTAAAAAAGGCTAAAAATTTGTCATATATCCCCAAGATAAGGAATATAGATGGAACCGTAACTCAGGAGACTCCGGAAATAGCCGAGGCCTTTCAAAAATTTTATGAAGACCTATATAATCTAAATAAATACATTCCCCTCAACCACGGTGATACTAGGCGGACGCAGATCAAAAACTTCCTGGACTCACTAGAGCTCCCGGTAGTACGCACAGCCGATTTAGAATCCCTGACTACCCCAATTACGCTAGCAGAAGTGAAATCCATTGTGAGCAGTTTCCCACCAGGGAAGAGCCCTGGACCAGACGGTTTGCCCCTCCTCTACTATAGGACTTTCCAAGACATTCTATTACCCAGACTCACTAACATATGCAACACACTCTTACAGGGAGGCCAGCTACCCAGACAGACACAAGAATCTTATGTCACCCTCATACATAAAGAAGGCAAAGACCCTCAGAACTGCGGAAGCTACAGGCCAATTTCCCTCTTGAACCTGGACCTAAAGATATGGGCCAAAATCCTAGCAACCAGATTAGGCAAGCTACTTCCCTACCTAATAGGCCCAGAACAGTCAAAATTCATCCAAGGTAGAGAATGGAAAGATAACGCCCATAGAATCTTCCATGCAATCCATGCAGCCAAAACAAAGAGGTTCCCGTTGACTCTGTTAAGCATAGATGCGGTAAAGGCATTTGACAGAGTCAACTGGAACTTTATGGAAATGGCGCTAAAAAAGGTCGCCATACCAGAACCTTTCATTCACTCAATACTCACTCTCTATCAGCAACCCCATGCCAGGCTGAAGGTCAATGGAACGCTGTCTCCAACCTTTGAGATCTCAAACGGTACCAGACAGGGGTGCCCATTGTCCCCTTCCCTGTTCATCTTGGTTGTGGAAACGCTTATCCAGTTAGTCAGACAGACCCCTGAGATCCAAGGAGTCAGTCGGGGTAAAGCAGACTTGAAATGTACTGCTTTCGCTGACGATCTATTATTTCTGGTGACCAACCCTGAGTCAGGATTAGATCACTTGACTAAAAAAATTGAGATTTTTAGCCACATTTCAGACTTCAAGGTCAACCACTCTAAATCCGAAATATTAAATATTTCATTCCCTGAAGCACGAGCAGTTTCCCTTCGGCCCCACCTTCCTTTCCACTGGACCAAAGGCCCCTTAAAATATCTTGGGATATTAATACTTAATAACCTAGAGGAATTATTTGCATGTAACTTCACTCCCCTCAAAAGCGACACTTCACGACTATTACAAAAATACAATCTGCCATACTTATCCTGGATGGGTAGAAAGAACGTGATCAAAGCCTATATTTTCCCTAAGATCCTGTATGTAATGCAAATGGTCCCGATCCACTTGCCGAAAACATTTTTCCAGGAGATTAGGAGACTCTTTTCACAGTTCTTATGGAACGGTAGGAGATCTAGGCTATTGCATTCCCTCTTAATTAGACATAAACTTAGGGGTGGGTTGGGCCTCCCGGACGTGGCTAAGTACTACCAGGCAATGCAGCTAAACAGATGGCTAGAATCCGTAGACCCTAAGAGACGACCGGATGTGTATGACCTAATGCAACAAAACGTGGGACCCATGCTCCAGAGACTCCTCTGGCTGCCCGAAACAAATCCAGGTAAGAACAAGGATCTCGACCCCCTATTGAAAGGGATCAGAGAGACTTGGAGAGAACTAAATAATACATTAGCTCCTAACCCATCTCCACTGTTGCCAGCAAACCTTATTCCCGACTTATTAGGTAAAAGTAGTGATATTCACCCTGAATTATGGGCTTCCTTGACTCAAACTAGAATAGGTGACTTATCTCCGAACACTGAAGAGACCATTTTGAGCAAAATACCGGAGCGAATTAAAGACTCGCCGGGTTTCTTCCTAACGAGAGCATACTTAGGTGCTGTGTGCGGTGGACTGGGAAAGAGGTTCACACCAGGTAGATCTTTAACCGATTTTGAAAAAACAATACTCTCCCCCCTCCCTAAGCAGAGGAGGATCGCATTACTTTATACCTTGGTGGGAGCCGAGGGTGAGGCGAAAAAACCACTATATATATAAGAGAATGGGAGAAAGAACTTAACACTGTCTTTTCTGATCAAGATCTTAAAAATATTCTAGCATTTTCACATAGAACTTCACCGTGTATACGCCTACAAGAAAACCACTTCAAGCTTCTTACCAGATGGTATAGAACTCCAGAGTTCTTACATAGATGTGGTGTGGCCCCTGATCGACTGTGCTGGAGATGTGGCAAAGGCACAGGCTCACTGTCTCATATATGGTGGTCGTGCCCACTGATCATACCATTCTGGGATAACATCACCAAGATAATTAAAAAAGTTACCACCCCTGAGTTCAAGCTCACTGCGGAAATGGTTTTCTTCTCCCTGCCAACTGACCTATATAGGCCATCAAAGCATAACTTAGTGATCCATCTCATCTTGGCAGCTAAGGCCATTATCCCTCTTCATTGGAGAGATACCAGCACCCCTTCCATACAGGAGTGGGAAGCCAAAGTAAATCTAATATCCCAATTCGAAGAAATGACAAGTTGGATCAACAGAAACCACGAGAGATATCTAAAAACTTGGCAACCTTGGAAGACACTGAATGAGGGTGGGCGAGGTGTCTCGCTCTAGTTCCTATGCTGAGAGTAGGTCTGGAGACAAAGACCAGCGTGTGACCAACAGGGAAAACAGCTGCAAGTTGTTCAAGGATATTGACGGACTCAACTGTATTAGGTCGTTCACACTGGATGCAAATAATAAAAGTTTTGGAACCGCTCTGCTTTAGACTAAATTCCCCGGTCAATGGTGGATGGCATTGGGCTCCGGCCCCTTTCCTTATCACCCCAAAAAGTTGCAGTCTTCCACAGACAGTATCCTCTATGGGGTTCAAGAGAATAGGCACAATAGTGAAGCACCCTTTAGCAAATGATTTTAAAACGTTTTATTCTACTCACAAGAGTTGTTCAACAAAAGGCATATAACAATATCGTTAAGATCGTCACGTTCCTGCCCGACCCGGGTTTCGCTGCCTCGCTTCTTCAGGGGCGAACTGCGCATATGCGCAATGGGGCCTTTTAAATAGCCCAGCTTGTCTAATTACATCAATCAATGCTTATCCGGTTCGTGTCCAGAAATTACAAAACACAGTTTTATATTATACATTTTCATAAACAGCCTTGTTCTTATTGAGATATTTGCTGTAATCAACAGCCTAGTCGCAATCCATAACCACTCTTTCCTTATACCACAGCTTCGCTTAAATTTTTTTTTTTCAAAAACACATTTTTTTTATATAAAATCTGCTACACATTGTTCTCTCACATCATAGCATTAGTCATCATCTTCTAAATACCTTCTATCTATTAGTATTCATAATGCCGTCATTTGGGCTCCGCCCTCTCCTGGGACGTCATTTGGGTATACCCGATCCCGCCTCCCTCTTTATCCATGTCCATGTCACACCGTGACACCGCCCTATCGGGGCGATCCAGCTCCTTGACGTCACTCGAAGGTCCTCAAGAGGCGAGATGGGGAAAACTCCAATACCGCAACCAAGTCAAGGTATTTTACAATATACATGGTTTCAGGTCAAATTCAATATTCAGCCCACCTGGTTGTAGGGTCCCTAACTGGTAAATCCACTCAACCTCTTTTTTATTAATTTGTGCCAATGAGTCCCCCCCTCGCCAATGTGGCTTAACAACCTCAACTCCAGCAAATTTCAAACCCCGCAGATTTTTCTCATGCGCAAGTTTGAAATGAGCTGATATGCTATGGGTAATTAGACCTTTTTTGATGTTTCGTAAATGTTCTTGTATTCTAACCTTGAGCTTCCTTATTGTCCTGCCCACGTACTGGAGCCCGCAAGGGCACTCCAGTACGTATATTTTCGCAGGAACAATTCCCTCTTATACGGAATTCAATTCCATTCTTTTTGGATACTATGCTGTTACTATTCCTCTGTCGTTCTTTTATATTCCGGTTTTTGCATCCTGCACAAAACCCACACCAGGTGAATTTCCCTCCCTCTTTATTTGGTTTAATATTCACCGGAGGGATGGCGCTATGTACAAGCTTCGTTCTGATGCTGGCCGCTTTTTTAAAAATGAAGGAGGGATTGTCTGGTATAATTTTTCCTAAAACTGGATCGTTCTTCAATATCCCCCAGTTCTTTTTCACCATTCTTTTAATATTATCAGACATGGAGCAATACTTTGTCACAAATGAAAACTTGTAGTCCCTATTATCTTTTTTCACTATTCCTCTTGTACCTTTGCTCTTCCCTTTTTTCTACTTCCACAGTATTTATGCATACGTCCAGATCCGCCTCATCATAACCCCTTTCAACGAATCTACTCTTTAATATGTCACTTTGTGTTCTATATTCTTCCACTTTTGCGCAATTACGGGCCATTCTCTTGAATTGTCCCTTCGGAAAATTCTTGAGCCAAGGCCCGTAATGGCAACTCGTCACATCAATGTAGGAGTTAACATCTGTCTCCTTAAAATATGAGCTGGTTAAGAATTGGCCGTCTTCTATCTGTATGCACAAATCTAGGAAGTTAACTGACTTATTACTGATTTCCCCCACAAATCTTAAATTCCAGTCGTTATTATTTAACTGGCAGATGAAGGACTCAAGACCCTCTCTCCCTCCTTCCCACACTAGGAGACAGTCATCGATATACCTCCTCCAGAAGGTCAATTTACCCCCTGGGGTGTCTGCTCCTAGTGTGGGAAGGATGGTGGTCTCTTCCCATGCCCCCATAAAAATGTTGGCAAAACTTGGGGCGAATTTCACCCCCATCGCCGTACCGATACACTGTACATAATGCGAGTCAATACACCAGAAGTAATTGTGATCAAGGCAATAACTGAGGCATTCCAGGATAAACATTCCCTGCTGATCCCCTATTTTTGTATCTTTTTTAATCCTACTTTCTACAGCTTCCATCCCCAATTTCTTCGGGATAACTGTATATAGAGATGCCACATCAATTGTGACCATCCAAGTATTAGTGGTAGGGGGACTTAGGTCTTTAATTAGTTGTAACACAGCTCCAGTATCTTTCAAGTGCGAGGGATTCTGCATCACGTATCCCTGTAAGTGGAAATCAATATATTCAGTAACTCTGCATGTCAATGAATTCAGGCCCGAAATTATCGGCCTCCCTGGGGGGTCAGTTAGGTTTTTATGGACCTTTGGCAGGTGATATATCACTGGTACTACCGGAAATGTAACAGTAAGGTATTCATATTCTTTTTTTATCTAGTATCCCCTTTTTAAAACCCTCTCAGGATTCCATCAAGGATCTTTTTATATTCTTGAGTGGGGTTACTTTTCAGTTTTCTATAAGTTGTTACGTCCGATACCAGTCTTGCCATTTCTGCTTCATATTTTTCTTTATTCATTACGACCCCCCCCCCCCCCCTTTGTCAGCTGGCTTAATTATTAAATCTGGGTTTCTTTCGAGATCTTTAAGGGCTTTTCTTTCTTTATAACTGAGGTTTTGTTTCACCTTGTTCGTGTCCATCTCTTCTAGCTCTTTCAGCAAGCCTGTTTTAAAGGCCTCCACACATTCGTTGTTCCGATTTTTTGGAAAAAACTTTGATCTTTCTTTCATGTGTGTATGCACGATCCCTTCTTTTTCCTCAGCCTGTGTGCCTAATTCTACAGGGTTTTTACTCTGTGGTGCAGGGTTACTGATCCAATATTTGGCCATATTAATTTTCCGAATATATTTATGAATATCCAGAAATGCCTCAAATTTATTTATTTTCTGATTAGGGGCATATTTCAGGCCTCTACTCAGAACACTCTTTTCTCCCTCTGTTAAAATGTGATCACTTAAATTAAATATCCCTCTCATACTTCCTTGATCTTTTTGGTTTTTGGGCTCGTTCTTCCTCTTTCCCTTTCCTCATCCTCCTCTACTAAACTTTTTTGTGGTGTCCTCGTTATCAGGTCTCTTGTCTCTCCCTCCCTCTGGACCCCTTTTATACTCTGGTGGGGAAAATTCTGTTCATTTTGTTGTTTAAAACTAGGTCTATTTCCTTCACTATTGTCCCTCTTTTGATTGTCACCGTAATTGCTGTCTTCATGGTGCCCTCCTTCATAATAATTTATTCTATAATTTTCCTGTGGTCTCCATTTTGATTTTCCCTTATATCCTCCTCCCTGGTACGGCTGTTTATATGGCTGTCTGTATCGATATCCTCGATATCCATTATTTTGCTCATAGTTTCCACTATATTGAACTCCTCTAACTATGGTCATAATTATTACCCTGGTGACCAGCAAAATTATGCTGGTCACCAGGGTAATAATTATGACCATAGTTATAGAGGAGGTCAATATAGTGGAAACTATGAGCAAAATAATGGATATAGAGGATATCGATACAGACAGCCATATAAACAGCCGTACCAGGGAGGAGGATATAAGGGAAAATCAAAATGGAGACCACAGGAAAATTATAGAATAAATTATTATGAAGGAGGGCACCATAATGACAGCAGTTACGGTGACAATCAAAAGAGGGACAATAGTGAAGGAAATAGACCTAGTTTTAAACAACAAAATGAACAGAATTTTCCCCACCAGAGTATAAAAGGGGTCCAGAGGGAGGGAGAGACAAGAGACCTGATAATGAGGACAGCACAAAAAAGAAGTTTAGTAGAGGAGGACGGGGAAAGGGAAAGAGGAAGAACGAGCCCAAAAACCAAAAAGATCAAGGAAGTATGAGAGGGATATTTAATTTAAGTGATCACATTTTAACAGAGGGAGAAAAGAGTGTTCTGAGTAGGGGCCTGAAATATGCCCCTAATCAGAAAATAAATAAATTTGAGGCATTTCTGGATATTCATAAATATATTCGGAAAATTAATATGGCCAAATATTGGATCAGTAACCCTGCACCACAGAGTAAAAACCCTGTAGAATTAGGCACACAGGCTGAGGAAAAAGAAGGGATCGTGCATACACACATGAAAGAAAGATCAAAGTTTTTTCCAAAAAATCGGAACAACGAATGTGTGGAGGCCTTTAAAACAGGCTTGCTGAAAGAGCTAGAAGAGATGGACACGAACAAGGTGAAACAAAACCTCAGTTATAAAGAAAGAAAAGCCCTTAAAGATCTCGAAAGAAACCCAGATTTAATAATTAAGCCAGCTGACAAAGGGGGGAGGGGGGGGGGTTGTAATGAATAAAGAAAAATATGAAGCAGAAATGGCAAGACTGGTATCGGACGTAACAACTTATAGAAAACTAAAAAGTAACCCCACTCAAGAATATAAAAAGATCCTTGATGGAATCCTGAGAGAGGGTTTTAAAAAGGGGATACTAGATAAAAAAGAATATGAATACCTTACTGTTCCGTTTCCGGTAGTACCAGTGATATATCACCTGCCAAAGGTCCATAAAAACCTAACTGACCCCCCAGGGAGGCCGATAATTTCGGGCCTGAATTCATTGACATGCAGAGTTACTGAATATATTGATTTCCACTTACAGGGATGCGTGATGCAGAATCCCTCGCACTTGAAAGATACTGGAGCTGTGTTACAACTAATTAAAGACCCAAGTCCCCCTACCACTAATACTTGGATGGCCACAATTGATGTGGCATCTCTATATACAGTTATCCCGAAGAAATTGGGGATGGAAGCTGTAGAAAGTAGGATTAAAAAAGATACAAAAATAGGGGATCAGCAGGGAATGTTTATCCTGGAATGCCTCAGTTATTGCCTTGATCACAATTACTTCTGGTGTATTGACTCGCATTATGTACAGTGTATCGGTACGGCGATGGGGGCGAAATTCACCCCAAGTTTTGCCAACATTTTTATGGGGGCATGGGAAGAGACCACCATCCTTCCCACACTAGGAGCATACACCCCAGGGGGTAAATTGACCTTCTGGAGGAGGTATATCGATGACTGTCTCCTAGTGTGGGAAGGAGGGAGAGAGGGTCTTGAGTCCTTCATCTGCCAGTTAAATAATAACGACTGGAATTTAAGATTTGTGGGGGAAATCAGTAATAAGTCAGTTAACTTCCTAGATTTGTGCATACAGATAGAAGACGGCCAATTCTTAACCAGCTCATATTTTAAGGAGACAGATGTTAACTCCTACATTGATGTGACGAGTTGCCATTACGGGCCTTGGCTCAAGAATATCCCGAAGGGACAATTCAAGAGAATGGCCCGTAATTGCACAAAAGTGGAAGAATATAGAACACAAAGTGACATATTAAAGAGTAGATTCGTTGAAAGGGGTTATGATGAGGCGGATCTGGACGTATGCATAAATACTGTGGAAGTAGAAAAAAGGGAAGAGCAAAGGTACAAGAGGAATAGTGAAAAAAGATAATAGGGACTACAAGTTTTCATTTGTGACAAAGTATTGCTCCATGTCTGATAATATTAAAAGAATGGTGAAAAAGAACTGGGGGATATTGAAGAACGATCCAGTTTTAGGAAAAATTATACCAGACAATCCCTCCTTCATTTTTAAAAAAGCGGCCAGCATCAGAACGAAGCTTGTACATAGCGCCATCCCTCCGGTGAATATTAAACCAAATAAAGAGGGAGGAAAATTCACCTGGTGTGGGTTTTGTGCAGGATGCAAAAACCGGAATATAAAAGAACGACAGAGGAATAGTAACAGCATAGTATCCAAAAAGAATGGAATTAAATTCCGTATAAGAGGGAATTGTTCCTGCGAAAATGAGAACATCATATACGTACTGGAGTGCCCTTGCGGGCTCCAGTACGTGGGCAGGACAATAAGGAAGCTCAAGGTTAGAATACAAGAACATTCACGAAACATTAAAAAAGGGCTAATTACCCATAGCGTATCAGCTCATTTCAAACTTGCACATGAGAAAAATCCGCGGGGTTTGAAATTTGCTGGAGTTGAGGTTGTTAAGCCACATTGGCGAGGGGGGGACTCATTGGCACAAATTAATAAAAAAGAGGTTGAGTGGATTTACCAGTTAGGGACCCTACAACCAGGTGGGCTGAATATTGAATTTGACCTGAAACCATGTATATTGTAAAATACCTCGACTTGGTTGCGGTATTGGAGTTTTCCCCATCTCGCCTCTTGAGGACCTTCGAGTGACGTCAAGGAGCTGGATCGCCCCGATAGGGCGGCGTCACGGTGTGACATGGACATGGATAAAGAGGGAGGCGGGATCGGGTATACCCAAATGACGTCCCAGGAGAGGGCGGAGCCCAAATGACGGCATTATGAATACTAATAGATAGAAGGTATTTAGAAGATGATGACAAATGCTATGATGTGAGAGAACAATGTGTAGCAGATTTAATATAAAAAAAAGTGTTTTTGAAAAAAAAAAAAATTTAAGCGAAGCTGTGGTATAAGGAAAGAGTGGTTATGGATTGCGACTAGGCTGTTGATTACAGCAAATATCTCGATAAGAACAAGGCTGTTTATGAAAATGTATAATATAAAACTGTGTCTTGTAATTTCTGGACACGAACCGGATAAGCATTGATTGATGTAATTAGAGAAGCTGGGCTATTTAAAGGGCCCCATTGCGCATATGCACAGTTCGCCCCTGAAGAAGCGAGGCAGCGAAACCCGGGTCGGGCAGGAACGTGACGATCTTAACGATATTGTTATATGCCTTTTGTTGAACAACTCTTGTGAGTAGAATAAAACGTTTTAAAATCATTTGCTAAAGGGTGCTTCACTATTGTGCCTATTCTCTTGAACCCCATAGAGGATACTGTCTGTGGAAGACCGCACCTTTTTGGGGTGATAAGGAAAGGGGCCGGAGCCCAATGCCATCCACCATTGACCGGAGAATTTAGTCTAAAGCAGCGCGGTTCCAAAACTTTTATTATTTGCATCCAGTGTGAACGACCTACCACACTATCCCGGAGCCTGCAGCAGCGCAAGTATTTGCCCTTACTGGGACACAGGACTGACTTTCATTGTGTTTTTTTCTCAACTGTATTAGGCTTCGATGTACTAACCCCCCCCCCCCCCCCTCCCCTCCTTAGTTTTCTCCTCTTTTCATTTTTCTTCTTTTCTTTTCCTTCTATTTTTTTTTTTCTTTGTCTTCTATTCATATTATTTTTTCATACCATTGTCCAGGCCTTTACTGCATGAATGTAGTGTATGACATTCTCATCGCCATATTGCCAGGATGCCTCTAATTAGTCAAAGTTGTTTAAATGACTATGATATTGTTAGGTGATATTTAAAATGCCATGCCTGGATTTTGTATCCCTCCTTGTGTGGAGGTAAATGACTGTCTATTGGATACTTATGTTTATATTCCTATTGAAAATTCTGAAAATAAAGAATTTATAAAAAAAAAAAAGAAAGATCATGTGCCTTCGAAAAGCAGATGTACCGAGGTGGGTGTTGGATTTCCCACGACTCAGTTTCTTTTGGCACAGGTTGCAAATGGCATTGCTGTTATCAGAGGCAGACACACAAAAAAAATGCCACACTGCTGAGCTTTGCAATGACGGCATTCTGGTGGTGGCAACAGCATGCAATGATTGGCGTGCTGTCTGGCTGACCCCGGGTGCCGATACATGCTGTCTGACTGTGCCACTAGCTCCTTGCGACGACCTCCCCCTGCTTCAAACTCGTCTCCTTCTCTCTGTCTCCCCTTCTGAACTTTCCCCCTCTTCTTCTCTTCGAGCAGGCACCCACGTGGTATCCACGGACACATCGTCATCATCAACCACTTCACTTGTATCTGACACATCAGCAAAGGAAGCAGCAGCGGGTACAACATCATCATCACACTGTACGTCCATGTGTGTAATGCTGCCTGACTGAGACATATCCCTGTTATCTACATCCTCTGGCAATAATGGTTGCGCATCACTAATTTCATCCAATTGATGTGTAAATAACTCCTCTGAGGGATCAAGTGAAGCGGCTGTGGTGGTAGTGTTGGTGGTGGCGGCGGGTGGGAGAGTGGTAACTTGAGAGCAGATGACCAAAGCTGAGCTGGAGGAGGATGGTGCGTCAAGGTTCTTAGCGGAAGCTGTTGAAGATTGGGTGTCCTGTGTAAGCCAGCAAAACTATTTTCTCCAAATTTTTTGGGTACAGGGTACGTGGCTTCTGAACACTGGGCATTATTCCAGGGCCTCTGCCTGTCATTTTTTTTGCATGCAAAGCACTGTGCCACCCTATATAAGTGGTGGGCAGTGGGCACAGTACAGTCTGTGTGGGCCTGACACACACAGGCTTTCAAATGTGATTATATCACAAAAAAAATGTAATATAATTTTTTTATCTGTAAGGTATTTGAGTGAGTGACACCCTGTAACGGTATGAGTGGAGGCCTAGCCAGTCTGTGTGGGCCTGACACACACGGGCTTGCAAATGTGATTATATCACAGAAAAATATTAAATATAATTTTTTTTTATCTGTGAGGTATTTTCTGTCACACCCTGTATGAATGGTTTGCACACAGTGCTGTCTATGACTGAGCCTGCAGCCTCTCACACACGGGAAGCCAGGCAACTGCAATATATATATATATTTACAAAAATAAAAAATAAAGCAGACTGGTGAACCAGCCCTGAAAAGGGATTTTTGGGGTGCTGTCTGGACGCTGTCCTTGCAGCAGATGAGTCTGTGGACACAGAACAATGCCCTAGCTAACGCTTTCCCTATTGAATCAGCAGCAGCAGCACTGTCCCTCCTCTCACTGAGAATACAGCTTCCGATTGAATCTAAAATGGATACTGTCCAGGAGGTGGGAGGGTCTGGGAGGGAGGGTCTGCTGCTGATTGGCTGGAATGTGTCTGCTGACTGAGGTACAGGGTCAAAGTTTACTCAATGATGATGTATAGGGGGCGGACCGAACATTGCATATGTTCGCCCGCAGCGGCGAACGCGAAAAAGCAATGTTCGCCGGGAACTATTCGCCGGCGAACTATTCGGGACATCTCTACTCACCAACATGAGTAGATGGATTAAATCTACACTCTCTAAGTTCCATGACTTTGCTGAGGGAAGCAAGATAATAGGGGGAAGCCTCAAAGTCTCACTGAACCCGCTAATAGACTCATCATCTGGTACTTCAGGAAAGTCCCATAAAACTATGGGGAGCATTTGAAAAGTACTCAGACAATCATCTACTTGATTGCTGGAGAACGCTTAATACTAATGACAGAGATTACACATTTTTTTCAACAGTCCACAGATCATACCAGAGGATAGACAACATATTGCTATCAGAAGCACACATAGATATACTTTGCAGCTCCCCTATCAGACCTATTACTGTTTCTGACCATGCCACAGTAACAACCTCACTTTCCTTCACCAATCTTCCTACTCGGGAATGGATGTGGCATTTAATTGAGACTCTTTTAGATACAGAAAAACATTTATCAGATATTTCCTGTAAACTATTCCATACTTCCAAGATACTAAACTATCTAATACCTCCCAGACCATAGTCTGGGAAGCCCACAAAGCATTCATACGTGAATAATTTATAGCACTAGGTTCCAGACTTAAAAAAGAAAGACAGAGAAGGCTTAATTCCCTGCTATGTCTAATTGCAACCATAGAAACTCTTCAGAAAAGATCTAAAGTGACGCTAGCTCAAGCAGAACTTCTTTCTTTCAGAAAACATCTGAAGGAGCTTATGTCACGGATACGGTGTGGGAGGGAAACTCCACACCGAGCACAGTTGGACAGGAAACAGGAACTAAGCATGGAAACTAGGGTAAAGGAGAAGGTCACCTCCTAGAATAACCTCGACCTCCTGACGAATAACGACCTCCTGATGAAGCTGAGGCGAAACGCGTGTCGGGGTTTACAGCCTGTCCTGTGCCTGTTATCTCTGCCCTCCATCATGTCTCTCGGTATGTTATGACTTTCCACCAGGTGCCTATGGGCGAGTTTTGCTTATAGAATTTATTAGAGGGTTTGGTGTATGGGGACTTATTTATTTGATTACTTCAGATAGATACTATTTCATTTTCTGTTGCCATTTGTGTATCATTAAGGGCCCTGCACCTATACACTCGCCTAATGGCTATGCAATGGAATGATGATCACAGTTATTTCTAGTGGTTAGTACCATACACCACTTACCTGTGAACCACCCCATTGCATACTATACATACACCTGACATGGGTTCCACCTTTTTGGCGGGTCACTGCAACACCGGCCGGGGGACTACGGCATCCAGGTTTTCTGCTGACTTTTTCAAATCTTGTGTAATTTTTTATATCTACAGTATGTAATCATGATCAATTTTTTTAATATATTGGGCATTCTATGGTTGTTCTTTTGCAACACTTTTAGGTTTGTACACCTCCTAGAATAACCCTAATACAAGTCCTGACTACCTATCAGTATGAACTGACCTCAATGGTAGAAAAGTTCATAAACAGGAACCTAGAGCCCTAACACACCCATAGGGCCCTGATATAGTGACAGGACTTGATAAAACCTATTCCTCCACCAGAAGGATGAACAGGAGTCTCCATCAGGCCTAGGTACAAATGACAGGGAAACATAACAAGCAAAATAAAAATAGGGAAAACACTTAACTTCACGTGGAGCAAAGGCAGCGCCAGGAGTTCAAACGAGTTCCAACAACCAGCTAGCCCAGAGTCCAGAAACTAAAGCTATAAACCACCCCCCAAAAAGGGATAAGCAGTAATAAATAGGGTAAGTTAAATGACCAAACCAACAACACCTGCAAGAGGTGTGGTCATTACCAAAATATGCCAGACACAAAAGATTCACAAGGAACCAGTCAGATTAATCCACGTGTTGCCAGTCTCTCTGATCTCCTGTCACCTGTCACGGGAGTGTCCGCGACAGTACCCCCCTTCTACGGGTGACTTCCATGCACCCAGGAACGACCTTATCCGAGTGAGACTTGTGAAATGCTTTCACAAAGTGACTGGCATTCATGTTGGATCCCAGTACCCACATCCTCTCTTCTGGTGCATAACCCTTCCAGACAAGATACTGAAAAGATCTATGGAGAACTCGAGAATCAATTGTCTTGGCGATCTGAAATTCCAAACTACTATCCACCATGACAGGAGCGGGTGGCAAGGAATACAGCTCCAAAGGTTCAACATATCTCTTCAACAAAGATTTGTGAAACACATTATGAATTTTCAGGGCCTCAGGAAGTTCAAGACGAAAAGCTGCAGGATTAATGATGGCAGTGATCTTATATGGACCAATAAATCTTGGAACCAACTTCCTAGAAGGTACTTTCAACTTGTTTCTTGTGGAGAGCCACACAGAATCACCCACACTTAGGTCCGGACCATTCATACGTTTATTGTCAGCCACACGTTTATACTTGTTGCCCATATTCTTCAAAGTATTTAGAATTTTTCACCATATCGATGACAATGATGACAAAAAAACATTCTTCCTTAGGCATACCAGAAGTATCAGAAGTTCAGAACCAGAACGTGTGCCAAACTGCGGGTGAAATCTGTATGCCCCCAAAAATGGCAACTCACCAGTGGACTGACTATGATTGTTTATGGCAAACTCTGCCAAACACAAAACGTAAGACCATTCCTCCTGTTTCTGATATACAAAGCATCTCAAGTAAGTCTCCAGACTCTGAATAGTGTGCTCCGTCTGTCTGTTCGACTGAGGATGAAAAGCTGAAGAAAAGGACAGTTGTATCCCCAGTCGAGTACAGAACGCTTTCCAGAATCTGGAAGCAAACTCCCATGATCTGAGACCACGTTAGAAGGAATGTCATGGAGTTTCACAATGTTGTGGACAAATACTTGTGCAAGTGTTTTAGCAATTAGGTAAGCCCAGTAAAGCCACAAAGTGCACCATTTTACTAAAGCGATCAATTACCACCAGAATAACTGTCTTTCCTGAAGAGTTAGGTAGATCAGTGATAAAATCCATGGATATATAAGTCCATTGTCTGGACCGGATAGGTAACAGAAGCAAAGATCCAGAAGGCCGAGTATGTGTCACCTTAGCACGTGCACAGGTGGTAAAGGCTGACACATAGTCCTGAACACACTTATGCCACCCCGGTCACAAGAATCTACGAGATATGAGGTTGGTAGTGGATCTGCTTCCAGGGTGTCCTGCAAAACGCATGACGCAATTCTGCTGGCACAAATAGTTTTCCAGAGGGACATTAATCCGATGCTTCTCTCTGAGCCTCTGACACCTTCACCTCAAGGTCAGGGTAAATAGTGGATATCACTACCCCTTTAGACAGTATGGGACTTGGATTTTCAAAATCACAACCTCGAGGAAAACTACGTGACAAGGCATCCGCCTTCACATTTTTAACCATAGGTCCATAGGTGACAGTGAAATTGAATCTGGTGAAAAACAATGACCATCTGGCTTGTCTCTGGTTCAATCGTTTGGCCGACTCTAGGTAAGCCAGATTTTTGTAATCAGTAAACACTGATGGATTAATCGCACCTTCCAACCAATGACACCATTCCTCAAAAGCCAACTTAATGGCCAGTAACTCTCTGTTATCCACATTAGGATTTCTCTCAGCGGGATAGAGTTTTTTTTAGAGAAAAATGCACATGGTCGCCATTTACCAGATGACGGGCCTAGCGATAAAATTGCTCCTACCCCCACCTCGGACACGCCCACTTCCACAATGAAAGGCTGTGATACATTCAGCTGCACCAATATAGGGGCAGAAGCAAAGTATTCTTTAATTGCAGAAAAGGCTCACAATGCCGAATCAGACCACACTGAGACATCTGTTCCTTTCTTAGTCATGTCCGTTGAGGGTTTTACTATTGTCGAATATTTCTGAATACATTTTCGGTAATAGTTGGTGAACCCTAAAAACACCATAAGAGCCTTCAGATTTTCGGGTCTATCCCAGTCCAATACAGCATGAACTTTCTCTGGAGCCATTTTAAAACCCGAAGATAACAGCAGGTAGCCCAAAAACTGCACCTTGTGTACAGCAAAAACACATTTCTCTAATTTTGCATACAGTTTATTCTCCTTTAGGATCTGTAACATCTAAATCAAATGATCCTGATGTGTTTCCATGTCTGGAGAATAAATTAGAATGTCATCTAAATACACGACTACATACCTCCCCACCAGGTGACAAAATATGTCATTCACAAAGTTTTGGAACACCACATGAGCATTGGTCAACCCGAAAGGCATGGCCAGGTTCTCAAAGTGCCCCTCAGGAGTATTAAAAGCTGTCTTTCATTCACCCCCTTTCTTGATCCTCACCAGATTATATGCACCCCTTAGGTCCAACTTGGAGAACACCTTAGCGCCAATAATCTGTTTAAACAAATTGGTAAGGGTAGGGATCATGGACAGCAATCAATTAAGTTCATGGAAATCCAAACATGGGCATGTGATGAATTGGGTTCGTGGACCAATATGACCGCAATTCATGCTTTTTAGTTAGACCCATGTTGAGGAGGCCCAAAAAAGTTTTAATTTCGGAAACTTGGACTGGTTTCCACCGGAAAGGCTGGGCATAAAAGCTTCCCAGGTTAGCGGTTATAAATTGTGTGGCATACCGGTTTGTCTCTGCCACAACTAAGTCTAAGAGCTCCGCAGTCAAGAACAGCTCAAAAAATCCCAGGGCCGAACCGATCTGAGCTGTCTCAACTCGAACTCCAGACTGGGCGGTGAAAGGGGAAACTACAGGTGCGGCTGAAGTTGGGGACTGCCAATCAGGGTTTGCCAGCACCTCAGGGATTCTAGGGGCTGCGACGGGGTCACTACTGCACGTGCCACCGTACCAGCTTCAACTGCCCTTCTGGTGCTCGCTACTTCACCATGTTCTACGGCAGTGCTGGTACTAGGTCCAGGAAGGGCTGGGCTGCTGGTGTATGCCTCACCACGTAATCCGACAGCACCAGCCCCACTCTGCTGCTCTTGAAGCGGATCCTGCGCAACCTGCGGTCTAGCGACACGGGGCCGGGTACGCCTGGTGCTATCAGGGACCTCAGCCTCCTCGTCCGAACTTTGGGTCAGAGAGCCACTGCTTTCTACAGGTTCGTATTCTGACCCGCTAGATTCATCAGATGAGGGTTCCCATTCCTCATCCGACTGGGTCAGAAGCCTGTAGGCCTCTTCAGAAGAATACCCCCTGTTTGACATTTGGGCAACTAAATTTAGGGGTATTCCCTGAGACTACCCAAGAAAAAAAAAGCAAGCCTGTCTTACAAATGGGAGGCTAGAGAAGTACAAAAAAAATTTTTGTCACTGCGGTGGGGCGGGTGTGGACGAACGCACGTGTGGGCGACCGATCAGGCCTGATCGGGCAAACACTGCGTTTTGGATGGAGGGAGAACTAAAGTGACACTAATACAATTATAGATCTGACCGTGATCAGTTTTGATCACTTCCAGATACTATAAAAGTACAAATGCTGATTAGCGATACGCTTATCAGCGAATAATGGACTGCGGTGCGGTGGGCTGGGCGCTAACTGATCCCTAAACTACCTAACCAAGGGGCCTAAACTATACCTAAAACCTAACGGTCAATACCAGTGAAAAAAAAAAGTGACAGTTTGCACTGATCACTTTTTTCCTTTCACTAGTGATTGACATGGGCGAACAAAGGGGTGATCAAAGGGTTAATAGGGGTTCAGGGGGGTGATCTGGGGGCTAAGTGTGGTGTTGGTGGGTACTCACAGTGATGTGTGCCCCTCTGCTGGAACCAACCGACCAAAAGAAGGAGCAGAGGAGCACAGCAGCCATATAACCACATCATATTTACTAATATGATGGGTTATCTGGCTTCTGATTGTTTTCTTTTTTAAATCAGCAACCTGCCAGCCGCGATCATTGGCCGGCAGGTTGCTGACGAAATACTTTGCGCCGAAATGCCGGCCCGCGATGCGCATGCGCGGGCCGGCTGTGACGAAATCTCGCGTCTCGCGAGATGACGCGCCGATGCGTCCAGGAGGAGTAGATCAACCACCTCCCGGACGCATCGGCGCGTTAGGCGGTCGGGAGGTGGTTAAATAAGGTAACTACTCCAAAGACTACTGTGAGTTATTTGGTCAGTTTTGTCCCCGTGACTGTCCAAATAAGTGAAGTATGTAGTGGTTCTAAGAGTGACACCTGTCATGTGCTTGTCATACTGACTCACCGTATTGTTTCACTACCACAGCAGACTCCCTATGCCTGTTACTGCAAGGCACAGTAGTCTACACCCCTATAAAGGCTCTCTGCAGCCCGGAAATAGCCACTTTTTAGTGCGATTCAGATCGAAGCTGATTTTTCCGAACAATTCGGTGAAACGGCCGAATTGAATTTTTGAAAAATTCGCTTATCTCTACTGATGACTTATCTCATAAAAAAAACGTAATGAAGCACAACACATCCCCACCATTAAAACAAGCACAGGATCGTTTGTCTCCTCCACCAAAGACATAGCAGAAGAGTTCTGCTCTTATTACACCACATTATATAACTTAGACTCTGTACACCGCATCTTAACAGAAGGACAACAAAGAAATGAAAGAAAGAACCATATAGCTCTATTACTACACAACCTTAATATCCCTAAATAAAATACTGATGACTGCTCACCCTTAATGGCCCACATCTTGAAGGAGGAGGTTAATTAAAAGAATTATCAAGACCATACCCATAGGCAAAGCCCCGGCACCGGATGGTCTCCCAGCAGGATATTATAAAAACTCCTTCCCACACTGGCTCCCCATATAACCAGTTGGTGCCAGTCTCCTGCTAAAGGAGAACCCCTCCTGAGGCAGGCTCTTGAGGCTACCATCACTATCATCCCCAAAGAGGGAAAGGACAATAAGGAATGTAGCAATTATAGATCCATTTTATTGCTTAATTTGAACATAAAAATATGGGCCAAACTGTCAACACACTCACCCCCAAAATTATTCACCAGGAACAAACCAGGTTTGTCTTCGGCCGAGAGGGGAATTTTCAATCATATAGGCTCATTATTGCCATTACATGAGCCAAGTGACAGGCTCTTCCCCTTGTTCTTCTAGGCACTGAGAAGGCTTTTGACAGAGTCGACCGGCTCTATATGCAACGCACGCTGCACATTTGGAATACCCAACTCCTTTATCCAAGCAATCTTGTACTTCCATATTACCAATGGGACATGCCAGGGATGCCCCCTCTCCCTCTCCCTATTTATCTTGGTAATGGAAACTCTATTACAAGCTTTCAGGGATAACCCTCTTATAAAAAGGTTTAAGCATAAGCAAACTGGAACATAAATTTGCTGCTTTTGCAGATGACCTCCTTTTATTAATTACAAACCCTACGCAAGCATTCCCACAGATTTTGGATCTCTTTAATAAATTTGGCTCTTTTTCTAAATTTAAGATAAACTATTCCAAATATGAAACTATGGGCATTTTCCTCTCGGCCCAGACAGTTCACTCCCTCAAATCCTCTTTCCCTTTCAAATGGCGCTCCGACTGTGCAATGATCCTATAAGACTATATACAGTCATGTGAAAAAATTAGGACACCCTTTGAAAGCATGTGGTTTTTTGTAACATTTTTAATAAAAGGTTATTTCATCTCCGTTTCAACAATACAGAGAGATTAAAGTAATCCAACTAAACAAAGAAAACTGAAGAAAAGTCTTTTCAAGATCTTCTGTAAATGTCATTCTACAAAAATGCCTATTCTAACTGAGGAAAAAGATAGGACACCCTTGCCCCTAATAGCGAGTGTTACCTCCTTTGGCTGAAATAACTGCAGTGAGACGGTTCTTGTAGCCATCTACCAGTCTTCGACATCGGTCTGAGGAAATTTTACCCCACTCCTCAATGCAGAACTTTTTCAGCTGTGAGATGTTTGAGGGGTTTCTTGCACGTACAGCCCTTTTCAAGTCACCCCACAGCATCTCAATGGGATTCAAATCTGGACTTTGACTTGGCCATTCCAGGACTCTCCATTTCTTCTTTTTCAGCCAATCTTTGGTTGATTTACTAGTATGTTTTGGGTCATTGTCATGTTGCATGGTCCAGTTCCGCTTCAGCTTTAATTTTCTAACTGATGGTCTCACATGTTCTTCAAGCACCTTCTGATACACAGTAGAATTCATCGTGGATTCTATGATGGTGAGCTGACCAGGTCCTGCTGCAGCAAAGCAGCCCCAAACCATGACACTTCCACCTCCATGCTTCACAGTTGGTATGAGGTTCTTTTCTTGGAATGCTGTGTTTGGTTTACGCCAAACATGTCCTCTGCTGTTGTGTCCAAATAATTCAATTTTGGACTCATCTGTCCAAAGAACATTATTCCAGAAGTCCTGGTCTTTGTCAACTTTATCTCTGGCAAATGTCAGTCTGGCCTCGATGTTTCTCTTGGAAAGCAAAGGTTTCCTCCTTGCACACCTCCCATGCAAGTTAAACTTGTACAGTCTCTTTCTGATTGTAGAGGCATGTACTTCTACATCAACAGTAGCCAGAGCCTGCTGTAGTTCTCGAGATGACACTTTAGGGTTTTTGGAGACCTCTTTTAGCATCTTGCGGTCTGCTCTTGGGGTGAACTTGCTGGGGCGACCAGTCCTGGGCATGTTGGCAGTTGTTTTGAAAGCCCTCCACTTGTAGACTATCTTCCGGACAGTGGAATGGCTGATTTCAAAATCTTTTGAGATCTTTTTAAATCCCTTCCCAGACTCATAGGCTGCTACAATCTTTTTTCTGAAGTCCTCTGACAGCTCTTTTGCTCTCACCATGGTGCTCACTCTCACTTCAACAGTCAGGAGCACACCAAACTAAATGTCTGAGGTTTAAATAGGGCAAGCCTCATTCAACATGCAGAGTAACGATCTACTAATTATGTGCACCTGGTGTGATATACCTGTGTGAGATCTGAGCCAATTTAAGAGGGAATACATGTGAGGGTGTCCTATCTTTTTCCTCAGTTAGAATAGGCATTTTTGTAGAATGACATTTACAGAAGATCTTGAAAAGACTTTTCTTCAGTTTTCTTTGTTTAGTTGGATTACTTTAATCTCTCTGTATTGTTGAAACGGAGATGAAATAACCTTTTATTAAAAATGTTACAAAAAACCACATGCTTTCAAAGGGTGTCCTAATTTTTTCACATGACTGTAAATCCAACTATCTCCCTCTTTTGAAGATTAAAGACCAGTTACAATCTTTATCACTGCCCTGGGTGTCTTGGATAGGGCGTGAAAACCATCTACAAACATTTATTGTTCCAAAGCTCCTGCATTTTCTGCAAATGGTTTACATTCACCTTCCGCAGTAATTTTTTACACAAGTAAGGACTACTTTCACAGCCTTTCTCTGAATAGTGTACCACAAATTGATAAACGTTCCCCGTCAAGGTGGTTTTGGACTGCCTGACTTATGCCTCTACTATAAAGCTATAAAATTGAAAAGGTTGGATTCAACTGTGTGTCCCAAACTATGAACTTTAGGCTCCAACATTGAATTAGCACTTTTATCAGACAGACAATACGCAGTGCTTTGGGGTCTTGCTGACACATCAGGGAATATATTTAAATATACGCTCCATACATCCTGAAACCCCCCTTTTTTCTAGCCTCCCAAAGAGTCTGCCAGCAACATTCATTCCCTACAACCATTCACTTCTCCCTTTTGGAAACTTCTCAAGACATCACTTATGACAGACATCAAAACGCAAGAAGAAGACATACCCCCCTTTTGCTCTCATATTATCAAAGATGGTAACTTTTCAGCCAGACAAGAACTTAATGCTCATGTACGACACTAGTTACCAAATATAATGCCACTTCAGTTTCAACATGGTTCAAGAAGCTTCCCCTAGGTAAATCTCTCTAGAAACACATCATTTCACTTTATATAAGTCACTGAGTTCTGTACCAGTGGGGGAAACCCTGCATACATCAGAGCATTGGAAAAAGACTTAGGGCAGTTACTTCTAAGGAAGTTGACCAGATCCACCGACGGTCTCACGGTTTTCAAGATGTATAAAGAATCAAGAACACTCTTACAAAACCATGATTCGTTGGTACAATGAACCGAGTAAACTATTCCTAATGGGTCTTTCAAATTCAGAGACATGCTGGATATGCCTAAATAACAAGGGCACCTTGGGCTATATTATGTGGTCTTGCCCTCTTTTACGTCCCTACTGGGAACAGATTGAACAAAAAAGACTAATGAAATACGTAAGTCTTTAATCAAGCTTTCTACCCAATCAGTTTTGCTTTGGCTCCCTTCAGAGAAATGACAACCAGCATTCTCAGACCTGCCAACCCTCTTAATTCAGGCAGCCACAGCCTCACTCACAGGGGTGTGTTCTCAGGTGCACAGCTGCTGCTGGTTGTCATTAGCAAACAGCTTCTCTGGTGGTAGGATTCTTTCTTTGCAGCATGGAGCTTGTTATTTTGCTCTCTGCATGCACGTGCCATACTACGTAAGTAGGTTTGCTGGGGACGTCTCTCTTGGCCGGTTGGAACCAAATCGCATTACTTGGCTGAAACAATGTAGGCTGTTCTCGGAACTGCCTGCTCCCGGTGACCGCATGTGTTTCAGAGTGGTTCGCGGCACAGGCAGAGGTAAGGACTTACCTCTGCATCGCCGGGTTTGGGAATAAAGATGGCAGATCGCATGTGTTAGTCGGCGAACACTGCGAACTAGCCATCACAGATACAGATATATGTTCAGTAAAACTGTCTATTGTAGATCCCCTTGATTACTTCTCCAATGAACAGTCCCTTCCTACCTATGTTTTCCCTGATAACACCGTATCTACCTATTTAAAAATGTCTGTATACTGTTACTATACTTTCCCTACCCCACCTAGATTAGTGGATTGTGTCTGTCATTGCTTTATGGCAGACACAGCCAAGACATATGCTCTAAGATCGCAAGTTGCACTTATAGTGGCGTTTCTCCAGTCCAGATGTTGAAGGAGCTTCCAAAATCCTGCCCCTGATTGCCTCATTTTGTGGACACTGTTTTGCAGATTTGTCTTAAGCGAATTTCCAAAATTTCTGATCCGTTTGACAATATATTTATTTATTTTATCTTATCAATTAAAGGGGTTCTTAACCTTTTTCATACTAAAGATCTATCTCTTGGATAGGTCATCAGCATCTGATTTGCGGGGATCCGACACCCCAGACCCCTACCTATCAGCTGTTTGAAAAAGGCAGCGGTGCTCACAGTAACCCTGCAGCCTTCTCGCAGCTTCCCGTAGGCCAGTGATGTTACGGCAATGTCATGTGTCCTGGGCGCAGCTAAGCCCCATTAAAGTGAATGAGGGGAAGCTGCGTCCAGGCCACTGTAATGCAGTAATGTAGCGGTAATGATCGTGGACATTTAACCAGTTAGATGCCATGGTCAAATGTGACCATGGCATCTGAGACGCCTAAAACCCGGAAAGTCAAAAACTTATCCCATACAGTGAATGGTGTCACTTCATCTCCCCCCAAAATGTGAATAAAAAGTGATCAAAAAGTCACACACACCATAATGGTATCTACAAAAACTACAGATCATTTTGCAAACTATGAGCTCTCAAACAGCTCCTTAGACATAGCTATAAAAGAAGCAATGGGGGTCAGAATATGGCGATGAAAAGAAAAAAAAAAACTTTTTTTTTTCCAGCATAAAATATATATATATATATATATATATATATATATATATATCTGTTGGTAAGGCTGATTAGTCAGCCTGCATTTGTGGGAGGGGCAGAGGCTCTACATATATGAGCCACACCCTCACTCACAGGTGTGTGTTTTCAGGTGCCATTAGCACACTAGATTCTCTGGTGGTAGGAGTCTTTCTTTGCAGCATGGAGCTTGTTATTTTGCTCTCTGCTACCGTAGCATGCACGCGCCATACTACGTAAGTAGGTTGGGCTGGGGACATCTCTCTTGGCCGGTCGGAACCAACTTTGCTAGCGAACGGGAGGCTTTGCCTCAGAATCTGCTCCCTCAGGTTTGCTCGTTGGGGCTAAATACTTCTATTTCTTTTAACCTTTGTTTGCTGGTGATAGAGTTAATTCCTATAAATCCTTACACGTTTCACTTCGCTTTGTTCATCTCGTATGAAAAGTTACTTCAGCCGGTTTGCTGTAAAGGAAGAGTTACCCGGGCTGCACGTGACGTCATGTTTGGAGATCGGACACAGCTGTTATTGTTTAGGCCTCTTGCTGTAGCTGTTCCTTGCCATGTGTCTCCCCCTCCCCCGCTACCACCATCTTTAGACTTCACGTATTTCACTGCTCCATATACTTAAAACCCTGCCGCACTTTCATGCTCTGCTGTTATCCTGAGCGGCATTTACACTTTCGGCTTTTATTTCATGTCTTATGCTGCATCCGTACGTCTTCACTGTCCTGCACTTTCCTACTCTTGGTTCGTATTCACTCAGATTGGTCCCACATTCAAGCTGACGTCACCTGTTGGTTGTTACATCTCATTCCGTACCCAGCCGACAGCCGGATCCGTATTGCACACCTGGTATTACATGTTGTGTACTCAGCTTACAGCCATAGCTGCTACTGTTACTCCGTTTTCATGCTCTGGACTAACCACCACCCTGGTGTTCACACCTTGCTCCATTTACAAGCAGAGCTGCGTTCATGTGTCGACCAGTATACCATGTTTGCTCTGCACACTGTAAAAGCTGTGTTTTCACATCCGCTGTCACAACATGTTCATACTAGGCTTTTTCCAGAGCTGCAGTCACGTTCACCGTTACATCATGTTTATGCTCCACTCACATTTAGAGCTGCTATTCTATCAATTTCATTCTCGGCCACACCCAGAGGTGCATTCACACTACGCTGTCAAATCATTTTTTGCACTCCACCCACGACCAGAGTTGCATACATACGTCTATCGGTATATCATGTTTGCTCTACTCACACCCAGAGCTGCGTTCACACGTCCTATGCTACTACAGGTTCTTTCCAGGCCCATTTCAAGAACTGCATTCACGTCACTATTACATCTATGTTATGCTCCGTTCACAACCAGAGCTGCTGTTATACCAAATTTCATGCTCTGCTTATACCCAGAGTTGTGTTCACACTTCTACTGCTACACCAGGTCGTATACCACACTCACCAAAGCCGCTTTCCATGTCTGCTGTCACATCAAGTTAATATTCCGTTCACATTCAAAGCTGCGTCCGCATGTCTGCTTTTACATCTTGTCCTATACTCCATTCACTACTAGAGCTGCGTTCACGTGTCTGCCTTCGCATCATGTCAATACTATGCTCACTTTCAGATTGCATTTATACCATGCTTTTCATGTGCTACCCATACTCGGAGCTGCGCCTATACCATGTTTTTCAGGTACCACTTACATCCAAAGCTCCATTCACCCATTTGTTGTTACATCATGTGTTGTACTCTGCTCCCACTCAAAGCTGCATTCTTCTGTTCATTGCTACGTCATGGTTTTACTCAATAATCTCACCGGGGCAGTCTGCACCCACCACTCTGGTACCTCTCTCCCGACAAACATAACTGCGTTCTTTTCAGGCTTACGTTTCTTTCCTCGGTGGTCTGTCACATTCCATAGGCCTACTTTTCCGTTCACCTCAGGGAGATTTTTTTTTATATATTTTTTTTTTTGGGTGTTCTACAATCCTGGTTCATATTCACTCAGACTGGTCTTCTTTTACTTCTGATTCGTCTCACTCAGATTGGTCTCCTGCCCCAGTTCACCAAACAGCTCCTCAGCGGAGGTCAGTGGGCCAATAGGAGTACATTTCCTGCTATGTTTTCACAAGCTGTTCATTTGTTTAGTCACGATAAGAGACTTCTCTTAGCGAACTTGCAATGCCTCAGGCTCTTGTTTTTCTCCCATCTCTGTTTCAATTTCATGTTTACGTTTTATGGTTCGCTGGTGGTTAGTGTTATATGTATGCACATGCTTCGGATTACTATGTCTATATTTTCAATGCCTGTTGGCAGTCATGTTCCTTAGGCTACCTTCTGGCCAATCCAATCATTCAAGTCGCTTCATATACCATCAGGTCCGGATTACGTTTTAATTACTTATCGTCACCGCAACGTCATCCCTCTGGCTTCGGGGGCCCCTATGACTGATCCGGCCTCATGGCTCCGGGGGCCCCATGACCGTTTTTTCATGTTTTGATTGTTAGGGGTACAACATGGTTGTAGGCTGGTTAGTGTCCCAGGTTTGCTGTTGGAGGGGGTTGTGGTTATGCGAGTCCCCAAGGCATTCTGGTGTTGCATAAGTGGTTTATTAAAAAAAATATAATAATAATCATAAGAGGCTCGCACGAGTGGCTCTTCGCTTATAGGACCACACGATTGGCACCGACACTTGTAGTTCGCCCGGCCATCTGATACTTTTTCCGCCATAAGAGACTCGCACGCATGGCTCCCGCCATAAGAGACTCGCACGCATGGCTCCCGCCATAGGAGACTCGCTGGAGTGGCTCTTGGCTCGGAGGATTTCACAATTGTCATCGACATTGGTAGGTCATACGGCCATCTGATACTATTTTCCAAGGCACACCTTTCAGAAGTTTTCTTTTGGTCATTTATATTTTACAGATTAGTACTTGCGGTTCATTTCAGCCTCATTTCATTAAGAAGCTTACCCCATGTCTTTCTCTTTCTAGGTTATCGAGTCCCGGTTGATGACTAAACCTGTCGGGTTAAGCCCCAATCTTTTCCCCAGCTGTCCTTAATTCTTAAGGTTCGCTGCCCGGCCCCATGGGCCCCTGGGGGTTGCTTTGGCCCCATGGCTTCAGGGGTCTGACCAATGGTTGTCTGTCCACCTGTGCAGCTATGCTTTTGGTTTTGAATGGCTCACATCTTTACCTGCTTGCCAGCTCATGTTATTTTAGGTTTCATTTTAATTAATGTCCATTATCTGTATTTTCTGTCACGTTTCCCTTAGGTCTTTTCAGGTCATGAAGTTGGGGGTCACCTTCCACGTCGGTCAGGTCTCGTTTCTAACAATATTTTGCTTTGCATGTTGTTCAGGCGACGTCGTTTATCTTGGGTATTGCCTGCCACATTGGTCAGGCTCATGGTTTAATTTCACCTGCACCTTATTCAGGTCACTTATTATAGTTATAATTTCAAAAAAAAAACAAAAAAAAAAAAAAAACGACCCCATGGCTTCGGGGGCCCGATGACCGCTTCGGCCCCATGGCTTCGGGGGCCCGATGACCGCTTCGGCCCCATGGCTTCGGGGGCCCGATGACTGTTTTCAGTCCTGCTGGGCTGATTGCCTGGTTGGTTGTCCATCTGTGCATCTGGGATGATTTGGCCCATATGTATCGCATACATATCTGCTTCCCTAAATTCCTAATAATCCATGTTGATCGCTCACTTTATGTTTTGACCACAAACTGGTCTGGTTCGCCCTACAGCATCATTGTCATGTCTTACGCAGATATTCTTACGCAGTAGGTCAATTCCTTCTAGCATTTCAGTCTCTGACCGTAGTTGATCATATCTTGTCAACCAGGTCCCCGCGCAAAGTCATTGCCTTTTTACCACGACCAGGAATTCATTTTCGCAGGTAGCTTTATTGCAATTGCATTCCCTCACTCATGGGAGGGCATAGACAACATTTTGTATATTATGGCTTCGTAGCTTCTTGCCGCACTAACCTCAGACTCCCCACAACCACGTTGAATCGGGTTTTGGACAAGGTCCAGCACTTCCTCACGAGAGAAGATTCAAATAGTAGGTCGGTCTTCACGTTTCAAGCGTTAAAACAATTCTCAGAGGCACACGGTAGAACAACGCGCGGACCATGGCTAGCAGATAGCTGATGTCTGGGGAACTATTCAAGGATTCTCTTCCTATCTACATAGTTCTTTTTGGCCCTCATTCCTGCCTAGTCTAGGCAGTTAGGTTTCAGTCCCATGATCTCCTGAGGCTAGGGCATTGCCAGTACTCGCACCAGAACCATAACTTTACAAGGTTCAGTTGGTTTTCATCATCCATTTCACAACGTATTCCCAGTCCTTCATTACGCTTCGGGCAGTATCCGCAATATTGAGCATTATGTCTCTGGCCTTGTCATCCACAAGATGGGTTGTAGGTCTCCTTCTGGTCTTGCCTCGTACACCCCAAATTTTCGCTCTAGATCCCTGACGCCTTGCAATTGGCTTGGGGATTAGTTTGCACATGCCATTTGAGTTCCTTTTCTTCCCTACTTGGCTTGGTTTTTGCACACTTATAGGCCTACCCACAATCATGGCTTAGGGCACACAACAAGCCATTCAGTCAAGTTAGCTAGACACGCCTAGCTGGGTTAGGTTGTTCCTGTGGTTTCTCTCCCTAGGGTTCTTTGGATATCTCTTGGCCGTAGCCATGACCACAAGTTGGTAAGGCTGGTTAGTCAGCCTGCATTTGTGGGAGGGGCGGAGGCTCTTCATATACGAGCCACAGCCTCACTCACAGGGGCATGTTCTCAGGTGCCCCACCCTCCCTCCTTTATCTTATCATTTCCACAGGGTATGCCCACTTATAGGCCTACCCACGATCATGGCTTAGGGCACACAACAAGCCATTTAGCAAAGTTAGCTAGACATGCCTATCTGGGTTAGGTTGTTCCCGTGGTTTCTCTCCCTAGGGTTCTTTGGATATCTCTTTGCCATAGCCATGACCACAAATATATATATATATATATATATATATATATATATATATATATATATGTACTCACCTAAAGAATTATTAGGAACACCATACTAATATAGTGTTGGACCCCCTTTTGCCTTCAGAACTGCTTTAATTATACGTGGCATTGATTCAACAAGGTGCTGATAGCATTCTTTAGAAATGTTGGCCCATATTGATAGGATAGCATCTTGCAGTTGGAGATTTGAGGGATGCACATCCAGGGCACAAAGCTCCCGTTTCACCACATCTCAAAGATGCTCTATTGGTTTGAGATCTGGTGACTGTGGGGGCCATTTTAGTACAGTGAACTCATTGTCATGTTCAATAAACCAATTTTAAATGATTCGAGCTTTGTGACATGGTGCATTATCCTGCTGGAAGTAGCCATCAGAGGATGGGTACATGGTGGTCATGAAGGGATGGACATGGTCAGAAACAATGCTCAGGTAGCCGTGGCATTTAAACGATGGCCAATTGGCACTGAGGGGCCTAAAGTGTGCCCATAAAACATCCCCCACACCATTACACCACCACCACCAGCCTGCACAGTGGTAACAAGGCATGATAGATACATGTTCTCATTCTGTTTACGCCAAATTCGGACTCTACCATTTGAATGTCTCAACAGAAATCGAGACTCATCAGACCCAGGTGGGGTCTTCTGCTGTTGTAGCCCATCCACCTTAAGGTTGTGCGTGTTGTGGATTCACAAATGCTTTGCTGCATACCTCGGTTGTAACGAGTGGTTATTTCAGTCAACGTTGCTCTTCTAGCAGCTTGAATCAGTCGGCCCATTCTCCTCTGACCTCTAGCATCAACAAGGCATTTTTGCCCACAGGACTGCCACATACTGGATGTTTTTCCCTTTTCACACCATTCTTTGTAAACCCTAGAAATGGTTGTGCGTGAAAATCCAAGTAACTGAGCAGATTTTGAAATACTCAGACCGGCCCGTCTGGCACCAACAACCATGCCACGCTCAAAATTGCCTAAAACACCTTTCTTTCCCATTCTGACATTCAGTTTGGAGTTCAGGAGATTGTCTTGACCAGGACCACAACCCTACATGCATTGAAGCAACTGCCATGTGATTGGTTGACTAGATAATCGCATTAATGAGAAATAGAACAGGTGTTCCTAATAATTCTTTAGGTGAGTGTATATGATATTGAGGTAATTCTACTGACCTGGAGAATGAAGAGCACAAGTCAGTTTTACCACATGCGGACAGCACTCCGTGTGCATGTCTACAATGGGCCGCCCGTTCCGCAAATTGCGGAGGGCACACAGGCGTCTTCCATTTTTTGCGGATCTGCGGTTTGCGGACCGCAAAAAAAAAGGAACGGTCATGTGCATGAGGCCTAAGAAAGTACAACTTGTCCTGGAAAAATCAATGAATGGAAAAATAAAAAAAGTTGGGAAGAATGGGAGTGAAAAAACAAAAAGGCAAAAACTAAAACTTGTCATGTCAGCAAGGGGTTAACAATATCATAATGTTTTATGTCTATAGCTACTATGCTCCTACTTATCTACATAACAGGTTACAAACAAACCTTGAGTGGTTGATATGTAATCATAAGTTATATATTTAATGGATCCCAGACCTTCTGCTAATTTACTGAATATATGTTAAGAAGTAGTATGACGATAGATGGAGCCTAGCCACCGACTGAGATGGACGTGTGAGACTGCTGCTCCTCCATAAAGCACCTCTTAACCACCTTTTCTAGCAATAGAACAACTTCAAAAATGGGAAAATACAGCAAAGAACACCAGGGGGACCCAACCGGTACCTCTGGGTCTGATCCCATAATGGCGTCAAGAGCGGGAAATGCAGGGGATACAGCCTCCGACCTTGAAAGCCTGCCGGGGAGTTACTACAGTGAATCTGCAGCGGCCCCTATCACCAAGGCCTTCTTAAAAAAGACCATATTCCAAGCCATGAGACCGATTATGGAAGAATTGGCAGATATCAAATCTGACCTGACACAGATGAACAACAGGGTCGACAGTCTGGAGAATAAACAAGCCGAAATGGCGTCACTAACTGAGACCATACTCTCGCGCTCTAACCAACACACGGAGCACATTAACAGGTCTCTCCTCCTCATAGAGGATCAAGAGAATCGGAGTAGGAGGAAAAACAGAGAGAGTGGCGTCCGTGGTCATAGAATGCATACACCGGGCGCTGCACCCTAAGCCCAAGCAAGGGGTGCTGCCGCAAGACATCACCTGTGGCCTCCTATCCTATGTGGACACGGCACTGCTCCTACAAGAAGCAAGAGAGAATTGCCCGGTCACCTATGCAGGTGAGGAGATCCACCTTCATCAAGATGTCGACCCCTCAACACTGGCTAAGAGGCGCACCCTGAAGCCACTATTGGAGGCCCTGTGTGAGAGGAACTTACAGTACAACTGGCTGTTCCCATTTGGCTTGGCCGTTTGGATTAATGGATGGGGACTCACTGTCCACACTCCAGGTGACCTCGAGAAAGTGTGGTCGGCACTGAACATGGAGCCGCTGCCCATCCCGTCTTAGCTGCCCTTACTTCAGGAGGGAGTTCAACCAGCGGCACCACAAAGAAACTTAGGTCTGCCTCAGCGTTCCACCGGAGCTCCCAGGTCTAGGAAAAGCACCCTGGCATCCGTTGCCTCTAGGGCACCAGAACAAGGGCGGTGTGCAAGCTGTTCGTCACAGCGCATCCACGCTTTCCACAAGCCTGTTTCGGAGCACCATAAGTTGGGCAACTGGCACTTCCAGGTGTAAGCAACTCGCCCGTAATGGCGGATTACCCCTCCTTAACCCTGCGCCCCATGTCCCCTTTCTGCCTCGCTGACCTATGCCGTTTCAGCGCAACGACCGTGACTTAGGCCCCCATAAATTCCCTCACCCCTCCCCCAATCTCCATTGTCGCAGATTCATTAACTGGAAAAGCATAGAGTAATGCCACAATCCACCAAACTTGTTATCTATTGCCGGTTTGGGACTCCGCTCGGGTCTCACTGGAGAAGGAGACACACACCATCAAATCGCTTAACCTTAGAAGATCACCTCGAGATCTCAAGCGGAGACATTATATAAGTTGTCTCCCTTAGCATAATTGTTCCTACCTGAAGCAGGTGTACCTCGGGTTATCCTGTCGGAACTTGCCAGCATAAACTCCGTTCGCAATTGAAGACAGAACTCCTGGGTCTTACATGTTCTTCCCTCACCCCATATTGCTGACTCTTGCTGTTGAAAATGTCTAGCCTGGGTCAAATGCTTATGCAACCTCCCCAACCAGCCTCACGGGATGCTCCCCAACTCACCCATTTACCCCCCTACTGCTTCTAATGCCGCCCCATTGCTGAAGGCCTGCTCCCCAGACCAGCTTCTGTCTTAGCTATAATCTATACACACGGAGCTGATTTTGGGAGTCATGCTGTTCTGTACATGCCCAGGTTGGCGACGCCTCCAAAAGAGGGACAGTCACATTGCTATTATTGGAGATATGCATAATAATGAGTCGTGATTGTGTCACTCATGGGCAGATGACTAGGAAGTAGCTATTTGGACCCGGATGGAGCTCACCCCTCATCCCCCACCCCATCCCACTCATAGCCTCCTCTTTTCCTTACCTCTACCCCAAGTTGTCCCCCATCCCCTTATTTTATCCCCCCCCCCCCCACCTCTTGCAGTCAATCCCAGCAGGTTCTGGAGAGCTATCTATCCTCCTAATTATAAGCAATATACCCACTGTGCCTTTTGGGATGAAATAACCAGTTTTGTGGTGCCGCTACATTGGGTGCATGCCCTGGGGGTCCCTGCCCCTCCCCTCTCCCCATCCCAGTGGTGGGGCGGACAGGGGAGGCGTGGGGTCCCCTGGCTACCTGCCATTGCGGGAGTTGTTGTGAACCTGATGGGACAACATGGAAAGATGTTATACGATACTGTTGTCCATCGCTTATCCATCTGGTCTTTTTCAGACCTTTCTTTTCCCATTTATTGGTTATATAAACCCTGAGTCTATCTAATGTTAGTTCTGTTACAGTTTAGATATCTTATGATTGGATTTTATTGGGTGGTGCCGAGGTGCACGTCATAACTAGGCACTTCTGTGTTACTCCCCCCCCCCTTTTTCCTTAAAGCCTAAAGGAAAATTATCCCTATTGACAGTGTGTTAAGGATGGTAGTGTCAATCGAGGCTCACCTGAGTCAGAGGACACCCAAGCTGGAAGTATGGAGTCCAGTGGCAGAGGCCCACAGAGGCAGGAGGCAGATAGCGTGGTCGATCAGTCCGGGTTGGCAGCAGAGATGGCAGCGAGGTAACAGCAGGAGTAGACGGAGGCGTGGTCGGTGGTAGGCAATGAGTCAATGCAGACGGCAAATCAGCAAGGTCAAACGGTCCGGGTTGGCAACAATGGTAAATCAGCAATAGTGGTGGAGGAGCAGAGAGGAAGCTTGCTACAGGCTTGGAGGCACAATAACCAGCAAAGGGCTGGGTTCAAGGGCTGGGTTTTATAGGGAAGTAGCAGGTGCAAGAGATTGGAATAATCAGCAGGTCAAGGCAAGGACAAGAGAGGTAGTTAGAAGTTAGCTAGAGACTAGTCCAAGGAGAGACAGTAGCCTAGTGGGTAGAGCTACTGCCTGGGACATGACTGGCCACAGGTTCGAGTCCTGACACAGTGTGTCCTTAGCAGAACAGGACACACATCTTATATAGTTCACTCCCTATGTAAGGGATTAACCTGCTTGTCAACTAAATTCCCAACTTTTGGGACTTATCCCGGTTTTCCGGATTCTGATAAGCCCCCTAAGTGCCTTCTGTGTGTCAATTGTCTTGTGTGTCCTTGTAATACCCCCCCCCCTTTTCTTTTCTTTTTGCTTTTCCCTCTCCCACAGCATCAGAGGATTCGAGTACAACTGCACTGATTGTCTTCCACTTGAGAGTTGCACGCATATACAATGGCTACCGGTGTAATTGCATCATTTAACGTAAAACGCCTGAACAAACCCTGCAAGAGATAGAGGTGTGAGCGTGGCAATCCATAAACAGCTATCCTTTAAACACTTGGCGACAGTGGTGGATCCAGATGGGCGTTACATTTTCGTGAAAGGCCTGCTAGCAGACAATTTAGTAACATTTGCTAACTTATATGCCCCAAACAAAGGACAAGTCCCATGGCTTACTCAGACTTTGTCTCAACTATCCTCTTTCCAAGAGGGCATTACAGTCCTAGGCGGAGATTGTAATGCCATCCTGGAACCAGTCCTAGACTCCTCAACCGGTAGATCAGCCATATCACATAAGCTTCTGAAAAAAACTTAAACAACACCTAAAAAGAACAGGAGTAGTTGATGTCTGGCTAAAACTAAACCCTGCAGAGAAGGACTACACCTTCTACTCCTCTGCACAAGCCTCCTATCAAAGACTTGACTACCTGTTTTTATCCTCGGCACACATACAAAGAGTCTTGAAGGCTTTCATAGGCAGTATCACTATCTCTGACCATGCCCCGATCTTTATGCACCTACATATCCCAGACCCCCCTCTAGGGAGCGGAAAGGCCAAAATTAGGGTCAACCTGATATCTCTAGGAGCTTTTGTTTAAAAAGAAGAGCTCCTTGGCACTATCTAACCTGCTTGAACACATCTCCAAGCTTGAACTCTTCCATAAAAGAAGCCAAGCTCAAGCTGTCCTAGATGAACTTTCTGAAGCCCGTTCAAATTTAAAAAATCTGCTGAACATAACATCCGCTAAACTTCTTATGCGCTCCAAATACCGAACTTACGCACACTGTTATAAGGGGAACAGATTAATGACAGGCTTGGCCAAAAAACAACTAGACACCTGTGTTTCCTGCATTAAAACCTCAGATGGTAAGCAACTTAAAACCACACCAGATATAGCCAAAGGGTTTTGCGACTTCTATGCTGAGCTTTACAACCTCCATACCCCAGACCAGACGTCTACTATGGAAATTAAGGATGCAACAGTTATGTTCCTAGAAACACTGTCACTGCCAATAATCCCTAGCGACAAAGCGACAGCCTTGACGGCACCAATCACAGATACTGAGGTACAGGATGTACTCGCCTCGATCCCCTCGGGCAAAAGCCCAGGCCCCGATGGATATCCTATTGTCTACTATAAGACATTCAAAGATATTTTAATACCACACTTCAGAGATCTGTGTAACCATCTTTTAACGAGGGAGCTCTCCCTCCCCAAGCACTGGAAGCACACATAATCATAATTCAAAAACCGAACAAAGATCCCACGTCATGCGGAAATTACAGGCCAATTTCCCTATTGAACACGGACATCAAATGTTGGACAAAGATATTAGCTACCCGACTCCAATCGGTTCTTAGAGACATTATCAACAGGGAGCAAGTAGGATTCGTTCATGGCAGACAGGTCATTGAGAACACTAAGCGCTTGCTGCATCTGATTGACTGGGCGAGATCGAAAAATTGACCATTAGCCCTCTTAAGCACTGACGCGGCGAAAGCCTTTGACAGAGTTAGCTGGCATTACATGTCCGCCAACATGTCGAGGTTGGCTTCTCTCCCCAGTTAATCAATGCAGTATTGACTTTTTACTCAGCCCCTTCTGCCAGTGTCCGGGTCAATGGCTCTCTGTCCCCCTCCTTCTTAATCGCTAACGGGACCAGACAGGGGTTGTTCATAATTGTAAAATCCTAAGACCCTATCATGCAAAATCGGGCAGAATCCCAAGATATCTGGACTCAACATTAGTAACCATTCCCATGTCGCGGCGGCTTTTGCGGATGACCTACTTATTTTAACCTCCAACCCCATGACCTCCTGAACTCGTCAGAATCTTTGAAGAATTTGGATTCTTATCTAATTTCAAAATAAACTACAGTAAATCACAAGCGCTAAACGTAACATGCCCACAGGACATGGTTCTAGAACTCCAACGCTCCACCCCATTCACATGGGCCCTGCACTCTATCCAGTATCTTGGCGTACACGTCTCGACTAATCCAACTGACTTATTCGGCTTGAACTATGCCCCGCTTCTGAAAGACATACGGCAGCACCTACAGACCGTAAAGCTCCCATTTATATCTTGGATGGGCAGGAAAAACTACTTAAAGACCTACATTGTCCCCAAATTAATTTACCTTTTACAAACGATACCTATCTGTCTGACCAACTCCTACTTCAATGACATCAAAATAATCTTCTCTTCTTTCATTTGGAAGAGTAAAAAGGCTAGAGTAGCCTACTCGACCCTAACAAGGGAAAACAGGTTTGGGGGATTTGGGCTACCAGACATCCGCCTTTACCACAAGGCCACCCAAGTGATTAGGGGATTAGAATTACTGGCGGACAAGCCAGCATCACTGTGCGCCCATCTGGAGACCACCACACTTGCCCATAGAGAAAAACTCACCTTATGGGGGGTCCGCCCCTGCCTGCACAACTCCACAAATATTTCTTATATGTGGAAAGTGGTACTAGCGGAATGGTCTAAGCCAGGCATATCCAAAGTGCGACCCTCCAGCTTTTGCAAAACTACAACTCCCAGCATGCCTGGATAGCTTACAGCTATTAGGGCATGCTGGGAGTCGTAGTTTTGCAACAGCTGGAGGGTCGCAGTTTTGACATGCCTGGTCTAAGCTGTTTGCAACTAATGAGCTGAGGTTCCCTCATGCTTGTCTCCCGCTAGCTCTGCTACTTGGTTCGAAAAACAAAGCCCTATCCAAAATGTGCAAGCTCCTCCTCTCGGCCGCCCCCCGACTGTGCCCCATATTTCTGCATGGGAGACGGAGCTTTCAACTAAATTCTCTGCCCCTAAGATAGCAAATATATTGGCCAAATCTCATGGCTTCTCACGTTGCGTAATAGTACAGGAAAACTCCTTCAAAATCATGACCAGGTGGTATAAAACACCTGTATTTCTCCATAAATTAAATCCAACCATACCAGATGTATGTTGGAGGTGCGGCACTGAACCGGGATCACTATCTCACATTTGGTGGAGCTGCCACAAAATACGTCCCTTTTGGCTTCAAGTCGAAGCTACTATTAATCAGGTGTGCTCCCCACAATGCCCAATGATACTCGATCCTAAACTGGTACTACTCTGGTGCCCATACCAATCCTTTACCCCGTCAAAAGCTAATCTACCTACGACCATACATACTGCAGCCAGGCTACTTATCCCACTGAAATGAAAATTGGATAGGCCTCCGTCACAAGTGGAATGGCTAGACAAAGCAGATCAGTGGTACCGCTTAGAAGAATTAGTGGCATGGGAAGCGGGAAACCACCAGAAATTTCTGAAGATCTGGCAACCCTGGAGGCTTTTTCGTGGCTTTGCTTGATCCTCTGACCTTCCTGTTATTATCACAATAATTCCTCCCTTCACCTCCTTACATGTTGTCTTTGTGTCATGTGTCCCTTGGATTATCTTTTTTCTATATTAGTAGTGTTGAGCGCGAATATTCAAATAGCAATTTTTTTTGTGAATATCGGCACTTCGCTAATTTGCGAATATTTAGAATATAGCGCTATAAATTCGATATTTTTGAATATTCGTTTATATTTTTTTCTTTCCCACTTCCGAAAAGTAGTTCTTACGCCTCCATACTAGAATGTACTCTCGGATGTGAGAATTAAGTTGAAATCGCAATACGATTAATATAACTTGAAGTAATCACATTAACAAAGTTAACAAATATGGAATATAGCAGTGCTAAGTTGAAATCGCAATGCGATTACTTCAAGTTATATTAATCACATTGCGATTTCAACTTAGCACTGCTATATTCCATATTCGTTGACTTCGTTAATTTTAGCAAGCTGACCCATTAGAAACACAGCTCTAAGTTGAAATCGCAATGCGATTAATATAACTTGAAGTAATCGCATTGCGATTTTAACTTAGACCTGGTTTACTATGGTTGGCTTGGTAGAATTAGCGAAAAAGAGGAATATGACGAATGTATTCGTCATATTCCTCAAAATGAAGATAATGAAATATTCTCCATCTTCGTTTTAGCTCCATATTCGTCAACTTCGCTAATTCTAGCAATCAAATAGGAACGTTGACTATAGAGACAGCTGTGTTTAATTCGCTATGCGATAACATTACTTTGCTTTTTTTTATAAATAGAATAATTATAATACTTGCTAATTATTATAATTATTCTATTTATTAAAAAAAAAGCTAAGGAATATAATCGCATGGCGAATTAAACACAGCTGTCTCTACACTACGTGCAGAATTATAAGGCAAATAAGTATTTTGACCACATCATCCTTTTTATGCATGTTGTCTTACTCCAAGCTGTATAGGCTCGAAAGCCTACTACCAATTAAGCATATTAGGTGATGTGCATCTCTGTAATGAGAAGGGGTGTGGTCTAATGACATCAACACCCTATATCAGGTGTGCATAATTATTAGGCAACTTCCTTTCCTTTGGCAAAATGGGTCAAAAGAAGGACTTGACAGGCTCAGAAAAGTCAAAAATAGTGAGATATCTTGCAGAGGGATGCAGCACTCTTAAAATTGCAAAGCTTCTGAAGCGTGATCATCGAACAATCAAGCGTTTCATTCAAAATAGTCAACAGGGTCGCAAGAAGCGTGTGGAAAAACCAAGGCGCAAAATAACTGCCCATGAACTGAGAAAAGTCAAACGTGCAGCTGCCGAGATGCCACTTGCCACCAGTTTGGCCATATTTCAGAGCTGCAACATCACTGGAGTGCCCAAAAGCACAAGGTGTGCAATACTCAGAGACATGGCCAAGGTAAGAAAGGCTGAAAGACGACCACCACTGAACAAGACACACAAGCTGAAACATCAAGACTGGGCCAAGAAATATCTCAAGACTGATTTTTCTAAGGTTTTATGGACTGATGAAATGAGAGTGAGTCTTGATGGGCCAGATGGCTGGATTGGTAAAGGGCAGAGAGCTCCAGTCCGACTCAGACGCCAGCAAGGTGGAGGTGGAGTACTGGTTTGGGCCGGTATCATCAAAGATGAGCTTGTGGGGCCTTTTTGGGTTGAGGATGGAGTCAAGCTCAACTCCCAGTCCTACTGCCAGTTTCTGGAAGACACCTTCTTCAAGCAGTGGTACAGGAAGAAGTCTGCAAGGTAAGAAAAACATGATTTTCATGCAGGACAATGCTCGATCACACGCGTCCAAGTACTCCACAACGTGGCTGGCAAGAAAGGGTATAAAAGAAGAAAATCTACTGACATGGCCTCCTTGTTCACCTGATCTGAACCCCATTGAGAACCTGTGGTCCATCATCAAATGTGAGATTTACAAGGAGGGAAAACAGTACACCTCTCTGAACAGTGTCTGGGAGGCTATGGTTGCTGCTGCACGCAATGTTGATGGTGAACAGATCAAAACACTGACAGAATCCATGGATGGCAGGCTTTTGAGTGTCCTTGCAAAGAAAGGTGGCTATATTGGTCACTGATTTGTTTTTGTTTTGTTTTTGAATGTCAGAAATGTATATTTGTGAATGTTGAGATGTTATATTGGTTTCACTGGTAAAAATAAATAATTGAAATGGGTATATATTTGTTTTTTGTTAAGTTGCCTAATAATTATGTACAGTAATAGTCACCTGCACACACAGATATCCCCCTAAAATAGCTAAAACTAAAAACAAACTAAAAACTACTTCCAAAAATATTCAGCTTTGATATTAATGAGTTTTTTGGGTTCATTGAGAACATGGTTGTTGTTCAATAATAAAATTAATCCTCAAAAATACAACTTGCCTAATAATTCTGCACTCCCTGTATAGTCAACTTTCCTATTTGATTGCTAGAATTAACAAAGTTTGACGAATATGGAGCTAAAACGAAGATGGAGAATATTTCGTTATCTTCGTTTTGAGAAATATGACTAATACATTTGTCATATTCCTCATCTTCGCTAATTCTAGATATCAAACTAAAAGGAAAGTTGTCCTTAAGTTAAAATTGCAATACACGATTATTTAATATCGCATATTAATCGCGATAACTAGAATAATGACGAATATGAGACTAATATTCTAGCATATATATGCGAATTTCGTCAAAATGAAAAATGGCACCCCCCGCTCATCACTATATATTAAGCACTTATCCAATTTTAGGTTCCTACAACCTTGATACACTATTACTGTATTTCAATTGCAGTTTCCAGCTAAAATGTATGTGACCCTACATATTGTTTGAAAATATGACTATTCAAGTATAGTTATGAGATATATGTACCTTTGGTAATACTTTGCTTTTGCTTGAATAAAAAGAAAATTGGCAAATAAGTAGTATCACTGCAGGAACAGATTACACAGGTTTGCTTATAGTCTGCATCCATAGAGGTCCCCTAGGCATGCATAGCTCAACATAAGGTAAGGGTGTGTTCACACCATGCTTTAGCCTACACTGGATTTTCTGCTGGAAGGGGGTGGAGTTATATGTTTGAATACCCAGATCAATTTTTCATTTAAACTTTTCTCTCTATTTCACATTCTTTCCATTATTTTCTGTCTTTTTTGCTGATTAGACCTGAAGAAGTTTTTAATTCGTAGCTGAAACTCGCAGTCTGTATTTTATCATTAATAAGTAATGTTAAAGCTCAAGAATTGAATTGCTGATTGCTGATTATTGTGCTTCTTTCTTCACATAATAATACTACATTTCATCACCAACACCAAGATTCAGGAAAAAGAATATCCTAGGCTGCAGTCCCATGGAGAAATTAATTAATTACTACGCAAACTATTGTGCCCATTTTCAAAACAATAAAAGTTTAGTTCAATTCTCTATAGGCCTCAAAGCTTTTGCTTTGTTCTTCTACTGCACATGACTCGCTACCTTTGTTGTTTCCTTCTCTGTATATAACTCATTGCTGGACAGAATAGTGTAGTATACATTGCTTTTCTGCCTAGCAACACAATATGGAAATGAATGGAATGTAAGTGAAACAGCATTAGAGCAACCCTCTAGTTCAAGAAAAATAAAAAATAAATCACATAAACTGGGGAATGAACAGAACACATACATGGTGACCTCCTTTTCATCTTTTTAGTTGCAGATCCACTCATTTTCAGGCTTCTCTTCTGCATTGGTAGCTTAAGACACTTCCTACTTGTCCAGCCCAGTTATTGGATTGGCCAGCACTGTTCACATGAGCAGTGCTAGCCAATCCCAGGGCAGTATGAAGTATCTTGGGCAAACAGCTGCACAGTATGGATTAGTGGTTCGCCCATCTTGGATGGCAAAAGGGGAGCCCAGTAATTGATGATTCTGAAAAGAAAAAGATTCATTCCCCAGTTAACTGTAAGTTTTCTTTTTTATAATCTTTAGTTTTCACATATATTACACAGCCCTGTATTATTGACACATTTTTAGATCACAAGACAGAAGACAACCCAACGGTTTCAAATACATCCTCACATTTCTTTCATTGACTTTGATTTTGGTAGCATTGCTCAATGTAGTTGTGGAACACAAACAATTTTACTAGAAGATGACAGCACCTATCAGTTATGTTGTAAAGACTGATGCCTGGGAGCTGTTCTAATTGTACTAAATAATGATGGATAACATCTTATACCCTTGCAAGTATAACATAGTTTGTGCTGGATCTTGACCTTAAAGCACTTGCACTTTATTGTCTTTTATTGAGTTTACACAATGTGACCCATATTGGACTACAAAGTCATAGAATGTAGTTCTACAATGTTTGAAAAATGTTTTGAAAAATAAAAATAATAGTTTGCAGTATCATATTGTTAATCATGTGTCATTTTTATTTAGTTTTTAATGAAAATCAAGTATTTTTTGTGCATATGTCCACTCGTTTATATAGCCAAACCATATGGAGTCTGCATAACTCAATGCACAATATTTCTCAATTAACTATCTTATCATGACTGCAGTCTGCCTGAAGCAGTCAAAAGAGCTTTAAACAAGCTTGAAAGTCCCATGTTGTGTGAGGTATTTAACAAAAAATGGAAAACAGCTTGATAGCAGCTTTGAGTACATCAGTGATGATACAAATAACGCATGATACACAAAAATTTCACGGAAATGTATTGTTTGGTACCATTGGTATTAGGCCTCTTGCACATGACCTTATGGCTTTTTCAGTATTTTGCGTTCCACAAAAAACGAATCCACAAAAAATACGGATTCAGTTTTTTGCGGAACGGAACAGCTGTCCCCTGATAGAACAGTACTATCCTTGTCCGTTATGCGGACAATAATAGAACATGTTCTATCTTTGAACAGAACGAAAAAATGGAAAAACGGAAATGGAATGCATACAGAGTACATTCGGTTTTTTTTCGCGGACCCATTGAAATTAATGGTTCCGTATACGGATCGTATACGGAAGGCAAAAAACAGAACGGAAACGGAAAATAAAAATATTTGTGTGCAAGAGGCCTAATAAATGTGTCCTACTGTGTCGGGCCAGTTTATTATAAGAGTATTAAGACTTGAATATCATTTTGTTTGGGGGGTATAATTTATGGAAAATTTTAAAAGTTCATGCCACAGTGATATTATATATCATTAAAGTAGGGCATTTAAGTAGAAGCATGCAATGGTGATTTTGTCATCTTAAACAATTTATTGAAACAAAAGCTAACAACAGTGGTGGGTACACCCCCACAAAATATTTCAATGTCTCAAAAACTTGTCATGTGGCCTTGAGCATCAATAACAGCTTGACAACGGTGTAACATGCTGTTCACAAGTCTACTTTTGTCTGCGGAGGCATGGCACCCAACTCTTCTTGAGTTTCTGGGGTACTGAGTTACGAGCCTCTGCACAGGGACTCAGCTGATATCATAGGTTTTCGATGGGATTCAAGTCTGGAGAAAGTGCAGGCCACTCCATTTCCCTAATGTTCCCTAATGATGCAACCTCATTAAGCTGGCACTTTGTCGTCCATGAAGATTACATTTGGGCTGTGTTTCTTTATGCAAAAGGCATAATGATTGTATTAATGATGTTATTCAAGTAGTATGGGCTTGACACTGTATCATTCACAAAGTGTAGGGCAGTTCTGTATTGACTAGAGACACCTGCCCACACTGTAACACCACCACCACCAAAGGCTCCTCTGGTGACAACAGCTAGCCCTCTCCTTGACATCTCCAACATCATTGGCTGCCATCATTTCTGATCAGTGTGAATCGACTTTCATGAGTGAACAGCACTGAGGCCCACTGGTCCCTTGTCCAGCTTAGATGCCCCTTGGCCCATGCAAGTCGGTTATGCCTGTCCCTGGTGGTGTGGTCAGGTACCCTTGCAGGTCGCCTAGCACGCAGACCACGCTAATAGAAACAGTTTTGAATGTGTCTGACATGACACACTTGGGTTCCTCTCATCTCCCTTAAATGTGCCTGGAGTTGTGTGGCATTCATCATCCTGTTCCGCAGGGCATTGTTTGCAATGAAATGATCATCAGTGAGGGATGTGGCCAAAGGATGTCCACTTATATGCCTTTCTGTGACTCTTCCAGTTTCTCTGTATCTCTGTTTCAACCCGCTGATGACACTCTGTGACACTCTAAGCTCAATGTCCACTTCTGTCTTAGAACATCCTGCTTGAAGCCTTGCAATAGCGAGGTACTGTTGATCGGTTGTTACATTTTCAAAAAAAACTATTTTTAGGGATCAGTTCAGGTCTGAAGTCACTTTGTGAGGCTTACATAATAGAAACCACCCAAAAATGACCCCATTCTAGAAACAACACCCCCTCAAGCTATTCAAAACTGATTTTACAAACGTTGTTAACCCTTGAGGTGTTCCACAAGAGTTAATGGCAAATGGAGATAAAATTTGAGAATTTAGATTTTTTGCCAAATTTTTCATTTTAATCAATTTTTTCCAGTAACAAAGCAAGGGTTAACAGCCAAACAAAAATCAATATTTATTGCCCTGATTCTGTAGTTTCAGAAACACCCCATATATGGCTGTAAACTACTGTACGGGCACACAGCAGGGCGTAGAGGGAAAGGTGCGCCATATGGTTTTTGGAAGGCAGATTTTGCTGGACTGGTTTATTTACACCATGTCCCATTTGAAGCCCCCCGATGCAACCCTAGAGTAGAAACTCCATAAAAGTGACCCTATTTAAGAAACTACACCCCTCAAGGTATTTAAAACTTATTTTATGAACTTTGTTAACCCTTTAGGTTTTGCACAAGAGTTATTGGCAAATGGGAATGAAATTTGAGAATTTAATTTTTTTGCCAAATTTTCCATTTTAACCCATTTTTCCCCACTAACAAAGCAAGGGTTAACAGCCAAACAAGACTGTATCTTTATTGTCCTGACTCTGCAGTTTACAGAAACACCCCATATGTGGTCATATACTACTGAACGGCCACATTCCGGGGCGTAGAGGGAAAGGAGCGTCGTGTGGTTTTTGGAGGGCTGATTTTTATGGACCGGTTTATTTACATGTGCCTGTTTCAAGCCCCCCTGATGCACCCGTGGAATAGAAACTCCCTAAAAGTGACCCCATCTAAGAAACTACACCCCTTAAGGTATTCAAAACTGATCTTACAAGCTATGTTAACCCTTTAGGTGCTCCACAAGAGTTATTGGCAAATGGAGATTTTTTTTTGCCAAATTTTAGATTTGAACCCATTTTTTTCCACTAACAAAGCAAAGGTTAACAGCCAAACAAGACTGTATCTTTATTGCCCTGACTCTGTCGTTTACAGAAACACCCCATATATGGTTATACACTACTGTACGGGCACACAGTTGGGCGTAGAGGGAAAGGTGCTCCATATAGTTTTTGGAAGGCAGCTTTTGCTGGACTGGATTATTTACACCATGTCCCATTTAAAGCCCCCCTGATGCACCCCTAGAGTAGAAAGTCCATAAAAGCAACCCTATCTAAGAAACTACACCCCTTAAGGTATTCAAACTGATCTTACAAGCTATGTTTAGGTGCTCCACAAGAGTTATTGGCAAATGGAGATGAAATTTCAGAATTTCTTTTTATTTTTGCCAATTTTTTTTATTTTAACCCATTTTTTTCACTAACAAATCAAGGGTTAACAGCCAAACAAGACTGTATCTTTTGCCCTGACTCTGCCGTTTAGAGAAACACACCATATGTGGTTGTACACTACTGTACGGCTACACGGCGGGGCGTAGAGGGAAAGGAGTGCCATGTGGTTTTTGGAGGGCTGAATTTTATGGACCGGTTTATTTACACCGTGTCCTGTTTCAACCCACTTGATGCACCCCTGGAGTAGAAACTCCCTAAAAGTAACACCATTTTGGAAACTACGGGATAAGGTGGAAGTTTTGTTGGGACTATTTTTAGGGTACATATGATTTTTGGTTGTTCTATATTACATTTTTGTGAGGTAAGGTTACCAAAAATTTTAATTCAGAAATTTCATCTCCATTTGCCATTAACTGTTAAGGAACACCTAAAGGGTTAATAAAGTTTGTAAAATCTGTTTTGAATACCTTGAGGGGTGTAGTTTCTCAGATGGGGTCACTTTTAGGGAGTTTCTACTCTAGGGGTGCATTAGGGGGGCTTCAAAAGGGACATCAAAATCGGCCTTCCAGAAACCATGTCGGTCTTTTCCTTTTGCGCCCTGCCTTTTAGTTATACAGCACTTTGCGACAACAAATGTGGCATTTCTGTAAACTGCAGTATCAGGGTAATAAATATTAAGTTTTGTTTGGTTATTAACCCTTGCTTTGTTACCGGAAAAAAAACTGATTGAATTGGAAAAGTGCCAAAAGTAGCAGTTTTGGCACCGTTTTTTAATTTTATTTTTGACCGTATTAATCTGGGGGGTTAGGTCATGGGGTATTATTATAGAGTAGATCCTTAGGGACGCGGCGATACCTAATAAGTCTACTTTTTACAATTATTTAGGTTTACGACTATTATCTTTTGTGATACAAATTATTATTTTTTTATCTCTAAAGTTTGAGTCATTTTTTTTCTCTTTTTTTTTTAGCCGATTATCTTATATAGGGGCTCATTTTTTGCGGGATAAGGGGACTGTTTTATTGACATGATTTTGGGGGCTATATGACTTTTTGATCGCTTGCTATTAAACTTTTTTGTTATGTAAGATGACAAAAATATCTTTTTTTGCACCTTTTTTTTTGGACCGTGTTAATCTGGGGGTTAGGTCATGGGGTATTTTTATAGAGGAAATTATTACCGACGCGGCAATACCTAATTTGCATACTTTTTTTTATTATTTTAGTTTTACAAACTTTTTGAACTAATTTTTTTTTGGTGTCTCAAGTCTGAGAACCATAGTTTTTTATCCGATTGTCAGTGGCTAAATTGGGATATAAATTTAGTGCTCCATGGAAGTGTGGTACTCCCTGAAGCAACCAATAATGCAGAGGCCCGGATGATTGGGACACGTGTCACATTGAGTAGTGGTGTCCTTCCCTTCTTTCCAGTATGGGGGACCACACCTGGAAAGTGTTGGCCAGGGACGATCAGGGCAACTCCAGTTCCCGAGGTACTCCAGCCTGTTCTTTCCCGGTCCGAAAAGATCAGGGCCTTGAGGACTGCCTCATAGAACTGAAGGAATGTCCCTGTGTTGCCAGCACTCCGGGACAGCACAAAAGAGTTGTCAACCTGTACCAAGTAGATTGCAACTTTTTTGTACCATGCCCGGGTTTTGCACATGGCATTATATGGCTTGAGGACTTGATCAGAACGATCAACTCCTCCTATATACCGATTGTAGTCGACTATACAATCTGGTTTGAGGACCGTTGCTGCAGTACCTCACACAGGGACAGGGTGATGCCGTTACCATGAATTGTGGACAGTACAAGGACATCCATCTTGTCCTTATATCTGACCAGCAGCAGGTTTCCAGTGGTAAGGGCACGGGTCTCACCCCTGGGGATAGGTACCTGGAGGGGGTGGGTAGGGAGGCCGCGTTGATTTTTCCGCACGGTCCCACAAGCGGACGTGGATCTGGCGGCGAGTGACTGGAACAAGAAGATACTAGTATAAAAGTCATCCACGTACAGGTGGTATCCCTTATCTAGCAGTGGGTGCATAAGGTCCCACACAAGTTTCCCGCCAACACCCAGAGTGGGAGTACATTCTGGGGGTTAAATACGGGAATCTCGCCCCTCGTACACACAAAACTTGTAAGTGTACCCTGAGGTACTCTGACAAAGTTTGTACAGCTTCACGCCATACCTCGCCCGCTTTGAGGGAACATACTGGTGTAAAATGAGTCTCCCCTTGAACGCAATGAGAGACTCATCAACTGCGACCTCCCTTCCAGGTACATAGGCCTGTTCAAATTTGGCCCCAAAGTGATCGATAACCGGCCTGATTTTGTACAGGCGGTCATAGGCAGGATCACCTAGGGGGGGGGGGGGACATGCTGCATTATTTGATTAATGCAGGCATTTCCGGATGACCTCAAACCGGGAGCGTGTCATGGCCGTACTGTAAAGTGGGGTCTGGTAGAGGGCGACCCCAAGCGGCAGCACCCCTGGGGAGTCTAGGGTCATACAGCTGTGCTGTGGACCCCAGACACAGTATTTAGGGTGATGCAATCAAAATTTTTTCCCCACTAACTTTGTCTTTTATATCCCTGTCTAGCCCAAGCTTTCTCTAGCCTTTCCCTAATTACCTGGCTGATCAGATGGGGGGTGCTGTGGCACAGATCGGGTCCGGGGGCAAGGATGGGTGCTGGGGCACAGATGATGGTGATGCTCTCCTCTGCTCCCTGGACACAAAAGGAGGAGGAGAGGAGGACTGCCAAGATTTGAACCTCCTGCCGCCCGCCAACCTACCAATCAGAGGCGATCCTGAGGGGTGATGTCACCATCACCTCTCAGGATCACAGGATGGTGATTGGTGGTTTAAAATCACACCACCGATCACCATCCTGTTCTGGGTTATCGGGTCCGCAGAGACCCGAATAACCCAGAAACGCAGCAAACCACAGGTCTGATCTGACCTATGGTTTGCTGCGATCGCCGACATGGGGGGGGGGGGGGGTCACAGGACCCCCCGGAGCATTTAGCCAAGGTGCCTGCAAAATGATTTGAGCAGGCACCAGGTTCAGATCACCGCCCGCCGGGCGGCGGTGATCGGAACTATACATGACGTACCGGTACGTCATGAGTCCTTAAATACCAGGACAACATGCTGTACCGGTACGTCATGTGTATATATTCTAATAGAACTCGGAAATGCATTGGACAATTCATGGATCAAACACCTGCTGTGAATTTTACCGTTAGGCTCCTTGTTAGAGAACAGCAAGCTGTGCAAAAATTACTGAAACATTGAACAGTTGGACATGTGCATTAAAAAGTTTAGAAGGTCACATTAAGTTCACCTATAAAGATTAGAGTTTATTTTAGGTCTATTCTAAAATTTCACCAACAATTTTAATATCCCTAACTTTTTGTGAGTAGTGTATGTCACAGTCATATAATTTTAATTTATGATCCAGATTTGCAATATGCATCTTCATGTTCATGCAATGTCAGAGTTTGTTTTGGCAAATAATATTTTATGTCTTTCGAGTTGTGGTGTTGTTAGTCATAGTGTTCATGCCATAACTAAGAGGTCCATAGATCAAAACGGAGCAAATCATCGATTTTATATGCATTAATTCCAATAATAAAAAAAAAACATTTTATATATTGGACAAAAGTCTGCTGGATATTTTTTAAATTATTCTGCAATTACTGAATATACTGATATTGGTGGGGGCAGAGGTCTACACTGCTTGGGAGGAGACAAAAAACAGTCAATGGCCTCTTCACTGCTCACTTAGCTCAGTGATAACTGTGGCAATGGTCCGTGTTCCTCTGCTGAAAAGGACTAAGTCATACAGAAATGCTGCAGCAGATACCTAGCACCTATGGCCTTTTCCTCTTCTTTCTTTAGATAGAGAGATGGTAAATATCATTCTTGATTTCCATCTCAGACACTGGAAGGGTCACCACCAATTCTTATTCATAAGCTGCCTGACTGCTTTGTTTTGGAGTGTAATACAAGGGGTAGGCTTAGAAAAAAGAGAGAGAGCTTAGGCAATACCCACCTGTGTCTAAGAGCTTGCTCAGTTTTACACCCATGCGCGCAAGAGGTAAGAAGGAGTTAGGAGTCCATGTCTGATGACATTAATTGGAGTAAGTGGTTCCGCACTTTTCTTTAACATTAATTTATATTACCAGTGCAAATCAAATACTGGTACTCACCTTGTGTTACTAATACCTGTTGGTCTGATATGTCTGTAAAGGTTCTCATTTATCCAGGTCATGGTATATATCTGTAAAGAATAAATCAAGGCAACTGGACGTACTGTAGATTTCTTGAAAACGTTTTCAAGAAATCTACAGTACGTCCAGTTGCCTTGATTTATTCTTTACAGATATGTTGGTCTGATTTTTTGGGCAAGTTGAAACCATAATTGATGTTGAACTCCAAGCATGGCTGGCCTTCAGATTGTGTGACCTATGTGGCAGATAGATGGGTACAGATAAATAGTCTTAAAAAAGAATTGCAATCTTAACAAAGCACCAAGAAGAAGCATAGTAACATAGTAACATAGTATATAAGGCCGAAAAAATACAAAATGTCCATCCAGTTCGGCCTGTTTTTCTGCAATTTGATCAAGAGGAAGAGAATATTTCCATGCAGTACAATTTTAAAAAGTACATATATTTTAGTTGTAGAAAATTGCAGAATATACTTTAAAAAATATTTAATTTTAAAACTTGCTTTCTTTGAAAACCAAGTAACTGTATGTTATTTGAATGTATCCAGAATATATTCTATAACAGTGTAATCCTTGCAAGTTCGGCCTGTTTTTCTGCAATTTGATCAAGAGGAAGGCAAAAAAAAAAAAAGAGGTAGAAACCAATTTTGCCCACTTAAGGGGGGAAAAAATTCCTTCCCGACTCCAATCAGGCAATCAGAATAACTCCCTGGATCAACGATCCATCTCTAGTAGCTATAGCCTGTAATATTATTACACTCCAGAAATCCAGGCCCCTCTTGAACTCTTTTAGTGAACTCACCATCACCACCTCCTCAGGCAGAGAGTTCCATAGTCTAACTGCTCTTACCATAAAGAATCCTCCTCTATGTTTGTGTATAAACTTTCTTTCCTCCAGACGCAGAGGTTGTCCCCTTGTCACAGTTACAGTCCTGGGGATAAATAGATGATGGGAGAGATCTCTGTACTGACCCCTGATATATTTATACATAGTTATTAGATCTCCCCTCAGTCATCGTTTTTCTAACGTGAATAACCCTATTGTTGATAATCTTTAAGGGTACTGTAGTCCTCCCAATCCAGTCATTATTTTAGTTTCCCTCCTCTGTGCCTTCTCTAGCTCTGCTATGTCTGTCTTGTTCACAGAAGCCCAGAACTGTACACAGTACTCCATGTATGGTCTGACTAGTGATTTGTAAAGTGGTAGGACTATATTTGCCCCTTTTGATGCAACCCATTATCTTATTGGCCTTGGCAGCAGTTGCCTGACACTGGTTTTTAGAGCTTAGTTTGCTGTTCACTAAAATTCCTAGGTCCTTTTCCATGTCAGTGTTACCGAGTGTTGTACCATTTAGTATTTACGGGCGACTTGCATTATTCCTTCCCATGTGCATAACCTTACATTTGTCAGTGTTAAACCTCATCTGCCACTTATCTGCCCAAGCCTCTAATCCATCCATATCCATCTGTAGCAACATAGATCCAAGAGAAAGTTTGCTGTTGTGTAGTAGTCTTTACAATTCTACACATACACAGCATGCCACTCACTTATCAAGCTTTAACACATAATGCTTGATATTTTAATTTATTTTATGCATTGTCCTGATACCAACAAAACACTTTGTTTTTCTTTTTTTTTAAATGAATATTAAAATGCACCACAGGGGTCAACTGCTTTATAAATCAATAGACTTTTATCAATAGACTTTCATTTGTTTTAACGCTGTATGCTCAGCAGGTATTGCAAAATTACTAGCACTCACACGCTCAGGACTTGCTGTGAAGTTATGGTTGTGTTACCTCCCACTGGATGAAAATTATAGGGTAGAACATGGGAAGTCTGTCATCAGCCAAGAATTATTTGTATAACAAACCTGAAAGATGTGGGGAAAAAAGGTAGTTTAAGTCAAAGTGTTTTTGTCACAGTAGATAAATCACACAGCACCTACTCCTTTGTGTGCATGACATTTTAGTGATTGGCAGGTCTTTGGCAACATTATATGCTATTCTGCTTCTCTAGTACCTAGTGTTGGAAAGTGGAAAGTCAACACGCAGAATGTCTGACAAAAATTACAACTTGCAAGGATTACACTGTTAGAGAATATTTTCTAGATACATTCAAATAGCATACAGTTACTTGGTTTTCAAAGAAAGCAAGTTTTAAAATTGAAATAATCTCTAAAGTATATTATGCAATTTTCTACAACTAAAATATCTGTATTTTTTAAAATTGTATTGCATGGAAATATTCTACAGACATCAGTTATTTATCTGTGCATGTATATTTTACCATAAAGACCAGACAACATGCAGTATCATTAGAAACACGACAATAGCAATATGTGACATTATATATGAAATGATAACATTTAGGGTACTATTAAAAATAGTGGATTTTTTTGGGGGAAAATTGCCCATTTTTCTTTTTTTTTTCTTTTTTTTAAAGCTTTTATGCCAGATGCTATCTGAACGTGGATAGGGAAATATAGAATACAGAATTATTTTTGCATGTGGCATTAAACTTAAAGTAATAGTGACATATGTGACTATGGGTAACATAGTACCCAACTATCCTGCCGAGACTGTTCCTCATTTTCAGATACAAAAGCAAATTGTACCTTAGAATTTTTTATGCTTTAAAAAAAAAAGTAAAATGTAAACTTTACAGATGGACCGCCTGAAATCATGCAATCCTTCTTCTTCACCTTTCCTGTCTTCTGATCTGAAAAATGGCTTACTTAATTTTGATAAATTCACCAGAATTGAATCTCTAAAAAATTAGATTTTAATCTAAAACAAATATTTGGAAAATGCAGGCAAAATTCAAGTACCGTATTTTTCGCCCTATAAGATGCACCGGCCCATAAGACGCACCTAGGTTTTTGGGGAGGAAAATAAGAAAAAAAACAATTTTAACCAAAAAGGTGTGCTTTTGGTGGGTTTGGAACTAATGGTGGTCTGTGGATGACGGACACTGTTATGGGGGGATCTGTGGATGATGGACACTGTTATGGGGGGATCTGTGGATGACGGACACTGTTATGGGGGGATCTGTGGATGACAGACACTTATGGGGGGATCTGTGGATGACGGACACTTATGGGGGATCTGTGGATGACGGACACTTATGGGGGGATCTGTGGATGACGGACACTTATGGGGTAATCTGTGGATGACGGACACTTATGGGGTAATCTGTGGATGACGGACACTTATGGGGGGATCTGTGGATGACGGACACTTATGGGGGGAATCTGTGGCTGGCACTGTTATATATGTGCCATCCACAGACCCCCCACCCCATAACAGTGCCATCCACAGTGCCCCCCCAGCCCATAACAGTGCCATCCACAGACCCCCACCCCTTAACTGTGCCATCCACAGATTCCGTGTGCCCCCCCCGCCGCCGCCGCATGCAAATATTAAATGTATTATTGAATTAAAAGTTATTAAACATGCCCCCCTCACTCCTAATAGTACCGTATATCCAAATTTCTTCTGTAAAAAGAAATTGATCTTATTCTGCAATACAATTAAAAAAAATGATCTTATTCTGCAATACAATTAATGTGATGTTACTTGTTTTTTGGTTTTCTTTTTCCTTCTTGTTTTTTCTGGATATTTATTTTTTTGCCATGTTTTATGTATATCTTGTACAACAGGCTGAACTGAATGGGCAGATGTCTTTTTTCAGCCTCATAAACTATGTTACTATATAGCCATTCCCCCTTGTAGGTTCCATCAATTGATGGATGGGTGTTAGCTATATAAGACTTTTAGCATTACATAGCTTATATAATGAGTAAGACTATAACGCTGTCTTGTCTGTATGATGTTACACTTGTATTTTATTATTCATGATTTTTAAAGAATAAAAAATGCAATGCTTTTTATTGGAAGCTTGACTTTTTTCACTTTTTTTGGACTCCAATCTTGTCTGATTTGGGTTTATGGTCCGTGCTTCTATTAAGTGGGACACAGGTGAGTGCATCTACTTCTTTCGGTTTGCTTTTAAAATGAATAAATGTACTGGATAACATATATTTATCTCCAGTGGGCTCTATTCAATTGCATATTTTTTTGTAAAAAATAAATAAATCTTGTAGGTCATTTTAAAATTATAAATGTACCAAACATGATTGGATATAACTTGGCTTGTCAGAATGACTCATCAAATGATGCATTTTTTTCTCAGAACCTGTTCCAAGGTTTCCTACATTAATAAGTGTACCAAACCTGACCAGATATATTGTACCGCTTCAGAGTGACCGAATATTGGAGCGGCCTCTGTTCAACTGTACATATTTTTTTCAAAAAAAGGTTGCAAAGTTTCCTCAATTAATTAGCGCAAAAAATGTGACCGGACATATATTGCCATGTCACATCATATACATACTACTCACAAAATGGTAGGGATATTCGGCTTTCAGATAAAACTTATGTAAAACGTAAAAAGTTCTAGCGACAGTGATATTATATCATGAAAGTAGGGCATTTAAGTAGAAGCATGCAATAAGGATTTCAAATAATTTATTGAAACAAAAGCCAGCAACAGTGGTAGGTACACCCCCACAAAAAATGTCAATGGTCTCAAAAAATTGTCATATGGCCTTGAGCATCAATTAGAGCTTGACAACAACATATCCTACTGTTCCCAAGTCAACATATTGTCTACTGAGACATGGCATCCCACTCTTCTTGAAGGGTGGCCCTCAGGTCATTGAGGTTCTGGGGTACTGAGTTACAAGTCTCTACACAGCGATCCCAGTTGATCCCATAGGTTTTAAATGGGATTCGTGTCTGGAGAAAGTGCAGGCCACTCCATTTGAGATACCTCAGTCTCCAACAGCCGTTCCCTAATGATGCAACCTAGATGAACTGGAGGATTGTCGTCCATGAAGATGAAAATAGGCATGTGTTGTTCAGGCACAATGACTGTATTAATAATGCTATTCAAGTAGTTTGGTGTCAAGGTCACTCCCGTAAATGGTGCCAGGAGATCAGAGAGGCTGGCAACACGTGGGTTAATCTGAATGGTTGGGTTAATCTGAATGGTTCCTTGTGTATCATACACTCACCTAAAGAATTATTAGGAACATCATACTAATACGGTGTTGGACCCCCTTTTGCCTTCAGAACTGCCTTAATTCTACGTGGCATTGATTCAACAAGGTGCTGATAGCATTCTTTAGAAATGTTGGCCCATATTGATAGGATAGCATCTTGCAGTTGATGGAGATTTGAGGGATGCACATCCAGGGCACGAAGCTCCTGTTCCACCACATCCCAAAGATGCTCTATTGGGTTGAGATCTGGTGACTGTGGGGGCCATTTAGTACAGTGAATTGTCATGTTCAAGAAACCAATTTTAAATGATTTGAGCTTTGTGACATGGAGCATTATCCTGCTGGAAGTAGCCATCAGAGGATGGGTACATGGTGGTCATGAAGGGATGGACATGGTCAGAAACAATGCTCAGGTAGCCCGTGGCATTTAAACGATGGCCAATTGGCACTAAGGGGCCTAAAGTGTGCCCAGAAAACATCCCCCACACCATTACACCACCACCACCAGCCTGCACAGTGGTAACAAGGCATGATGGATACATGTTCTCATTCTGTTTACGCCAAATTTGGACTCTACCATTTGAATGTCTCAACAGAAATCGAGACTCATCAGACCAGGCAACATTTTTCCAGTCTTTAACAGTCCAATTTTTTGTGTGCTTGTGCAAATTGTAGCCTCTTTTTCCTATTTGTAGTGGAGATGAGTGGTACCCGGTGGGGTCTTCTGCTGTCGTAGCCCATCCGCCTCAAGGTTGTGCATGTTGTGGCTTCACAAATGCTTTTCTGCATACTTCGGTTGTAACGAGTGGTTATTTCAGTCAACGTTGCTCTTCTATCAGCTTGAATCAGTCGGCCCATTCTCCTCTGACCTCTAGCATCAACAAGGCATTTTCGCCCACAGGACTGCCGCATACCGGATGTTTTTCCCTTTTCACACCATTCTTCGTAAACCCTAGAAATGGTTGTGCGTGAAAATCCCAGTAACTGAGCAGATTGTGAAATACTCAGACCGGCCTGTCTGGCACCAACAACCATGCCACACTCAAAATTGCTTAAATCACCTTTCTTTCCCATTCTGACATTCAGTTTGGAGTTCAGGAGATTGTCTTGACCAGGACCACAACCCTAAATGCATTGAGGCAACCAATGGCGGATTACAATAGGGACGTTTGGGTCGGCAGCCCTGGGCCCAACACCGATCCGAGCACCCACATACTGCAGGGGGGCACTGGAGCGCATAGTTCCGTGCCCCGCTGCCGATCACCTGCCATAGGCTTCAGGCCTAGTAGGCCTGAGGCTTATGCGGTAGTGAAATACCAGCGCAGGCGTGCGTGATGACGTCATCAGGCCCACCTGTGTCGGGACGCAGCACAGTGAAATCTGCGCACCTGATATCGCGTGCCTGGACATAGGTGAGTATTTAGTTTTTTTTATTGTGTTTTTTTTTTTAGGTGCCAATTTTGGGGGACATGGGGGGACACATAGGAGGACATGTGAACAGACAGAACATCGGGGGGAAATTGCAGTATGGGGGCAAATTACTATGTGGGGGAAAAATATTATGGTGGGATTACTGTGTGGGGGCAAATTATTATGGGAGGGATTACTATGTGGGGGCAAATTATTATGGGAGGGATTACTATGTTGGGGCAAATTAACCTATGGGACAATGTGGGGCAAACTACTGTGTGGGGGAAATTACTGTGTGGGGGCAGTGTGGCGGAAATTACTGTGTGGGGCAAATTACTATGTTGTGGAAATTTCTGTGTGGGGGCAAATTAATATGGGGTGATTACTATTTGGAGGTAGTGTGGGGAAAATTACTTTATGGGGGCGTTGCTATTGGGGAAGCAATGTAGGGGCAATTCTATTATTTCTGGGGACACTATACAGGGATTATTCCCTGGAGCACAATATAGGGTGTTATTATAACTGGGGGCACTCTAGGGGACATTCAAGCTGCTGTGGACACTATAGGGACATTTGGGGTAATTTATCAAACTAGTGTAAACTAGAATTGGTTTAGTTGCCCATAGCAGCCAATCAGATTCCACCTTTCATTTTTGACAGCTCTTTTGGAAATCCAGTTCTACTTTACACCAGTTTGATAAATGACCCCAGTTATGTCTACTGGGGTCACTATTTTTTCAGCAGTATAGTACTTGGGGCTTTGGGGAGCACAACAGGCACAGTATTGGGAGTGGCAGCAGGATGACACTGTGGGGACACCAGGATGGGGAGGCTGATGGAAAAATTTAGAAATCTAACATGTCTGTGTTACAAACTCTGTGGAGACGGGATGCGGCTGAAAGAATTTGTCATGACGATCTAACGGAGGAGAAGAGGAAAGAGAAGGTCTACATGACAGGAGATGTCCCTGGATGTAAGAGGTATGTAGTGCTGTATTCTCCTCCAAGTATTTTATATTATAATAATATGTATTTTAAATTTGGTGACCACATTTTTCAGTTTAGGAGCCAATGTGGGGTAATTTGTGGTATTTTTTTTTAGTCTGGAGATATTATATGGCCTAGGAAGAGACTGTGGTGCTCACAAAGCACTGCAGCCTCTTCATGCAACACAAAAACTAAACTAAAAGGGAGGGAGGGGCCCAAGTTAGTTAGACAGCCCCGGGCCTATCATGCACTTAATCCGCCAATGGAGGCAACTGCCATGTGATTGGTTGACTAGATAATCACATTAATGAGAAATAGAATAGGTGTTCCTAATAATTCTTTAGGTGAGTGCCTGTGTTGTTTTGGTAATGACCAGACCTCTTGTAGGTGTTGTTGGTTTTGTCATTTAACTTCCCCTATTTTTTACTGCTTACCCCATCTGGGGGTGCGGTTTATAGTTTCAGTTTCTAGACTCTTGGATAGCTGGTTGTTGGATCTCGGTTGTGCTCCTGGTGCTGCCTTTGCTCCATGTAAAGTTAAGTGTTGTTTTCCCTATTTGTATTTTGTTTGTTATATTTCCCTGTCTTTTGTATCTAGGCCTAAGAGACTCCTGTTCATCCTTCATTCTGGTTCAGGAATAGGTTGTCTCAAGTCCTGCCACTATACCATAGCCATACAGGGTGTGTTAGGGCTCTAGGTTACTGTGTATGAACTTTACTGTAGTCAGGACTTGTCTTAGGGTTGTTCTAGGAGGTGACATTCTCTTTTTCCCTTGTTTCCAGGTTTAGTTTGTGTCCCCTTTTCCTCCTGCGCTCGGTGTGGAGCTTCCCACCCACACCGCATCCATGACATAAGGGCTTGTCACTGTACCATTCACAAAATTTAGGGCAGTGTTGTATTAACTAGACACACCTGCCCACATTTTAACAGTACCACCACCAAAGGCTCATCTGTTGACAACATTGGATAGCACTCTCTTTGCCATTTCCAGCATAGTTGTCAGCCATCATTTCTGCTAAACATGAATTGACTTTCTGTGAACAGCACTAAGGCCCACTGGTCACTCGTCCAGCATAGATGCTCCCTGGCCCTGCTCCCTGGCCCATGCAAGATTATGAGGCCTGTGGTCAGGTACCATTGCAGGTCATCTAGCATGGAGACCATGCTGATGTAAACGGTTTTGAATGGTCTGACGTGACACTTGGGTGATTCTCACCTCCCTTAAATGTGCATGGAGTTGTGTGACATTTATCATCCTGTTCTGCAGGGCATTGTCTACAATGAAGCGGTCATAAGGGTTGGATGTGGCTAAAGGATGTCAACTTTTTTGCCTTTCTGTGACTCTTCCAGTCTCCCTGTATCTCTGTTGCAACCTGCTGATGACACTCTTTGACACTCTAAGCTCAATGACTATTTCCGCCTGAAAACATGCTGCTTTAAGTTTTTTAAATGGTGAGGTATTGTTAGGTGTCATATTGGTTTCATGATGTCAAAATGTGAACAGCATGATATAATAAACTGTTTAAATACCAATTCCAATTGAACCAGGATATTTATTGGGCGATTCATGGATCAAACAGCTGTTGTAAATTTTGCCGTAAGTGCCTTGTTACAGAACAGCAAGCTGTGCAAAAATTACTGAAACATTGAACAGTTGGACATGTGCATTAAAAAGTTTAGAAGGTCACATTGAGTGTACTTCTAAAGATTAGAGTTTATTTTAGGTCTATCCTGTAATTTCACCAACAATTATAATATCCCTAAGGCCTGGTTCACACTTGAGCGTATTTGATATGTGCGTTTTACGCACCTTTTTGTCGGACGTTTTTGAGGCGTATTACAGCGTGTTTTTGGAAAAAGGAAACACGCGTCGTACGCGCATTCTTGCGGTTGACCACAGAGGCGTCCAATGAAAAACAGCCATGTCTACAGGTGTCCAATGAAAGAGATTTCCTGCGTTCCCATTGAAGTCTAGGGGTGCGAACGCGCGACAATACGCCCACAGAAGCTCCTGTACTTTTTTGGGTGTAGGGCATTTTACAGCGCGTTCGTACGTGCTGTAAAATGCGCAGGTGAGAACCATGTCCATAGGGAAACATGGGTTTTCGCCTGTTGAGTGCTTTACAGCGCATAGGAACGTGCTGTAAAACACTCAGGTGTGAATCAGGCCCTAACTGTGTATGTCACAGTCATATCATTTTCATCTCTGGGAAAATAAATCAGTTTCTGAAATCACAAAATAAAAATACGAGATCAGGGGTAAAGGGGCAAGCGGATGTTAATTATAAAATAAAATGCTGCAGACTCTAAAATGGAGGAGGTGGTGGGTGAAGTGGGTTATTGAGAGTATGGAGGAGTTACCAAACACTAAAACTGAAACCTCCCCAATGGAGGAAATTTTGACTGCGGTTAATAAAAAAAAAAAAATATATATATAATACAAGAAATCGCAATACAGCTTGGTTCTGTTCAGACAGATGTATCCCTAATTAGGGATGATTTTAAAAAGATACATGAAAGAGTGACTGATATGGAAAAAACGGTTGGTTCACTTGGGTCTAAAGTAAAAGAGTTAAAAACTCAAATTCCGACCTTGAATACTCATCAAAATATGCTACAAAAGAAGATGGTGGAGCTGGAAGATAGATCCAGGAGATGTAACGTAAAAATATTGGGGCTACCCGAGGGGGCTGAGAAAAATAATGCAGCGGACATGGTTCAGACGATAATTCTAAATAATTTTGGAGGACAACATTTTTCCCCAATGTTTATGATAGAGAGGGCCCATCAAGTTCCAGGAGGACAACATTTTTCCCCAATGTTTATGATAGAGAGGGCCCATCAAGTTCCAGGAGGACAACATTTTTCCCCAATGTTTATGATAGAGAGGGCCCATCAATTTCTAGGAGGACAACCAAGGCCTGGAAGATCACCTATGATCCTTCTGGCAAAAGTTCTTGTTTCAAGAGACAGAGATATGATCCTGAGAAGGGCTAGGGAATCCCCCACCTATTGTATATGATGGAAATACATTTTCTTTTTTTCCAGATTTCTCCAGGGAAATTCAAGAAAAGAGGCAGAACTTTGTAGTGGTCAAGAAACGTCTACAGCAAAAAGACATTAAGCATTCAGTTCTGCATCTGGCCAAACTCTGAATAGTTTTCAATGACATAGTGCACTTTTTTGAGACTCCAGCGCTTGCTACGGAATGGCTGGATAGTAATAATTTTTAACAATTGTGGAGGTGAAGGGTTGGGTGGGGAAGGGGAGGGGTCTAAGTAAAGAGGTCTGTTGTTTAATAGCTGTGGATCATCTGGGATGGGGATGGGAGGGGGCGGAGGAATCGGGGGTGGGTTGCGATGTGTCTTTGGGTTAACTTGGGGGCGGAAATGGGGAAAAAGGAATTCTATTGTAATTATTAATTCATGTACAGTACAGACCAAAATTTTGGACACACCTTTTCATTCAAAGAGTTTTCTTTATTTTCATGACTATGAAAATTGTAGATTCACACTGAAGGCATCAAAACTATGAATTAACACATGTGGAATTATATACATAACAAAAAAGTGTGAAACAACTGAAATTATGTCATATTCTTCAAAGTAGCCACCTTTTGCTTTGATCACTGCTTTGCACACTCTTGGCATTCTCTTGATGAGCTTCAAGAGGTAGTCACCTGAAATGGTTTTCACTTCACAGGTGTGTCCTGTCAGGTTTAATAAGTGGGATTTCTTGCCTTATAAATGGGGTTGGGACCATCAGTTGTGTTGTGGAGAAGTCAGGTGGATACACAGCTGATAATCCAACTGAATAGACTGTTAGAATTTGTATTATGGCAAGAAAAAGGCAGCTAAGTAAAGAAAAACGAGTGGCCATCATTACTTTAAGAAATGAAGGTCAGTCAGTCCGAAAAATTGGGAAAACTTTGAAAGTGTCCCCAAGTGCAGTCACAAAAACCATCAAGTGCTACAAAGAAACTGACTCACATGCGGACCGCCCCAGGAAAGGAAGACCAAGAGTCACCTCTGCTGCGGAGGATAAGTTCATCCGAGTCACCAGCCTCAGAAATCGCAGGTTAACAGCAGCTCAGATTAGAGACCAGGTCAATGCCACACAGAGTTCTAGCAGCAGACACATCTCTAGAACAACTGTTAAGAGGAGACTGTGTGAATCAGGCCTTCATGGTAGAATATCTGCTAGGAAACCACTGCTAAGGACAGGCAACAAGCAGAAGAGACTTGTTTGGGCTAAAGAACACAAGGAATGGACATTAGACCAGTGGAAATCTGTGCTTTGGTCTGATGAGTACAAATTTGAGATCTTTGGTTCCAACCACCATGTCTTTGTGCGACGTAGAAAAGGTGAACGTATGGACTCTACATGCCTGGTTCCCACCGTGAAGCATAGAGGAGGAGGTGTGATGGTGTGGGGGTGCTTTGCTGGTGACACTGTTAGGGATTTATTCAAAATTGAAGGCATACTGAACCAGCATGGCTACCACAGCATCTTGCAGCGGCATGCTATTCCATCCGTCCGTTTAGTTGTACTATCAACAGTGACTCCAAACACACCTCCAGGCTGTGTAAAGGCTATTTGACCATGAAGGAGAGTGATGGGGTGCTGCGCCAGATGACCTGGCCTCCTCTGCACCGGACCTGAACCCAATCAAGATGGTTTGGGGTGAGCTGGACCGCAGAGTGAAGGCAAAAGGGCCAACAAGTGCTAAGCATCTCTGGGAACTCCTTCAAGACTTTGGGAAGACCATTTCAGGTGATTACCTCTTGAAGCTCATCAAGAGAATGCCAAGAGTGTGCAAAGCAGTAATTAAAGCAAAAGGTGGCTACTTTGAAGAACCTAGAATATGACATATTTTCAGTTGTTTCACACTTTTTTGTTATGTATATAATTCCACATGTGTTAATTCATAGTTTTGATGCCTTCAGTGTGAATCTACAATTTTCATAGTCATGAAAATAAAGAAAACTCTTTGAATGAGAAGGTGTGTCCAAACTTTTGGTCTGTACTGCATGTTGATTAGAGTATTAACCTGGAACGTATGCGGACTGGGAGACAAACTTAATTGACAAGCTGTATTTGATCTGACTCAGAGACACCTACCAGCAGTGATTTGCCTGTTGGAGACCCATGTTACTGAGTAGGCGTATCGACGGATCGGTAGGGGGTGGATCTCACAGTCATTTTACTCTACATTTAATAGCTATTCCAGAGGAGTGTCAGTTTTTTTTTCATATAGGGGTTGAATTTGTCTGTGAGGCGTCCTCTATCTATAGTCAGGGGAGATATATCTTCCTCTATGGGAAACTGCATGGTTGGGAGAAAAATAATAATTAATAATACTCCCCCTTTCTCTCTTCTTGTACTGATTAGCTTACTGATCTTTGTGGAAAAATGGCCAGAGTCCCCCACCCTGTTTTGTGGGGACTTCAACTGTGTTATGAATACTAAGGTTGATAGGATTAGTACTCCAAACTACTATGGCCTCTCAAGGGACCCACCAGGCAAGATTTTCTAATGAGTTTGGTTTTGTTGACCTCTGGGAACTATTGGGGTGAGGGCAAAAGTTTTTTTTATTGCATAAGTAAATCTGGGAGATGTATGTCTTGGATTGATTTAGCCCTACTAAATAGAAAATATGGGGTTTTGTGAGACACATTAGATATGAAGCAAGGGTACTTTTGGATCATGTACCCTTATCCCTATAGATATCTATAAATCCCTTTAGATTGAATCCACACTGGTTGACATTATTAGACAACAATGATCAACTTAAAAAGGAAATTATCTCCTTTTGGGAAGTTTTACAATAACTCGGCCAAGACTTATCATTGTATATACTTGTATTATACTTTAGTATCATTTATCGTATAAGGATGGATTACGATTTGAGAGAAAAATCGCTAAAAGAAGCCTTTTTTTTTACACCAATAAATTTGCTGATCTGAGGAAACTCAGCTATGCAAAAAGCAACTCAGGCTTAGGCCTCATGCACACAACGTGTTTTTTCACTGTCAGTGATTTGGCTTCAGTGGTCCGTGTCCGATTTTGCTTCAGTTGTGTTTCCTCGTGTATTCCTTTTTTTTTGTCTGATGGGGGGGAAAAAATGAAGGTTAATGAAAAGTGTAATTTTATTGCACCAAGGTCTTGTAGAAAAAAATGGACACAGACGTGGCTTTTTTCACAGCTCCATAGAAATGAATGGGACCTCCGCTAAACTGTGAAAAATGACGGAATGGACACGGATGCACACAACGGTCGTGTGCATGAGGCCTTATTCAGATTTTTTGCTAGATAAGGCCCAGCAGACTCTTTTTTTTTAAGGGGACAAAAATACTACTCATAATTAGGGCGCCTAGGTAAATTGCTAGCAACTATTATATCAAATCAAGACCCAATAAAAGATATATTAAAGATTCAGACACCACAAGGACTAAATACTGAAAATCCAGATCAAATTTCAGAAATGTATCAATCAGACAGGAACATCCTTAAAGAGAAGATGGAATTCTATTTAGACTCGATCACTCTTCTGAGGAACAGCAGAAGGCCCTTGAGAGAGATATAACCCTTCAGGAGTTAGAGGATGCTCTCTGGGCCTGTGTGCGGGAATTCCTCACCTGGCTTAGATGGCCTTCCTTACGAGTTTTATAGGAAGTATCGGGAAGTTACTTTGCCATATCTACTGGGAGTTTTTCTGGATTCTTTTGAATAAACTTCCTGAATCTATGACAAAGGCAGTAATTGTATTACTCCCAAAAAAAGGTAAGGACCCGTTAGATATAGGTCCTATAGACCCATATCGTTATTGAACACTGACATTAAATTATTGTCAAAAGTCCATGCCACAAGGCTTTCTGGAGTTATAACAACGGTTATCCACCCTGATCAGAATGGGTTTATTCCAAATAAGGGCACCCACTACAATCTCCATAGATTGTTTGCCAATATGCAGGTGGTAGGTGAGGGTTCTCGCTCCATCTTGTCGATCGATGCATCTAAAGACTTCAACAGGGTGAAGTGGAAATTCCTCTGGAAGACCAAGGGAAGGATGGGTTTTGGAGATTGTTTTATAGGTATGATTCGGCTTTTATATAAGTCTCCCGTGGCAAAATTAAATATTAACAGGAATTTGATCTCAACCTTTGGGCTATCGAGGTGTACTAGGCAGGGTTGCCCACTCTCTCCATTATTATATTGAACCTCTAGCTGTCAGGGTGAGACAGGACCCTCTAAATAAAGGGTTTACGGTATTGGGGGGGGGGGACGTATATCTTTATACGCAGTTATGTCCTATTTTTTAGATCATACCAATGAGACTTTGCCAGGAATAATCCAAGCAGTAAGCTTATTTGGGGAAGATTCTGGTTTTGGACCAATTGGTATCAAAGCCAATCTGATGTTATTGAATAATTTTGAATTATCCAATGAGAGATCTCAGAATATGCCCAAGGTTTTCGGAAATATTTGAGTATCTGGGTGTAAGAATCTCCCCCAGAGTTGAAGAATATACACAGCCTAATATCTTTCCTGTGATCTCCAAGATAAGATCTAAAATTACAATCTGGAATAGGCTTCCTCCAACTAGAGCGGACAGAATCTCGGTTAAAATGGTAATCTTGCCTCAACTGCTATATGTAATAAGAAATTCACCTATTTGGATTTCTGACAAGTTATTCAAATTAACGGAGAGACTTGTCAATGACCTAATTTGAGGAATGAAGAGAGTAAGTTTAAAACTGGAGTATATGTATAAGCCACTGGAGCGTGGAGGTTTAAATCTTCCATACTTCAAGGCGTATTTCATTGCTGCACAGTTATGTTTGTGGAGTGAGTGGGGAAAAAAAAAACTCTCTTTGTAGGTCACTGGTGGAGGGTTCCCCATATGATAATATATTTATCCTGCTAAAATCTGGCCAATTAACCATTGGGAAACCGGGGTATAGGATGAACTAGAATGCTTTTTTCTAAATCCTGGACCTCTGTTAGAACTTGGTTGGGAATTAAGGGATCAGTTTCCTGTACCCCCCTTTGGCATCATGTTTATTTAAAGAATCTCTTGGAAATATCAGGTGATAACTTCTGGAAAAATAATAATATCTTATATGTTACACAGATGGGGGAAGGGGGGATATTCTTCCCCTACTCCACATTTGTACAAAGATGTAATTTAAGTACTCTAAGTTGGTTTAGATATTTTCAGTTACAGTCAGCATAAGGTAGGGTTAGGGAAAAAGCACGACTGATAATTGAACCTTGCACAATGATTTAAGATATAATAGAGAATCTGAATTGTAAGGTTAAGATTGCACAATCATATAAGACATTAGTTAAGTCACAGTTTAATAAGACAGTCTTCCCTCGGCAAAAAGCATGGGGGATGGAATGTCTCAATATAGGCACGTTAGATTGGGAGGATATGTTTAAAATAATATTTGTTTTACATAATTTTCATCATGTTGTAATTCAGTTTAATATTATGCACAGACTATATATTACTCTGATGTGGCTAAATAAATGTGGGCATAGGGAAACGTCTAATTCTCCCAGATGTGATGCACTTGAAGCAGACTTCTTACACATTTTTTGGTTTTGTTGTGAGATAAGTAATTATTGGAGATTAATTTCTGAATTTATAGAGCACAATTTGGGGGTATTGATCCCATTGATCCCACAATGCTGTTTGCTGAATGATTTTTCTGAGGTCAACTGTACTCAAGATATCAAAATACTTCTTACTGGAGTCATCTATCTGGCTCGCTTAATGATTACAAGATTGTGGTTCTCTAAGAACTCCCTTCCAATGTAAAGATGTGGGTTAATGTAGTGAATAAAGTCAAAATATATAAAAGCATTTTATATAAGCAAAGAAAAAATGAGGATAAGTGGAAGAGGATTTGGTTACTCTGGAGGTTTTAGGGAATAGAGGGAGCCTGTGCTTTTAAGAAATTTTCCAGTTGCTTCCTTTTTTCCTCCTCTCCCTAGCCTTCCTTCTTTTTATTTTTTATTTTATTTTTCTACCAGAGAAACATCAGAAACAGGGGTTGACAGAGTGAATTGGGTGGGATAGGGGTGCCAAGGGGTTATGATAAACTAGATTTATTATATATTGCTTTCTTTTTTATTTATTGAAGGGATTGTATTATAAATTTACAAATAAAGATTATAAAAAAAAAGAAAACAGCAAGTTCTGCAAAAAGTACTGAAACATTGAATAGTTGGACATGCGCATTCAAAAGTTTGGAGAAGGTCACATTAACCCCTTCCAGAGTGCCCACTGGATATAGATGTCCTATTTGCACACACCCCTATACAGATAGCCACATATATAAACGGTCAGACAGCTCTTTACAGCTCTGGGATTAAATATACGTGAAACCGATGCCTCTGATGGATGGCATACATTGGCATCCGTCACCATAGTGTGCCATTGTAGAAATAAAAGTATGCATTAACATATATGTTTTCCACTGGACTCTGCAGGATGGAAAATCATAGTGTAGTACACTTTAGCATCCTCTTTTCCCCAATGTATACATTAAACGTACAGCAAATATAGTTGGCCTACATTTTTTCTCCTGATTCCCCCATACACATGTACGGCTGCTTAGACAAGCATGGACACATTCTCAAAATTAAAAAGAGAATTAGCCACTGCCAGTCAGCATGTTTATTTTTTTTATGAATTAACATAACAGTTCATTTTTATAATCCAATAAAGCATGTTAATGTTACAATTTATAAAACATTTGGTAAGTAGCTATGCAAGGGCCTTTTCAATTAAAACAATGGAATTCAATTTAAATGGTCAAATATTCATGCTACTGTGCATATTGTTTCCAGTATACACTGTCATAAATGTATAAGTGGCAACTAACCTGAACATGGTATTGAAAACTAATACAAGAACAAGTGCTTTGTTTAACTTGCATATAAATATGACCTTCACAAAATATACCTGAAGGATAAGATATGGTATCTGATTATCTATGTGTTTAGATTGCTATTCTAACTAAACAGCTAATTCATTTGTAAGAAAGGCTAAAGGTCTGACACATAAATAGAATATAATGAACCAATCAGTCTTATACTGCATAAAGGGGAACCAATATGTCAGAAGCCATGGACCTTGAGAAATATACAATGCTTCATTATTTTACATTTGCTGTTTTCGTACCCGCACATAGTTATGATATCCCTTATTGCATTCTCAAATGGATAGAACACAGTTAATTTATACAAATAAATTGTATACCTATTTCAGTATACATATTTATCTCAAAAGTTTGGGTAAAATCAGGAGTAAAGGTCATTTTCAGTTTCAGAAAATAAAGTTTATTCTGTGTTTAATGGAAAGTTCTGCAACATGGGATTATACTACATGTATGCATTTTTCGTGATCTCTGCTTTTACTCATTTACTCATTTAATTCATTGATGATTTTCAGCATCTGGAAAATGTTCCTTTCATGTGATCGTTACACAGATCGTTACAGGTAAAGTACAGCATACTTCTACACGCTACTAAAGTTTACAACTTTGTATCATTAACCAGGAGTGAACCAGGAGTGAATTCCCTGAGTTACTGTTGAATTTAGCTTTCCGGCTAGACAGAGGTGTGAAGGATAAGGTTCTATCTGCTAGTCATCCTGAAACATCTAACAGGCAATTGGCTTTGCTGAATGAAGGTCCACTGGTTATAATTCAATGCTTTATGATCTAATAGCAACACTTAATAATGGTCATCCTGGGACAACCACTTTGCAGTTCAGGATCGCTCATTCCTATGCAGAAGCTGTGTCCCGATGACTCTTTAGTGGAACAAAATAAAGACATGGGGGCAGCGTCAATAAAATAGTGGAGAAAAAAAAGTTATTTTAATTCAGGTTGTGGTAGGGCAAACACATGCTTATGAATCTCTTCTGTCAGCTGTAGAATGACTATGCATCACTATTAGGCTGAGTTCACAGTTCAGTTATTTAGTCAGTTATTTTCAGCATTAATTGCCAGCCCTATTGCCAGTCTATTCATGGTACTTAACTGGAGAGTAGGCTTGGCTCCTGAATTTGGATCATAAAAACTGATAGAAATAACTGACTAAATAACTGAACTGTGAACTCAGCCTTACAGGTAAATGTTAGTATCAGGTCTAATTTATCAGTGTGGACTGAACTGTGCAGTGGCCCAAGATTCAAGTAGTCACCCTGTGAGAGAGTGGGGAGGGTGTCAGACGTAAGGTTGTGTTGATGTCACTGTTTATTTTTCCCTTCTTCTGATCTTTCAGAAGAAAAGCCAAAAAAAAGCCTATCCTGTATTTAGAACATCCTCCTTCACACTTTTCAGTATTTGGTCATCATTTGATCAGTATTTATAAGGCAAAAACAGGAGTGGGTCCAAAACAGAGATAAAATGTCATGGAAGTATTTGTATCTGTTCTGTGTTTTGGACCCACTCATGCTGTTTTTGACTTCTAAATGATGATTAAATCCTGATGCAAAAGAATGGCTGTGATAGAGGTCTCATGCTCAGTTTGCATCTGTTTTGGCCATTTGCGTCTGAAATAGGTTTTATTCAGATGAAAAATAAGTTATGTATGCAGGATTTTAATGGCCTCTATCACACGCCAGTATTAGGTCCGTTTTTTGCATCAGTGTTTGATAAGTATTGGTAAGGCAAAAACAGGAGTGGGTTCAAAACAGAGATGAAAATATATTTGAATGTCTTCTGTGTTTTGGACCCACTCCCGTTTTTGGCTTCCAAATCCTGATGCGTAATACTGACATGTGATAGAGGCCTTATGGACGGTCAAACAACAGAATCCATTTAGTTTTTTGTTCTTTTCTGTTCTTCTGATAATGGCCCCAGAACAGACTGGTGAGGGTGACAACAGCATGGAGAGTCACAATTGGAGATTAGCAAATAAAAAAAATATAAAAATCATTCGCCGGTTCGATCCGAAAATATTTACGGCAATTTTTTTTTAAAACAGCTATTTCCTGGCTGCAGAGAGCCTTTATAGTGGTGTAGAACACTGTGCCTTGCAGTAACACTAATAGGGAGTCTGCTGTGCTAGTGAAACTATACTGTGAGTCAGTATGACATGCAGATGACAGCCATCACTCTTAGAATCACTTCACACTTCACTTATTTGGGCAGTCATGGGGCCAAAACTGACCAAATAACTCAAGTATTAACTCAAGCCTTACAGGTCGATGTTAGTGCCAAGAAAAAGCACACTCCCTTTACACTGTCGTCAGCTGATTCCACATAGATGTCTAAAGAACCTGTTCTATTAAACGCTAATACAAGTAGAGCCCCCTAACAGAATGGAAATTGTGTCAGCAGTAAGTTTGTGTTGACGTCACTGATTATTTTGCCCTTCCTCTGATCAATCAGAACAATAACCCCAAAAAAAACGGATCCTATCTGTGGAGCAAACGAGGGGCAGAACAGTGTTACACCGTCGTGCCCTGCACATGTGGTATTCTAGAGGGGAACTGTGAATTATCCCTGCAGTGAAGGCTGAGGACACGGTTGAACATTATTATTATTAAAATAATATTCTTGGAGAGACTTTTGATTGCTAGAGTTTGGTTTTCTCGAAATACTCCAAGTATTACTTCATGGGTTCACCTGGTTAATAAGATTAAGAGATATGAAAACATTCTAGATAAGCAGGGAAATGCTGAGGAAAATGGACTAAAATTTGGGGAGAATAGAAGATTTCAGTTTTTCCTGCCTTTTTGAATCCAGATGGAAAACAAACCAGGCTGGTGTAGTGAGCGTCATTTATATTTATATAAGCATATAACGAGAGTTTGACCGTGACGCGTGGTTAATTAAGTGTGTGGTTGTGTAAGTGTGTGACTTAAGATTAAGTGACTTTAGATTCGGGGACTTTGTGGGGGACTGCAATTAGCCAGTTTCTAATTACTACATTGTATTGTATTTTTCACTTTTGTGGTGTAATCCCCATTTAGTATGTGTTGCACAATTGACAACGCAGTCCAGTGCACATCTTGCATGATGTATGTAGTCCTGGAACAGCCGTTCGAGGGTGTATATCTTTGTTCAAGATGTGAGCAAATTACCTGTTTGGAATTGCAAATCGAGTCTCTAAACGGGCAAGTTGAAACACTGAGAGGCATTGACAATTTTCAAAAGAGTTTGCTTCACACCAAGCAAGCACTCTTTGGGGTAGATGAGGGGGAGGGTGACAGAGAGGAGGCTGAGGAAAGTGAGGTAGCTAGCTGGGTTACAGTTAGAAAGCGGGGGTAGAGGGAAGAGTGCCAGGGAGGCTAGCCCTGATCTGACACACCCCAACAATTTTGCACGTTTGGCAGATGAGGGGGATGTCAGTTCAGGGACGCCACTGCTGCATCCGGACACTTCCTATGCCAGTCAGGGGAATGTCAGCTCCAGTAAGCAGGGAACCAGGAGAGCAGGGCATGCCAGACAGGTGCTGGTAGTGGGAGACTCCATTATTAGGGGGAACAGATAGGGCAATCTGTCACAAAGACTGTGATTGCAGAACAGTGTGCTGTCTTCCTGGCACTAGAGTTTGACACATTGCGGATAGGTGTGACAGATTACTGGGAGGGGCTGGAGAAGATCCAGCAGTAATGGTTCATATTAGAACCAATGACAAAGTTAGAGGTAGGTGGAGAGTCCTTAAAAATTATTTTAGTGATTTAGGTCAAAAGCTTAGGGCAAGGACCTCAAAGGTAGTATTTTCTGAAATACTGCCTATACCAAGGGCCACCCAAGAAAAGGAATGAGGGACCAGAACAGTTCAGAAGGAAAGGTGTAGAGTAAAAAATATACATAAACCTCTCAAATGTATGTATGCTAATGCCAGAAACCTGACTAATAAAACTGGGGAACTGGAATTAGTGATGTGTGAGGAGGACTATGACATATTGGGAATAATGGAAACATGGCTGGATGATAGCTATGACTGGGCAGTTCATGTACAAGGTTACAGTCTGTTTAGAAAGGATCGTCAAAACCGGAGAGGGGTAGGGGTCTGCCTTTATGCAAAGTCCTGTCTAAAGCGCACACTCCAGGAATATATAAGTGAGGGACATGAACATGTGGAGTCACTGTGGGTAGAGATACATGGAGCTAAAAACAATAATAAATTACTAATAGGAGTTTACTATTAACCACCTAATATACCAGAGTCCACAGAAAATAAACTACTAAACGAGATAGACAAGGCGGCAAATCATAATGAGGTGGTTATTATGGGGGACTTCAACTACCCAGATATAGACTGGGAAGCTGAAACTTGTATATCTCATAAAGGAAACAGGTTCTTGGCAATAACCAAAGACAATTACCTCTCCCAACTAGTTCAGGACCCGACTAGAGGGACGGCAATACTGGACTTAGTATTAACCAATAGGCCTGACAGAACAACAGACGTGCAGGTTGGGGGACACCTGTTAAATAGTGACCATAAAGTAATAACCTTACGATTATCATTCAAAAGAGCGTTTCTACAGGGAGGAACAAAAATACCAAACTTCAAATAAAACAAATTTAGCCAACTAAGAGAAGCCATAGGCCTAACTGGGACAAAGTCCTCAAAAAATAAAATACAGCGACTAAATGGGATATCTATAAAAGCATACTAAAATCTAATTGTGAGAGGTACATACCGTATCGGTATAAAACGTTAAGGAACAAAAAGAAACCAATGTGGATAAATAGATCTGTAAAGAAAGCAATACATGACATAAAGAAAGCATATAAATCACTAAAACAGGAGGGTAGTACAGAAGCACTGAAAAACTATAAGGAAAAAAAATAGAACATGTAAAAAACAAATAAAAGCGGCCAAACTAGAGACCGAGAGATTAATTGCCAAGGAGAGTAAAACTAACCCTAAAATGTTCTTCAATTATATAAATGTTAAAAAGTATAAATCTCAAGGTGTCAGCCCTTTAACCACTTAAGGACCACAGGTTTATACCCCCCTAGTGACCAGGCCCTTTTTTACAAATCGGCACTCCACAACTTTAGCGGTTTATTGCTCGGTCATGCAACTTACCACCCAAATGAATTTTACCTCCTTTTATTCTCACTAATAGAGCTTTCATTTGGTGGTATTTCATTGCTGCTGACATTTTTACTTTTTTTGTTATTAATCGAAATTTAAGGATTTTTTTGCAAAAAAATGACATTTTTCACTTTCAGTTGTAAAATATTGCAAAATAAACCGACATCCATATATAAATTTTTCGCTAAATTTAAAGTTATAGCGTTTACAAACTATGGTACAAAAATGTGAATTTCCGCTTTTTGAAGCAGCCCTGACTTTCTGAGCACCTGTCATGTTTCCTAAAGTTCTACAATGCCCAGACAGTAGAAAACCCCCACAAATTACCCCATTTCGGAAAGTAGACACGCTAAGGTATTTGCTGATGGGCATAGTGAGTTCATAGAACTTTTTATTTTTTGTCACAAGCTAGCGGAAAATTATGATTTTTTTTCTTTTTTCTTTTTTCTTACAAAGTCTCATATTCCCATCACAAAATACCTTGGGGTGTCTTCATTCCAAAATGGGGTCACTTGTGGTGTAGTTATACTGCCCTGGCATTCTAGGGGCCCAGATGCGTGAAAAGAAGTTTGAAATCAAAATCTGTAAAAAATGACCGGTGAAATCCGAAAGGTGCTCTTTGGAATGTGTGCCCCTTTGCCAACCTAGGCTGCAAAAAAGTGTCACACATGTGGTATCGCCGTACTCAGGAGAAGTTGGGAAATGTGTTTTGGGATGTCATTTTACATATACCCATGCTGGGTGAGATAAATATCTTGGTCAAATGACAACTTTGTATAAAAAAATTGGAAAAGTTGTCTTTTGATGAGATATTTATTTCACCCAGCATGGGTATATGTAAAATGACACCCCAAAACACATTGCCCAACTTCTCCTGAGTATGGCAATACCACATGTGTGACACTTTTTTGCAGCCTAGATGCGCAAAGGGGCACACATTCCAGAGAGCACCTTTAGGATTTCACCGGCCATTTTTTACAGATTTTGATTTCAAACTACTTTGCACACATTTGGGCCCCTAGAATGCCAGGGCAGCATAACTACCCCACAAGTGACCCCATTTTGGAAAGAAGACACCCTAAGGTATTTCGTGAGGGGTATGGTGAGTTTATGGAATTTTTTATTTTTTCTCACAAGTTAGTGGAATATGAGACTTTGTAAGAAAAAAAAAAAAAAAAATGAATCAGTTTCCGCTAACTTGGGATAAAAAAAATAAATTCTAGGTACTCGACATACCCATCACAGAATACCTTGGGGTGTCTTCTTTCCAAAATGGGGTCACTTGTGGGGTAGTTATACTGCCCTGGCATTCTAGGGGCCGAAATGTGTGGTAAGTAGTTTGAAATCAAAATCTGTAAAAAATGACCTGTAAAATCCTAAAGGTGCTCTTTGGAATTTGTGCCCCTTTGTCCACCTAGGCTGCAAAAAAGTGTCACACATCTGGTATCGCCGTACTCAGGAGAAGTTGGGGAATGTGTTTTGGGGTGTCATTTTACATATACCCATGCTGGGTGAGAGAAATATCTCTGCAAAAGACAACTTTTCCCATTTTTTTTATACAAAGTTGGCATTTGACCAAGATATTTATTTCACCCAGCATGGGTATATGTAAAATTACACCCCAAAACACATTGCCTAACTTCTCCTGAGTACGGCGATACCACATGTGTGACACTTTTTTGCAGCCTAGATGCGCAAAGCGGTCCCAAATTCCTTTTAGGAGGGCATTTTTTGACATTTGGATCCCAGACTTCTTCTCACGCTTTCGGGCCCCTAAAAAGCCAGGGCAGTATAAATACCCCACATGTGACCCCATTTTGGAAAGAAGACACCCCAAGGTATTCAATGAGGGGCATGGCGAGTTCCTAGAAAAAAAAAATTTGGGCACAAGTTAGCGGAAATTTTTTATTTATTTTTTTCTCACAAAGTCTCCCTTTCCGCTAACTTGGGACAAAAATGTCAATCTTTCATGGACTCAATATGCCCCTCACGGAATACCTTGGGGTATCTTCTTTCCGAAATGGGGTCACATGTGGGGTATTTATACTGCCCTGGCATTTTAGGGGCCCTAAAGCGTGAGAAGAAGTCTGGAATATAAATGTCTAAAAAAATTTACGCATTTGGATTCCGTGAGGGGTATGGTGAGTTCATGTGAGATTTTTTTTTTTGACACAAGTTAGTGGAATATGAGTATTTGTAAGAAAAAAAATATATATATTTCCGCTAACTTGGGCCCAAAAAAAATCTGAATGGAGCCTTACAGGGGGGTGATCAATGACAGGGGGGTGATCAGGGAGTGTATATGGGGTGATCACCCCCCTGTCACTGATCACCCCTCTGTCATTGATCACCCCTCTGAAAGGCTCCATTCAGACGTCCATATGTTTATTACGGATCCACGGATCGGATCCGCAAAACACATACGGACGTCTGAATGGAGCCTAACAGGGGGGTGATCAATGACAGGGGGGTGATCAATGACAGGGGGTGATCAGGGAGTGTATATGGGGTGATCACCCCCCTGTCACTGATCACCCCCCTGTAAGGCTCCATTCAGACGTCCGTATGTGTTTTGCGGATCCGATCCATAGATGCGCGGATGCGTAAAACACATACGGGCGTCTGAATGGAGCCTTTCAGGGGGGTGATCAATGACAGGGGGGTGATCAATGACAGGGGGGTGATCAATGACAGGGAAGTGATCAGGGAGTCTATATGGGCTGATAACCCCCCTGTCACTGATCACCCCCCTGTAAGGCTCCATTCAGACGTTCGTACGTGTTTTGCGGATCCGATCCATAGATGCGTGGATCCGTAAAACACATACAGACGTCTGAATGGAGCCTTACAGGGGGGTGATCAATGACAGGGGGTGATCAGGGAGTGTATATGCGTGATCACCCCCCTGTCATTGATCACCCCCCTGTAAGGCTCCATTCAGACGTCCGTATGCGTTTTGCGGATCCGATCCATGTATCCGTGGATCCGTAAAACACATACGGACATCTGAATGGAGCCTTACAGGGGGGTGATCAATGACAGGGGGTGATCAGGGAGTCTATATGGAGTGATCAAGGGTTCATAAGGGGTTAATAAGTGACAGAGGGGGGTGTAGTGTAGTGTAGTGGTGGTTGGTGCTACTTTACACAGCTACCTGTGTCCTCTGTTGGTCGATCCAAACAAAAGGGACCACCAGAGGACCAGGTAGCAGGTATATTAGACGCTGTTATCAAAACAGCGTGTAATATACCTTTTAGGGGTTCAAAAAAATCACATCTCCAGCCTGCCAGCGAACGATTGCCGCTGGCAGGCTGGAGATCCACTTGCTTACCTTCCGTTCCTGTGAACGCGCGCGCCTGTGTGCACGCGTTCACAGGAAATCTCGGCTCACGTGAGATGACGCCTTTCGGCGTTAGTGTAGCCTGGGAGAGCCGCCGCAATGACGCCTTTCGGCGTTAGCGTGGCGGCAAACGGTTAAAGAGTAATGATGGGGGAGTCGCAGAGAGTGATGAGGAGAAAGCAAAGCTGTTAAAGATTTTTTTCTCCAATGTATTTACTGAGGAAAATAAACTGTCAGATGAAATGCTGAATGTAAAAATTAATTCCCCATTACGTGTCCTATCTGACCCAGGAAAAAGTACAACAAAAAAGATTAAAATAGACAAATCGCCAGGACCGGATGGCATACACCCCTGTATCCTAAGGGAATTAAGTAATGTCATAGCCAGACCCTTATTTCTGATATTTGCAGATTCTATACTGAAAGGGAATGTCCCACAGGATTGGCGCATAGCAAATGTGGTGCCAATATTCAAAAAGGGTTCAAAAACAGAGCCTGGAAACTGTAGGCCAATAAGTTTAGCATGTGTTATGGGTAAACTGTTTGAAGGTTTTCTAAGAGATGCTATCTTGGAGCATCTCAATGAAAACAAGCAAATAACGCCATATCAGCGTGGCTTCATGAGGGATCAGTCATGCCAAACTAATTCAGTTTCATGAGTTTTATGAGGAGGTAAGTTCTAGACTCGACAGCGGTAAATCAATGGATGTCGTATATCTGGACTTCTCCAAAGCATTTGACACTGTACCACATAAAAGGTTAGTATATAAAATGAGAATGCTCGGACTGGGAGAAAATGTCTGCATGTGGGTAAGTAACTGGCAGAAAACAGAGGGTGGTTATTAACAGTACACACACAGATTGGGTCACTGTCACTAGTAGAAGGCTTGCATAGTAAAATATCAATTTTCGCAGATGGCACTAAACTATGTAAAGTAATTAACACTGAAGAGGACAGTCTACTACTACAAAGGGATCTGGATAGATTGGAGGCTTGGGCAGATAAGTGGCAGATGAGGTTTAACACTGACAAATGTCAAGTTATGCACATGGGAAGGAATAATGCAAGTCACCCGTACACACTAAATGGTAAAACACTCGGTAACACTGACATGGAAAAGGATCTAGGAATTTAAATAAACAGCAAACTAAGCTGCAAAAACCAGTGTCATGCAGCTGCTGCCAAGGTCAATAAGATAATGGGTTGCATCAGAAGGGGCATAGATGCCCGTCATAAGAACATAGTTACTTTACAAAACGCTAGTCAGACCACACATGGAGTACTGTGTACAGTTCTGGGCTCCTGTGAACAAGGCAGACATAGCAGAGCTGGAGAGGGTCAAGAGGAGGGCAACTAAAGTAATAATGGTCACCTTTAAAAATTAACTTTTAATAATATTTATAATAAAATAGTTGCCCTAAGATAAGATGCAGAGAAGCAAAAGAGAAGGGCAGGGATCCACCCTACTCGTGGTGAATGTACAATATCTCTAGGGAGGGAGGGAGGAAAGGGGGAAAGGGGGTGCTGGATCTCAGCCCCTATTATTACCCTGATGAAAGGGCCCTATTCCTGCACTCCGCAACCTCCTAACAGAAGCCCTCAGTTGTCCCTAAGCAGTGCTCTGACTGCCCAGCTTCGTCCTGACAGGGGGACAGGTGAGGGATTCCCTAGAAGCAAATGAGGTACACCACCTACAGATGCGCTCCCAGATCCCTGGTAGTGACTGTAAATAGTACACTAGACCTGTAAGGATCAGTGTCCTGAGAGAATTGGTGTGTGTGGGTGTCACGGGTTGATCACCCCACACATGTACAATAATTTGTGCTGAAATGCTCAGTATCCATAGAATGGCCCGACGCGTTTCTCTGTTATGTTACAGTTCGTCAGGGGCCCAAAGGAATGGATATCAGCAACAGTGGCGGCGGCCTGCCCTCTGGTTGGGACAGGTCACCAGATTACAACTAAACTGTGATCAGCAATGGTTAGTAACAACAGCTGATATGTATCATATCTCCTTCATACATCTCCCATAGTGTGGCAGTATAACATAAGCCGCAATCACAAGTGAGGGTGGAAGGAATACTACTTAGCTCGTCAGGAGTGACCGGTCAGTGGACCTGTTCCTACGATGCAGACTGGTTCCAGTTCCTCCCCAGTCTGTGTGCTGGATCCCGCATGTCGCAGTACAGCAAGAGACGCCGGCACCGCTGCACCATTTAAGCCATCTGCGTCATCTGTGCTCCGCCCATCATCCCCATCAGGTGACCATCACGTGACCACAACGTCATGGTCACGTGGGGCGTCATGTGGTCGCAGGTCCTACGACCATAGTAAGATGGGGAGAAGTTGACAGGGGGGTTATTGTGATAAACGGGTGTGCTTGCAATATTCAAGTCACAGCCGCTAGCCCCCTATACTGAGGTCTCATTGGGGTAACTACAGTGTTGAGTCCCCATGGGACTGGAGCGGAGATATTGTGTGGGGATGCCCTACAGGGATAGGGGAGCCCCACACTGTAGTGGGATGAATGAAATTCCATATTCATTCAAATGGATGGTGCGTCGCTGTCATCCACAAACCAAGTGGCGCAGCGTCACCTATTAGGGTATTTTGGCCGGTAGAGATCAGGGGGAAAAAGCAAGAGATGCATCCTTAGACTTGGTCACCTACGCACTTCAGGTAATGTTGCTTGATTCACAGCAATGTCCCTGAAGTGTGTGACGTTATATCAAAAAGGTCACATAATGGCAGTACCTGACCCTAATTGAAACCAAGGGTATGTAGCTGCGCAGGAGGTAGGGGATATAATCAGATAAAACAGCTGAATGAGAGCTGTTCATTTAGTCCCTGTGGGTGAACAGTTTTTATTTGGAAGATCCACCAGGTCTCTCTTTGTAGGATCTTTTGGTCCCAATTGCCTCCCCTATTTGGGGGTGGGACAGCCTCAATACCCATAAATCGGACTTGTGAGTAATCCCCGCCATGGAACATTGTCACATGGCGTGCCAGGGGGGTATCCTTATGATGACGTAGGTCCCCCAGATGTTCTCCTATCCTCCTGCGCAGCTCCCGCTTGGTTTTGCCAATATATTCAAGGCCGCATATACATTGTGCACGATAAATCACACCTCTGCTGCGACAATTTATAAACTGTTTGATGGTATATGTGTGATTTGTCACATGACCGGTGAAGCTATGCCCCTGTTTGATGTAGGGGCAGGCAACGCACCCACTGCAGTGGTAGGAGCCATGTGGTGCTCTCAGCCATGCAGTCGACGCGGTGCCAGCACCCGAGTAATGGCTATGCACCACATGATCTTTGATGTTACGCCCCCTTCGATACGTGACTTGGGCATATGGGGCCACCATTTTTTCAATGTCTGGATCGAGCAGGAGAGTTCCCCGGTTTTTCTTCAGAATCTCCTTTACCTCTTCAGCCCCCATGTCAAAAGTGCCTATCAGACGTATCACTCTTTCCTCACTTCGGGATCTCTGTGGGTGTAACAGCCCTGTACGATCAGAGGCAAGTGCCCTCTGATACGCTTTTCTCAGGACATAGTCTGGAAACCCCTTTTCCAGAAATCTTTGGCGGAGGTCCCCCGCCTGTTCCTTGAACTGATGGATGGAGGAGCAATTCCTTCTCATCCTCAGGTATTGACCTGTAGGAATTCCTCGATTTAGAGGGCCGGGGTGAAAACTCTCCCACTCCAACAAGGAGTTTGTAGCTGTCGGTTTTCTATAAGTCTGTTTGAGGAGTTCACCCTCCGGTCCCTTATCAATCCGGATGTCAAGGAAAGGCAGGGAACCGGCGGACATCTTATGTGTGAACCGAAGTCCCAATTGGTTCACATTGAGGATGTCCACCAGGTCTCGGAAGGTGCCCACCGACCCCCGCCAGATAATAAAGATATCATCAATATATCTGGCCCACATCACCACTAGTATGGTGAGTGGGCTAGGGGGGTCGGTGAACACCATTTCCCTTTCCCACCAGCCCAGGAACAAATTTGCATACGATGGGGCACAGAGACTCCCCATCGCGGTGCCCCTGAGCTGGTGGTAAAAGGACCCATCAAAGATGAAATAGTTGCAAGTTAGGGTGAACTGCAACAATTTCATAACAAAGGCATTATGTTTGGTGAACTGGCAACCTCTTGTAGCCAGGAATTCTGACACTGCCCTCATACCTAGGTCATGCGGGATGGACGAATATAAGGCCTCCACAACTGGGGAACTCTCCTGCTCGATCCAGACATTGAAAAAATGGCGGCCCCATATTCCCAAGTCACGTATCGAAGGGGGCGTAACATCAAAGATCATGTGGTGCATAGCCATTACTCGGGTGCTGGCACCGCGTCGACTGCATGGCTGAGAGCACCACATGGCTCCTACCACTGCAGTGGGTGCGTTGCCTGCCCCTACATCAAACAGGGGCATAGCTTCACCGGTCATGTGACAAATCACACATATACCATCAAACAGTTTATAAATTGTTGCAGCAGAGGTGTGATTTATCGTGCACAATGTATATGCGGCCTTGAATATATTGGCAAAACCAAGCGGGAGCTGCGCAGGAGGATAGGAGAACATCTGGGGGACCTACGTCATCATAAGGATACCCCCCTGGCACGCCATGTGACAATGTTCCATGGCGGGGATTACTCACAAGTCCGATTTATGGTTATTGAGGCTGTCCCACCCCCAAATAGGGGAGGCAATTGGGACCAAAAGATCCTACAAAGAGAGACCTGGTGGATCTTCCAAATAAAAACTGTTCACCCACAGGGACTAAATGAACAGCTCTCATTCAGCTGTTTTATCTGATTATATCCCCTACCTCCTGTGCAGCTACATACCCTTGATTTCAATTAGGGTCAGGTACTGCCATTATGTGACCTTTTTGATATAACGTCACACACTTCAGGGACATTGCTGTGAATCAAGCAACATTACCTGAAGTGCGTAGGTGACCAAGTCTAAGGATGCATCTCTTGCTTTTTCCCCCTGATCTCTACCGGCCAAAATACCCTAATAGGTGACGCTGCGCCACTTGGTTTGTGGATGACAGCGGCGCACCATCCATTTGAATGAATATGGAATTTCATTCATCCCACTACGGTGTGGGGCTCCCCTATCCCTGTAGGGCATCCCCACACAATATCTCCGCTCCAGTCCCATGGGGACTCAACACTGTAGTTACCCCAATGAGACCTCAGTATAGGGGGCTAGCGGCTGTGACTTGAATATTGCAAGCACACCCGTTTATCACAATAACCCCCCTGTCAACTTCTCCCCATCTTACTATGGTCATAGGACCTGCGACCACATGACGCCCCACCTGACCATGACGTTGTGGTCACGTGATGGTCACCTGATGGGGATGATGGGCGGAGCACAGATGACGCAGACGGCTTAAATGGTGCAGCGGTGCCGGCGTCTCTTGCTGTACTGCGACACGCGGGATCCAGCACACAGACTGGGGAGGAACTGGAACCAGTCTGCATCGTAGGAACAGGTCCACTGACCGGTCACTCCTGACGAGCTAAGTAGTATTCCTTCCACCCCCACTTGTGATTGTGGCTTAAGTTATACTGCCACACTATGGGAGATGTATGACGGAGATATGATACATATCAGCTGTTGTTACTAACCATTGCTGATCACAGTTTAGTTGTAATCTGGTGACCTGTCCCAACCAGAGGGCAGGCCACCGCCACTGTTGCTGATATCCATTCCTTTGGGCCCCTGACGAACTGTAACATAACAGAGAAACGCGTCGGGCCATTCTATGGATACTGAGCATTTCAGCACAAATTATTGTACATGTGTGGGGTGATCAACCCGTGACACCCACACACACTAATTCTCTCAGGACACTGATCCTTACAGGTCTAGTGTACTATTTACAGTCACTACCAGGGATCTGGGAGCGCATCTGTAGGTGGTGTACCTCATTTGCTTCTAGGGAATCCCTCACCTGTCCCCCTGTCAGGACGAAGCTGGGCAGTCAGAGCACTGCTTAGGGACAACTGAGGGCTTCTGTTAGGAGGTTGCGGAGTGCAGGAATAGGGCCCTTTCATCAGGGTAATAATAGGGGCTGAGACCCAGCACCCCCTTTCCCCCTTTCCTCCCTCCCTCCTTAGAGATATTGTACATTCACCACGAGTAGGGTGGATCCCTGCCTTGTCTTTTGCTTCTCTGCACCTTATCTTAGGGCAACTATTTTATTATAAATATTATTAAAAGTTAATTTTTAAAGGTGACCATTATTCCAAATTTTGCTTTACATAATCACTAGGTACCTTATACCCCAACAGCTCATTAATTGTTTAGTCTAGTCAACTAAAGTAATAACTGGAATGGTGCAACTATAGTACCCTGAAAGATTATCAAAATTAGGGTATTCCCTTTTGAAAAAAGATGACCGAGGGGAGATCTAATTTCTATGTATAAATATATCAGGGGTCAGTTCAGAGATCTCTCCTATCATCTATTTATCCCCACTACTTCTGACTTTGACAAGGGGACAGCCTCTGCGTCTGGAGGAAAAAAAGATTTGTACACAAACATAGAAGATGATTCTTTGCGGTAAGAGTAGTAAGACTATGAAACTCTCTGCCTGAGGAGGTGATGATGATGAGTACAATAAAGAAATTTAAGAGGGACCTGGATGTATTTCTGGAGTGTAATAATATTACAGGCTATAGCTACTAGAGAGATATCGTTGATCCAGGGATTTATTCTGATTGCCTGATTGGAGTCGGGAAGGAATTTTCTTTATTCCCCTAAAGTGGGGAGAATTGGCTTCTACCACAGTGTTTTGTTTTGTCTTCCTTTGGATCAACTTGCAGGATGACAGGCCGAACTGGATGGAAAATGTTCTTTTTTCGGCCTTATGCTACTATGTTGCTCCCTAATTTCCCCCCCACCTGGAGACAAATTCTGTCAAGATTGATACAAGTGCGGTATCGGCTGCTCATTGAGCCAGATACTTCTGGGGGAACCTGCCTGGCATGAACAGGACTCTAGTAGCTACAGACAATGAGAAGGCAAAGCTTAAAGATTGCTTTGAGCCTGGAAGAGTCGCAAAGTTCATCAAGATTCAAACCATAACTACTAGCACCTGATCTCTTCATCAGGATAAACATCACGAGTTCCCAGTCATGATGGATGGAATAGAGAACATCCTGTGGTGCACGGAGATGGAGAGGGTCTTCGGATTCCCCCCACACTATACGGACGTCTCAGAAATGAAACACTGCTCCTGACAGAAGATCCTGGGAAGGTCATGGAGAGTCCCGGTCATCCAGAATCTATTTGCCCCTCTGAAGGGTTATTTTTAAAGTGTGTAGAAGCCACACGGGACCCCCACGCTGCAGATTTACATATCATGGAGACACTGAATTTTATCATATTACATCCTCAACTGTCTCTGGGTCAGGAGCCTCACCGCTTACAACACCAGCTCCCACGCCACTCTCCTCATCACTACTTGCCTGCCTAGTGGAGGAAGCGGCGGATGTCTCCTCCGCATATTGGCTTGCCAGTAGCTGCTGACTGTCTTCTAGTAGCTCGTCCTCACTGCATAGTGGAGCTGAGCCCACAACATCCCATACTTCTCTGGCTGAGGGAACAGAAAAGGACAGAGGTAGGCTGAGGACAGGTGAGGGCACAGGGCCTGCTCCCGGGCCATGCCAACTAAGGGTTGTGTCTGATGAACCCACTAACTCTTGGCTGGGGGTGTCTGATGTAGTGATGAGCGGCGGAGGCTATATTAGAATTTGCAATATTTCACAAATATTTGGGTGAATATTTGTCATATATTTGCGAATTCGAGATTATTTTTTGATCGCAAAAAATTGGCAATGTAATATTTGCATAATGCACGCAAAATACAGGTGTGGGTCACTTTTGCTACATTTTCCAAGCTACTAGAAGTTTCCTGAGACTGGAGAAAATGGTTGGCATGGCAGAACATTAAAAATGGCTTTACATGAACGTAAATTGCTCCAATATATTCGCAATTGCACAAATCGGGACTAACGATGCAAATATTTTGACGCAATACCTGAAACTTCACATTTTATCAGGTCTGCATATATTTATGGACATCAGAACCTTTCACACTACCTAACACCCTGCACTGCAACTGCTACACTATATCAGTATATAACCTACACTAACAATCTGTATTATGTATATATAAGCTATCTATCTATCTATCTATCTATCTATCTATCTATCTATCTACTGTAGTGTGGAAAGTATAAAGCACAGAAATGACACTGCTGTCTCTCTCAGAAATTTAAAAAAAAAAACTGTAGAAAATGGCTGCTGGGGAGATTCTTATATAGTAAGGGGTAGGCAGCTTTGAGTTCAGCTTGGGCCCCCGTCCCTCAGTGCTTGTTAGCAAGGGGCAGGGGAGCACATATCCTTCCTGCTGCCTGAGGCAAACATTGAAAAAGCACCCCCTAATGCCAAATTCTTAACCTAACCCCTTCCCTCCAGCCAGAGGTGTAAATTGACCAGTATGCACTTTTTTATAATGCCAATGTCTTATGTGTCACAAGGGTCTTTGGGCCCCCTGAAGCTCCTGGGCCCGGTAGCGACTGCTGCCTCTGCACCCCCTATAGCTACGCCCCTGCATTCAAGAACCGCTGGGTTGCTGATCAAGACACGACTGCTAGCTGACACTGCGAGCTCAGGCCTCTCAAAGTGACCCCTGCTGCCACGGCCCCTTACTCTGCTGCAACCTGTGCCTATAATTTTCTCACTTCAACACACAACGGCAAATACTTTTTTTGTGCAACTAACACACACCATAAAGGGCTTTAGAACATATAACTGCACCGCTGAACAACAAATTGTCACGGCAGACGTGCACTCTGTACAAAAGATAACACACCAACCAGGCTCTGGACGAGAGACATGGGAAGGGTCACCTCCAAGCTTATCCCTGACCTCTTTCCCTGCACTACTCAGCCCACAAGCAGACCTTGAAGGTAGGTGTGCTTGTGTCCTCCAGCCTGGGCTGACAAAACCCTGAACTCCCTAAGATGGTGAAGTGGGGAGATAGGAGCAGTCTGCTCGCACAGAACCTGGATGGAATAGAAGACACAAACAACCGAACTAGAAATGACACTTATCTCTGAGAGCAGGAACTGACAGCCAACCTTCCCTCCAAGATTCCCAGACCAAATGAACAGTATAATCCGTTCTGGGCACTGGGCAGTGTGCTATTTAAACTAATGACCCCACCCAATGCACCTGATGAGAGGCGGATCCAGCACGGCTCCAAAGCAACCACTAAACTCGTGCTGCTATCCTGGCCGACCTCCGCACATCGTCAGAGTGGGGCATGACACAAATAGGCCCTTACTTTTTTCCACTTATATACTCCACAAAAGGCTATAGAACATATAACTGCACCACTGAACAGCAATTATTATATATTTTTTGCCACTAATACACGCCAAAAAGGGCTGAAATTTTCTCACTTCCCCACACAACAGCAAATACTTTTTTGGGGGCAACTAATACACATCAAAAAGGGCTTTAGAACATATAACTGCACCGCTGAACGGCAAATACTTATTTTTTGCCACTAATACACGCCAAAAGGACTATAATTTTCTCACTTCACCACACAACGGCAAATACTTTTATTTGTGTCATTAATACATGCCCAAAAATGGCTTTAGAACATATGACTGCACCGCTGAACGGGCATAAGAGGAGGAACGGACGGGCAGACGGCCCCTGAAACTGCCAGCCCTGGCTTAAAAACAGTTGGGGAAAACCTTGCGCATTGACGCCTGTGCCTTATCAAGGGCAGTAAAAGCCCCAACGCATTTAACCGCGGCAGAGGATTCCGTGGACATCCTAGCTCCAGGAAACCATACCGTGAGTCATCTATTCCCTATTCCTCTTATGTCCAACTGTCAGGTGGGGGGAAGACTCTAATTCTTTTCCCATGTGTGGAAAAAAGTATCTTCCGACCCGTCAGTTCTGTCTACGGTCAGGGGATTTGTGACCAAATTGGTGTCCAACCCTGTGGTCTTTCTCCTCCATGTACCCATGTGCCGGCTGGGTCCACTCGCGCCCTCATCGATTCAGAGCTCACGGTCCTTTGGGACAAAAGGGCAATAGAGTTGGCTCCCGAGGACTCCTTCGGGGTCTTGAGCAGCATCTTTTTAGTTCAGAAAAAAGGGGGTCAGATGCGCCCCGTCATCAATCTGAAGGCATTGAACAATTTCGTCAGGTACCGCCATTTCAAAATGGAGGGGATCCACCTCCTGAGAGACATGCTCCTTCCAGGGGATTGGATGGTGAAAATAGATTTGAAAGACGCTTACCTCACGGTTCCGGTGGCACCAGAATCAAGGGACCTGTTACGTTTTGCCTGGAGAGGTCAAGTGTGGCGTTTTACTTGCCTACCCTTTGGCCTCTCGTCCGCCCCATGGTGCTTCACCAAGCAGCTGCGCCCAGTGGTAGCCTGGTTGCGCAGTCGTGGGGTGCGTTTGGTAATATATCTGGACGACATACTATTCATGGCGTCCAGTCCGGGTTCCCTCCTGTCCTACCTTCGGTTGGCCACCTCCCTCATTTCCGATCTGGGATTTATCATCAATCAGGAGAAATCTTGCTTGATTCCTTCCACCACTGTGGAGTTTTTGAGATTCCATATCGATTCCGTTTCACAATCTCTCAGTCTGCCGCAGACGAAGGTACTGAGTATTCGGAAAGAGTTGAGGCACGCTCGTTACCTCGATTATCCCTCAGACATCTGGCCCGGATAATAGGACTTCTTGCTTCCTCCATCCAGGCGATTTTTCCGGCGCCGCTCCATTACAGGGCACTTCAGCGCCTCAAGATTGCTCACCTTCCGGAGGGTGCATCTTACGTCGATACCATCGTCTTGGATACAGAGACCAGGCATGAGTTGAGTTGGTGGATTCACAACCTCTCAATGTGGAACCGCAGAGCCATTTTTGGGCCTCAGCCGGATCTTATCATCGAGTCGGACGCCAGTCTCCACGGGTGGGGTGCACATTGCAACGGCGTCTCCACTGGGGGTCTGTGGTCCCGGAGCGAATCCCGGCTCCACATCAATTCCCTGGAACTGCTGGCAGGATCCTTGGCGATCTGCAGTTTTGTCAACAACACAGTCAAGGTTTGTGCCAGACTCCGCATGGACAATGTGTCGGTGGTCAGATACATCAACTATATGGGCGGCACGCGCTCTTCCGTGCTCACTCACTTGGCCAAGGATTTTTGGGACCAATGTTTCTCCAGGGGGATCATGGTGGTGGCGGAATACCTTCCGGGTCTCCACAATGTGCGAGCGGACTGGAGTTTGCGATATCTTTCGGATGCCAGCGACTGGAAATTAGATTCCAGGGTCTTTGATGCCGTGTCATCTCGATGGGGTCCTTTCTCCATCAACCTTTTTGCATCACGCCTCAACACTCAGTTGCCTAGATTTTTCAGCTGGCGTCCGGAAGCGGAATCGGTGGACGCTTTCCTCCAGGAGTGGTCGACTCCAGTCATGTACGCATTCCCTCCGTTCGCTCTGATCCCGAGAGTACTTCTCCAGATCCGCCGCCAGGCCTCATTTTACCCCTTTGGAGATCGCAGTCGTGGTTTCCCCACCTTCCGGATCTCCTCATCACCGAGCCAGTCTTGCTCCCGGCTCTATCCCACCTTCTCAGAAATCCGGCGGGTCAGCTTCATCCACTGCTCATCGGCGGAACATTACACCTTCTCGCGTGCAGAGTCTCGGGGGCCCCTGGGAAGTCTCAGGAGTTTCGGAGACGACTCGATTCTTGCTGGCAAGCGCTTTGGCACCCAGAACCAGACGAACTCATCGCTCGGCTTGGGATTCCTGGGCTCGTTGGTGCCTCTCAGGGGACCTGGATCCCACTGAAGCTCCTGTTTTGTCGTTTTTGTCTGCTTTGTTTGATGAGTGCAAGGCATATCATACCATTAATCTCTATAGGTCTTCTATCTCGTCTAGACACTCAGGGTTCGAGGGCCGTCCGGCAGGCCAACACCCCCTAGTCTGTAGATTGTTGCGGGGCTCTCGCCTGTCTCGTCCTCCGAGGCCGCGTTTTTCCGCTACCTGGGATGTTTCAATCGTTTTGTCTTTTCTCCAGGGTTGGCCTTCTAATGACGTCCTATCGTTACGGCAACTCTCGGCTGAGCTGGTCACCCTCTTGTGCCTGATCTCCTGCAAGAGGGTATCTGACGTCCGGGTGTCATGACGCCCGATCCTTCTTGCCCTGAGGGAGTGACGTTTAATATCTCCCGGCGTACGAAGACAAACATCCGCTCGGTGTCATATCCGTATTTTCCGGAGTCTCCGCAGCTTTGTCCTGGTAATTGTCTGCAGGAATACGAACGACGTACCAGTATTTTGCGTGTTCCTGAGTTTCCTCATCTCTTCATTTCCTTTCGCAGACCCTTTCATCCGGTAACCAGTGTTACCCTCTCGCGTTGGGTCAAGTTGGTTTTATCCCTCACGGGTAATGATACCTCGATTTTTACAGCTCATTCGGTTCGGAGTGCCTCTGCCACCTCTATGACGGTTTCTGGAGCCCGTTTAGAGGACGTTATGAGATTAGCAGACTGGTCTAGGGCTTCTACCTTTCGCAAATTTTACTTTAGGCCACCATCTCATGCCTTCTCTTCTGTGGTGGCCCAGCTTTAAACTTGCAATATGAGCCTCTGTGTCCTGGAACAAAATTTCATGATTTTCCTATTCCATGACGTAAAGTCATGATTTTATAAAGGGCACGGAGGCGAGTATTGCCCACCCAACTTTTCCCTCCCTATGATGTTAGCTGTTTTATCTGTCATTTGGCTAGCTTGGTTTGTTTCATTCATGTGAATCAATTGCTCTGTGCCTTCCTTTCTGAATTGTATACTACCGTATTTATTTGCTTGTTTCACTAGGTTGATGTTCCAGCTAAGATGTCCGGAATATTCACAGTTTTGTTGGTTGATGTTCCAGTCAAGATGTCCGGAATATACACAGTTTTGTTGGCAAGTCGGATCCGGACCTCGGTTCCAATTGTCGGTTTCTAGTTGGGGAGACCTATTGGAGTCTTATGGACCACAAAGAAAGAGGACTACTCCAGTGTGACTATGGGTTATATGGACACTGGGAAGGACAGGGTTTGTTGCCATAGATACTGCATGTTTAACCTCCTCAGGACCGCCGTACGCCAGATTGCGTCCAGGCGGCGGCCCTGCTATTCTGGGTGAACACATATACGCGTCCTCTCGCGAGAGGCGAGATTTCCTGTGTGCGCGCGTTCACAGGAACGGAAGGTAAGCGAGTGGATTTCCAGCCTGCCAGTGGCGATCGTTCGCTGGCAGGCTGGAGATGCGATTTTTTTAACCCCTAACAGGTATATTAGACGCTGTTTTGATAACAGCGTCTAATATACCTGCTCCCTGGTCCTCTGGTGGTCCCTTTTGCTTGGATCGACCACCAGAGGACACAGGCAGCTCAGTAATAAGTAGCACCAAACACCACTACACTACACCCCCCCTGTCACTTATTAACCCATTATTCACCCCTGATCACCCCTTATAGACTCCCTGATCACCCCACTGTCATTGATCACCCCCCTGTAAGGCTCCATTCAGACGTCCGTATGATTTTTACGGATCCACGGAAATATGGATCGGATCTGCAAAACACATACGGACGTCTGAATGGAGCCTTACAGGGGTGTGATCACTCATATAGACACCCTGATCATCCCCCTGTCATTGATCACCCACTTGTCATTGATCACCCCCCTGTAAGGCTCCATTCAGACGTCCGTATGATTTTTACGGATCCACGGATACATGGATCGGATCCGCAAAACACATACGGACGTCTGAATGGAGCCTTACAGGGGGGTGATCAATGACAGAGGGGTGATCACCCATATAGACTCCCTGATCACCCCCTTGACATTGATCACCCTCCTGTCATTGATCACCATCACCCCCCTGTAAGGCTCCATTCAGACGTCCGTATATGTTTTGCGGATCCGATCCATGTATCCGTGGATACGTAAAAATCATACGGACGTCTGAATGGAGCCTTACAGGGGGGTGATCAATGACAGGGGGGTGATCAATGACAGGGGGGTGATCAGGTAGTCTATATGGGTGATCACCCCCCTGTCATTGATCACCCCCGGGTCAGGCTCCATTCAGACGTCCGTATGATTTTTACGGATCCACGGATACATAAATTGGATCCGCAAAACACATACGGACGTCTCAATGGAGCCTTACAGAGGGGTAATCACCCATATAGACTCCCTGATCACCCCCTGTCATTAAACACCCCCCTGTCAGGCTCCATTCAGACGTCTGTATGATTTTTACGGATCCACGGATACATGGATCGGATCCGCAAAACACATATGGACGTTTGAATGGAGCCTTACAGGGGGGTGATCACCCATATAGACTCCCTGATCACCCCCCTGTCATTGATCACCCCCCTGTAAGGCTCCATTCAGACGTCCGTATATGTTTTGCGGATCCGATCCATGTATTCGTGGATCCATAAAAATCATACGGACGTCTGAATGGAGCCATACAGGGGGGTGATCAATGACAGGGGGGTGATCACCCATATAGACTCCCTGATCACCCCCCTGTCATTGATCACCCTCGTGTCAGGCTCCATTCAGACGTCCGTATGATTTTTACGGATCCACGGATACATGGATCGGATCCGCAAAACACATACGGACGTCTGAATGGAGCCTTACAGGGGGGTGATCACCCATATAGACTCCCTGATCACCCCCCTGTCATTGATCACCCCCCTGTAAGGACTCCATTCAGACGTCCGTATGTTTTTTACGGATCCACGGATACATGGATCGGATCCGCAAAACACATACGGACGTCTGAATGGAGCCTTACAGGGGGGTGATCACCCATATAGACTCCCTGATCACCCCCCTGTCATTGATCACCCCCCTGTCATTGATTAACCCCCTGTCATTGATCACCCCCCTGCAAGGCTCCATTCAGACGTCCGTATGTTTTTTACGGATACACGGATACATGGATCAGATCGGCAAAACACAAACGGACATCTGAATGGAGCCTTACAGGGGAGTGATCAATGACAGAGGGGTGATCACCCATATAGACTCCCTGATCACCCCCCTGTCATTGATCACCCCCCTGTAAGACTCCATTCAGACGTTCGTATGAGTTTTACAGATCCACGGATACATGGATCGGATCCGCAAAACACATACGGACCTCTGAATGGATCCTTACGGGGGGGAGTGATCAATGACAGGGGGGTTATCACCCATATAGACTCCCTGATCATCCCCCTGTCATTGATCAACCCCCTGCAAGGCTCCATTCAGACGTCCGTATGTTTTTTACGGATACACGGATACATGGATCAGATCGGCAAAACACAAACGGACATCTGAATGGAGCCTTACAGGAGAGTGATCAATGACAGAGGGGTGATCACCCATATAGACTCCCTGATCACCCCCCTGTCATTGATCACCCCCCTGTAAGGCTCCATTCAGACGTTCGTATGAGTTTTACGGATCCACGGATACATGGATCGGATCCGCAAAACACATACGGACGTCTGAATGGATCCTTACGGGGGGGTGATCAATGACAGGGGGGTTATCACCCATATAGACTCCCTGATCACCCCCCTGTCATTGATCACCCTCCTGTCATTGATCACCCCCCTGTAAGGCTCCATTCAGACGTCCGTATGTTTTACGCGGATCCACGGATCCTTGGATTGGATCCGCAAAACACATATGGACGTCTGACTAGAGCCTTACAGGGGGTGATCACCCATATAGACTCCCTGATCACCCCCCTGTTACTGATCACCCCCCTGTCAGGCTCCATTCAGACGTCTGTATGATTTTTACAGATCCACGGATACATGGATCGGATCCGCAAAACACATACGGACGTCTGAATGGAGGATTACAGGGGGGTGATCACCCATATAGACTCCCTGATCACCCCCCTGTCATTGATCACCCCCCTGTAAGGCTCCATTCAGGCATCCATATGTTTTTTACGGATACATGGATCGGATCCGCAAAAAAAAAACGGATGTCTGAATGGAGCCTTACAGGGGGGTGATCAATGACAGAGGAGTGATCACCCATATAGACTCCCAGATCACCCCCCTGTCATTGATCACCCCCCTGTCATTGATCATTCTCCTGTAAGGCTCCATTCAGATGTCCGTATGTTTTTTACGGATTCCACGGATACATGGATCGGATCCGCAAAACACATACGGACGTCTGAATGGAGCCTTACAGGGGGGTGATCAATGACAGGGGGGTGATCAATGACAGGGGGGTGATCACCCATATAGACTCCCTGATCACCCCTCTGTCATTGACCACCCCCCTGTAAGGCTCCATTCAGACATTTCTTTGGCTCAAGTTAGCAGAAATTGTTTTTTTTTTTTTTTTTTTCTGACAACGTCCATATTCCACTAACTTGTGTCAAAAAATAAAATCTCACATGAACTCACCATACCCTCTCACGGGATCCAAATGCGTAAAATTTTTTAGATATTCATATTCCAGACTTCTTCTCACGCTTTAGGGCGCCTAAAATGCCAGGGCAGTATAAATACCCCACATGTGACCCAATTTCGTAAAGAAGACACCCCAAGGTATTCCGTGAGTGGCATATTGAGTCCATGAAAGATTGAAATTTTTGTCCCAAGTTAGTGGAAAGGGAGACTTTGTGAGAAAATATAAAAAAAAAATCAATTTCCGCTAACTTGTGCCAAAAAATACGATTGAACTTGCCATGTCCCTCATTGAATACCTTCGGGTGTCTTATTTCCAAAATGGGGTCACATGTGGGGCATTTATACTGCCCTGGCATTTTAGGGGCCTGAAAGCGTGAGAAGAAGTCTGGGATCCAAATGTCTAAAAATGCCCTCATAAAAGGAATTTGGGCCCCTTTGCCCACCTAGGCTGCAAAAAAGTGTCACACATGTGGTATCGCCGTACTCAGGAGAAGTTAGGCAATGTGTTTTGGGGTGTCATTTTACATACTATGGTACAAAAAGTTATAGCGTTTACAAACTATGGTACAAAAATGTGAATTTCCGTTTTTTGAAGCAGCTCTGACTTTCTGAGCACCTGTCATGTTTCCTGAGGTTCTACAATGGCCAGATAGTGCAAACACCCCACAAATGAGCCCATTTTGGAAAGAAGACACCCCAAGGTATTCCGTGAGGGGCATGGCGAGTTCCTAGAATTTTTTATTGTTTGTCACAGGTTAGCGGAAAATGATTATTATTTTTTTTCTTACAAAGTCTCATATTCCACTAAATTGTGACAAAAAAAATAAAAAATTAGGAACTCGCCATGCCCCTCATGGAATACCTTGGGGTGTCTTCTTTCCAAAATGGGGTCACTTGTGGGGTAGTTATACTGCCCTGGCAATTTAGAGGCCCTAATGTGTGCGAAGTAGTTTGAAATCAAAATCTGTAAAAAATGGCCGGTGAAATCCTAAAGGTGCTCTTTGGAATGTGGGTCCCTTTGCCCACCTAGGCTGCAAAAAAGTGTCACACATCTTGTATCGCCATACTCAGGAGAAGTTGGGCAATGTGTTTTGGGGTGCCATTTTACAAATACCGATGCTGGGTGAGATAAATATCTTGGTCAAATACCAACTTTGTATAAAAAAATGGGAAAAGTTGTCTTTTGCCAAGATATTTCTCTCACCCAGCATGGGTATATGTAAAATGACACACCAAAACACATTCCCCAACTTCTCCTGAGTACGGCGATACCAGATGTGTGACACTTTTTTGCAGCCTAGGTGGACAAATGGGCCCACATTCCAAAGAGCACCTTTCGGATTTCACCGGTCATTTTTTACAGATTTTGATTTCAAACTACTTCTCACGCATTTGGGCCCCTAAAATGCCAGGGCAGTATAATTACTCCACAAGTGACCCCATTTTGGAAAGAAGACACCCCAATGAATTTCGTTATGGGCATAGTAAGCTCATGGAAGTTTTTATTTTTTGTCACAAGTTAGTGGATTATGAGACTTTGTAAGAAAAAAAAAATCATCATTTTCCGCTAACTTGTGACAAAAAATAAAAAGTTCTATGAACTCACGATGCCCATCAGTGAATACCTTAGGGTGTCTACTTTCCGAAATGTGGTCATTTGTGGGGTGTTTGCACTGTCTGGCCATTGTAGAACCTCAGGAAACATGACAGGTGCTCAGAAAGTCAGAGCTGCTTCAAAAAACGGAAATTCACATTTTTGTACCATAGTTTGTAAACGCTATAACTTTTACCCAAACCATTTTTTTTTTTTACCCAATCATTTTTTTTTTATCAAAGACATGTAGAACAATAAATTTAGTGAAACATTTATATATGGAAGTCTTTTTTTTTTGCAAAATTTTACAACTGAAAGTGAAAAATGTCATTTTTTTGCAAAAAAATCCTTAAATTTCGATTAATAACAAAAAAGTAAAAATGTCAGCAGCAATGAAATACCACCAAATGAAAGCTCTATTAGTGAGAAGAAAAGGAGGTAAAATTCATTTGGGTGGTAAGTTGCATGACCGAGCGATAAACGGTGAAAGTAGTGTAGTGCAGAAGTGTAAAAAGTGGCTTGGTCATTAAGGATGTTTAAGCTAGGGGGGCTGAGGTGGTTAAAGTGTTTTTTCTTTGCTGCTATGGAAACAGTAAAGAGAGAGACAGCAATACTCGCCTCCGTGTCCTTTACTTTACGTCATGGAATAGGAAAATCATGAAATTATTTTTTCGACTAATACTATCACGATCGGCGTAACTGTCACATACGTGACACGGAGGGAGGAAAAGAGGGAGGCCCTGCCCTAGTGAGAGGGAAGGTGGTGACCCCTGACTCACCTTGCGTCTGGCACCTGGCTGCCCTGTCGTCCCTAGACGGGTTCCTCACCCGTACGCCGATCACGTGCCTAAAACCCTGGCTTTCCCTAGGATGAGCCCTAGATAGTGAACAGGGCGGTGGGAACACTAGTCCGCACCACTAGCTCTAGAGGAAAACACCAAGGGGAGGACAGACAATACAAACTAAACATATAATCCCAGGTGGGCAACAACAGGAGACAACAAAAGCCCAACAGGGATCCGGAGGGTAGCACTCTGGAACAACAACCAGATTCTCAGCTCCAGTGGGTCAGCATAGATGTCCAGGCAGGAAGCTCTATAACTGGCAACAAGAGAAGTGTGAGAGGAGAATATAAGGAGTTTGGGAGTGGCAGACAAGAAACAGCTGAGGAGGAGAAGCTACGGATCCCTGAGTGAGACAAAAAGGATAGCAAGGCAAACACAGAAAACAAACACTAAGAAACACCGTGATCTTTAGACATAGAGCGCGCAGCCACCCGCTGCGACTTCCTGACCCCGGGTATAACGGAGTCAGACGTGGCTCTTGACACCCTCGTGACAAATACATGCCACAAAAGGCTTTACAACAGATAACTGCACCATTAAACAGCAAATATATTTATACACAAAAATATAATACACAACAAAAGGGGCTGTAATTTTAGCACTTCACCACACAACAGCTAATAAGCCCTTTTTTCCCCACTAATACAAGCCAAAAAATTATTTAGAACATATAACTGCACCGCACAATAAAACATAAAACAATAAAACATATAAATATTTCCTTGTAATAACCCCATGTTAATGCCTGTATCAATCAGCACTTGCACCCTAATAAGAACGGTTTGCTGGAATTACAGAGCTGTATAATGGCAATTTGGATTCCCAGTCAGTGCTGCAAGGTGTAATAGGATTGTTCCTATTACCCAGGCTGTAACCTCCCATACTGAACCCTTTTCAACATAAAAGCTGTGTAATGATTCCTCCCTATCCTTTACCTACACCTTGAATAATCTATCCCTGCACTTATAAATCTTATTTATCTTTTTTAGCACAGTGGGGGTTTTTCTATCACTGGATTTTGGTAGGACATATGGTTTCTGATTTGGTGCTACCGAGCACCTGATTTAGTGCTGCCGAGCACTTGTAATTGCCTACCACATCTATGCTTTTTCTTAACTTTAATAATTTTATTTATTTTCATTTTGAGGAATATCTTTTCCATTCACACGTCCGCAAAATGGGTCCCATCCGTTCCGCAATTTTGCAGAACGAGTGCAGACTCATTCATTTTCAATGGGGCCGGAATGTGCTGTCCGCATCCGCATTTGCGGATCTGCATTTTCGGATCCGCACTTCCGCATCCGTGCTTCCGTTTCCGCAAAAAAATAGAACATGTCCTATTCTTGTCCACATTTGCAGACAAGATTAGGCATTTTCTATTGTAGTGCCGGTGATGTATGGTCCGCAAATTGCGAAATGCACATTGCCAGTGTCCGTGTTTTGCGGATCCGCAAAACACTTACGGACGTGTGAATGGACCCTCATACTAACATTATTAAAGGTTACGTTTTATCTTTATGCATATTCTAATGGATTGCCTTCCTTGTACAATGTTATAATATACTTTCTATGTTAGAAAGTATATTATAGTGCATTTGTATTGTGCGTCAGTTGTGTGCGGTTCTGCTGCGATACTGCATGTATATAGAGGGACAAGCGTTATTGGAACAAATCATTTCTACTGGTGTGATATACCAGACGCCCCCACAAAAAAATGATTGAAGCCGGGTGTTATATACCAATATACTTTCTTTATAGTGCATTTGGGTACTGTATAGTGCATTTGCGCATGCGCGTACGCGAAAATTATATTGCCGATATTTTGCATTGAAAAAAATTATGAATGGAGAATAATACATCTGTTATGTCACTGTCCATGTTGTGGGACTATTTGCGCACTTCTAGTGATTATTTATTGGCTGCATATATGAGCTAAAGGTTTTTTAGGTTCGCCTGTCATTAAAATAAATGGGACCCTCCGCGAACTTGCGGTTCGCGAACATTTGATCGTGTTCGTGCGATCGTGTCCGCGAACCGTCCCAACAGATGGTTGTCCATCACTTGCAGCAGGTGTGTGGCATCAGGCAGGTGGCAACATCAGAATAGTGGCAGCAGCATGTGGGTTGAAGTAGGGGGCCATTTGACGCATTTTTCCGTTGTGGCAGCACAGTACAGTTAGATCATCACTGCCAGAGTTATCTTGTCTGTTGCATCAGGCATCTGGAAATCCTGGTTTATCAACACATGCTTCTTCTTTATAAAGGTAACTATACCACGTGTCACACTAAACACCAGCTATGATGCCACACTGCTGGCCAGGTAGGAAAGCTTGTCTATGGCAAACTCAGCCAGTTTCGGCCACAATTCAACTTTGGCTGCCCAGTAGTCCAGGAAATATTGGATCTGGAGTGACAGGGTGCAATCCAAGTATGCCACCACCTGCTGGTCCAGGTTCTGTGTTTCTTCAGTAAGCTAAAGAAAAGTGCTCATCAGACATTCAAGACTTAAGTTGCTGCTGGTGGAGCTTGTGTTGCTCCTGATTCTGCTCCAGCAGTCATTGTAAAGGAGTGTGAGCTCAGAGTGCCCCCCCAGTTAGACCTTTGTGAGGATGGGAAATGGTGCACTTAGGCAATGATTAAACTCAATATAGTTTGGTATAAAAAGGCCCCATTTTGGCCAAGTAGAGAGGGTCTAATATTGTGGAGAGCCAGTAGTTATCCCTCGGCTGAATGTGGTGATATTGTGGCTGTCACTATGCTCAGCATGCATCTGGCCATTTGTGCAAAGGAACTCAGAGGGACTCCCTGTCTCAATCTCCACTGCATATTGGCACAGTCTGTCGTGATCTCATCTGTGTGGTCTTCGTTGTCACCCACTAGCTCCTTCTACTCCTTTTGCACCTTTTTTTTTTTCATTTGGGCAGATAAAGAACCTAGTTCTATATAGAATTCCTGGGTGTTTATGACCTCATCCTCATCCTCCTCATTCTCCTGTGCCGATTCAGACTCCACAGAGTTCAGGTGACCATGAGATGTAGGCGCCTTGTTTGCTATATCAGCAATCCCTCCAAGACGTGAAGTAGTGGAGTGACTTCATTCATCCTATAGTCCTGGTGACTGACAAATAAAGTGACCACCTCAAAGGGCCGGAGCAAACAGCAGGTATCATGCATGAGCTGCCACTATCTAACATGAAAGTTACACCGGAGAGTAGTCCTGTCTGTCTACATTACATTTCCTCTGCTCATACAGTTGCTCCAACATGTGGAGGGTGGAGTTGCAACGTGTGGAAATGTTGCATATGAAGCAATGTAGGGGAACACCATTCTGCTTTTGCAGCTCATGGAGGGTGTGTTTTGCACAGTAAGAGTGGCTGAAGTGCATGCACAGTTCTTTGACATTTTCAAGATATCTTGCAGTTGGGTGGAAGATTTTAGGAACTGGATAAAAACCAGATTGAAGCTGTGCACCATGCAGGGCACATGGATCTGCCTTCCTTGATGCAGCACAGACAGAATGTTCTATCTGTTATTGGTGACCATGGTTCCTATCTTACGTTGGCAAGGAAATGCTATTTCTTGGTTGATGACATGAAGCAGTTCCTCCCTGGTGTAAAACTATTAACCCAGGCTTACCAGGTTCAGAACTGCGTACAAATACCATGCTTTTTATTGGTGTTATGCAAAGGACCACTCTGAACTATGCCTACAGTGGGGGCTAAAGACAAGGTGGAGAATGTGGGAGCAGAGGAGGACATTGGCACAGAAATCTACGATTACAATCCGGAAGTGGCATTGCAATCACCTGGCCAAGTTGCTGGTGAGCCTGGGCTGAAACCACATTTACCAAGTGGGCTGTAAATGACATATACTGTCCTTAACCATAGTTAAAGCTCCACATGTCAGTACTGGTATGAACTTTACCATACACCGACAGGCTCAAAAATCGTCCCACCTCTGCTTAACATACATGTGCAAGGCTGGTACAGTTTTTTCAAAAAGTAATTATGGCTTGAGACTCTCCATCTTGGGTGGGCACAAGCCATTAGTTCTATGAAATATTCACTGTTCACTGTTTGGAAAGAGAGGGAATGTAGTACAAGCAACTTGGCCAGGTGCATGATCAGCTTCTGCACCATTGAATGAGTGCACACATTCTGTTTTCTCCTTTAAATCACATGGTGAAACAAGTCATGAGGAGTAGTAACATCAGTAGCAATAGATAATGGAATTGAACAACAGCTTCCTTCTGCTGAGGTTGAGGATCCCTGACAGCTGGAGAAGGCATGCGGGCCGGTAGGAGATGAAGCATTTGCTACATCAAGCTGTAACACTACATTAGTGCCATAGTTTTTCCAGGTTACTTTATGGTGAGGCTACATGTGTTGACTCAGGGCAGTGGTGCCAACATTAGGACCTTGATCGCACTTCAACCTTCTGCCCACATATCCTGCATAGCACCATGCTAACGTACCGACTGGAACCTCAGAACCGAAGCTGAGTCCAGTTTCAAGTTTTAAAGTGGTTTTCCACTTTAAAAATCAATTACTGAAGTTATTCAACAAAGTTACATATAACTTTGTGAATAACTAGCTTTGGCTCATCGGAGTCTATACATTCTAACACTGTATGGAGACATACAGTATTAATCTGAAGTTATGAACAAAGCAACTTTGGGTGTAACATCTGAAGCTCAGCTTTGATCATCTCTAGTGGAGACTAATTCTGTCAGTCTATGTATAATATGTATAATAGCAAAGCAGTGAAACAAGAAGCACAGCGTGATTACACAGAGCCTGCACTGTCCCTGCAGTCTCCCTATGAGCTTCCTACAGTGTCTGAAAACTCTCCCTATGATCTCCCTACGATCTCCCTACACTGTCCCAGCACTGTCCCTAATCAATATTCTACAATTAAAAGATTGCTAAAACACTGTCTCTAGCACTTGCCACCATAGAAAACATAGAAACATAAAATGAGTCGGCAGATAAGAACCATTTGGCCCATCTAGTCTGCCCAATATACTGAATACTATGAATAGTCCCTGGCCCTATCTTATATGAAGGATGGCCTTATGCCTAGCCCATGCATGCTTAAACTCCTTAACTGTATTTGAAGCTTCCACTTCTGCAGGAAGGCTATTCCATGCATCCACTACTCTCTCAGTAAAGTAATACTTCTTGATATTACTTTTAAACCTTTGCCCATCTAATTTAAAACTGTGTCCTCTTGTAGCAGTTTTTTTTCTTTTAAATATTTTCTCCTCTTTTACCTTGTTGATTCCCTTCATATATTTAAAAGTTTCTATCATATCCCCTCTGTCTCGTCTTTCTTCCAAGTTGTACATGTAAAGGTCCTTTAATCTTTCCTAGTAAGTTTTATCTTGCAATCCATGTACTAGTTTAGTAGCTCTTCTCTGAACTCTCTCCAAAGTATCAATATCCTTCTGGAGATATGGTCTCCAGTATTGCGCAAAATACTCCAAATGAGGTCTCACTAGTGCTCTGTAGAGCGGCATGAGCACCTCCCTCTTTCTTCTAGTAATGTCTCTCCCTATGCACCCAAGCATTCTACCAGCATTTCCTGCTGCTCTATGGCATTGTTTGCCTACCTTTAAGTCTTCTGAAATAATGACCCCTAAATCCCTTTCCTCAGATACTGAGGTTAGGACTGTATCACAGATTTTATATTCTGCTCTTTGGTCTTTACGCCCCAGGTGCATTATCTTACCCTTATCAATATTAAATTTTAGTTTCCAGTTTTTTGACAATTCCTCTAGTTTTCCTAAATCCTTTTCCATTTGGTGTATCCCTCCAGGAACATCAACCCTGTTACAAATCTTTGTGTCATCAGCAAAAAGACACACCTTACCATCGAGGCCTTCTGCAATTTCGCTGATAAAGATATTAACCAATATGGGTCCCAGAACAGATCCCTGAGGTACCCCACTGGTAACAAGACCATGGTCTTAATATACTCCATTGACCACAACCCTCTGTTGTCTGTTCTTCAGCCACTGCCTAATCCATTCAGCAATATGGGAGTCCAAGCCCAAAGACTGCAATTTATTGATAAGGCTTCTATGTGGGACAGTATCAAAAGCCTTACTAAAGTCTAGATAAGCGATGTCTACTGCACCTCCGCCATCTATTATTTTAGTCACCCAATCAAAAAAATCTATAAGATTAGTTTGACATGATCTCCCTGAAGTAAACCCATGCTGTTTTTCATCTTTCAATCAATGGGATTTTAGATGTTTCACAATCCTCTCCTTAAAGGGAACCTGTCACGGGATTTTGTGTATAGAGCTGAGGACATGGGTTGCTAGATGGCCGCTAGCACATCCGCAATACCCAGTCCCCATAGCTCTGTGTGTTTTTATTATGTAAAAACAAAAAAAAGATTTGATACATATGCAAATTAACCTGAGATGAGTCCTGTATGTGAGATGAGTCCGGGACAGGACTCATCTCAGGTTAATTTCCATTTATGTATCTGAAGAATGTCTTATCACTTTTTTTCTGTGATATAATAAAGAATGGCTATATGCCGATTGGCTGGCTGCATGGCAATATGGGTCACCTCTCATTCCTGGGATTCTTACTTTCACTTACCTAACACAAAACAAACAATTCATTACAACGAAGGGAGAGGAAATTCTGATTCGCAGCGAATCAAAGTTTTCCTGAAATTCAGATCAAATTCATTTTGTTTCACTTCGATTCGCTAAGCACTATTGATGACCAATCCTCAGGGTAGGTCGTCAATATCTGATCGGTGCGGGCTCGACTCCCAGCACCACCACCAATCAGCTGTTTAAAGAGGAGAAAGCACTTGCACATTTGCTACTTCTTTCTCAAGATTCCACTGCTTGTTTCATTCACTGATCAGATATAAATGACTTATCCTTAAGATAGGTCATCAATATTACTGGCTGCATAACCCCTTCAATGAGAGATATGACTTCACCTCTTTTTGGAATTCTCTGCTGGTTTTGGTTTCCAACTGCATCACAAAACCTGAACTTGTGACTGTACCCTTACTTTTGCACACTTTCATATTTAATTTAGTAGCTTTTACTTCAGTCTAATGGAAAACCACACCTACGCTAGTTCAATAAAATCATAGTTATTCACAGTAAGACATCTTAAAAAGAATACTGTACTTGTTATTGTAGCAGAAATAATCATTTGATAAAAAATAAATAAAAAATTGGTTTAATTTAAATGAGTATTCTCACTATTCCAAAAATATTGTCTTATGTTAATGATTGAATGTGCTGATGTATATCAATAATGTAAAATAAAGTATACCATTTCCAAAATAGCTAATCTCTGTAGGAGGTAAAAAAGCACAATTCTGGAGGAATTCATCTGTGCAATTGTTTTTAACAACTTATTATATTTGATTCCTTTGCAAAAAACAGATCTGATCTGTCACTATCTGCTATTTCCATACATAACAGAAGGAAATGTAGCAAATAAGAAAAAAAAATGTGAGCCGTAGTCTGCTAAATCTGTAACTGGAAAGGTTTCCATGTACTCTCTACATCTGGTACTTTCTTGACCTTTCCTTTGTTAATTGGGCCCACCTGGTGCTCGAGCATATAGGGGGTGGCACCTTTACTATTGGAGTGGATTGATATGGAAACCATGAACACAATTGTTTCAGAATAAATATCTGCAAAACATACAGATGTGACTTAGTATTCAGCTCTTATCGTTGTGCAGAGGATACGGAAAAACTTTCCTCCACACAGCATTTAACAGACAGCAATTACGGTGAGATTCATTTTGCTAAGGGCTTCATATGAAATTAAAATAAATTCTCTTTAGTGTGACTGGGACAGACAGACATGATAAATTATCTGCAATGTATTTTAAAATGGAAGGCTTGATCAGAAAGTACAAAAGAATATCTTTATAAATGTGTGTGAGTAATTTACTTCATTGATTTTACGCCACATCGTGATTAAAAAAGTAATGCATCTAATTAGAGATGAGCGAATCAAAGCTGACGAAGTGGAGTTTGTTCAGAATTTCAGGAAAAATTTGATTCGCACCGAAGTTTAACTTCCTCATGCTTCGTGGTAACGAATCACATTTTTTCCTAAAATGGCTGCTGCATGTGTGAGGACATAGGGGAAAGGAACTCTGGGAAGGCGAGATCACCCATAATGCCATGCATGAAGCCAATCAGCAGCCAGCCCTGTGAAGTTACAGCCCTATAAATAGCGGCAGCCATTTTAGATTCAGCAATTTACCAGTCAGTGTACTAAGTGCAGATAGCGATGTCTGCAGGCGTTAGGGACAGTAATAGGAAACACTTGGTTGTGATAAAAAAAAAAAAAAAAAAGATTTCTAAAGGCAGGTAAAGCATAGGGAGGAATAGTTCCACAGCATTTGTGTAGAACAGGGTTCAGTAGGGGAGGTTACAGACTGGGTAATAGGAACAATCCTATTACACCTTGGTCCACTGACTGGGGATCCAAATTGCCATTATACAGCTCTGTCATTCCAGCAAACCGTTCTTGTTATTAGGGTGCAAGTGCTGTTTGATAAAGCCATTAAAGACTTGATTGTGGTTAAAAATGATTTATAAGTGCTGGGAAAGGATAGAGAGTAGAGTTGAGCGAACACCTGGATGTTCGGGTTCGAGAAGTTCGGCCGAACATCCCGGAAATGTTCGGGTTCGGGATCCGAACCCGATCCGAACTTCGTCCCGAACCCGAACCCCATTGAAGTCAATGGGGACCCGAACTTTTCGGCACTAAAAAGGCTGTAAAACAGCCCAGGAAAGAGCTAGAGGGCTGCAAAAGGCAGCAACATGTAGGTAAATCCCCTGCAAACAAATGTGGATAGGGAAATGAATTAAAATAAAAATTAAATAAATAAAAATTAACCAAAATCAATTGGAGAGAGGTTCCATAGCAGAGAATCTGGCTTCCCGTCACCCACCACTGGAACAGTCCATTCTCAGATATTTAGGCCCCGGCACCCAGGCAGAGGAGAGAGGTCCCGTAACAGAGAATCTGTCTTCATGTCAGCAGAGAATTAGTCTGCATGTCATAGCAGAGAATGAGGCTTCACGTCAGCCACCACTGCAACAGTCCATTGGCATATATTTAGGCCTAGCACACAGGCAGAGCAGAGAGGTCCCGTAACAGACAATCTGGCTTCATGTCAGCAGAGAATCAGTCTGCATGTCATAGCAGAGAATGAGGCTTCACGTCACCCACCACTGCAACAGTCCATTGGCATATATTTAGGCCTAGCACACAGGCAGAGCAGAGAGGTCCCGTAACAGACAATCTGGCTTCATGTCAGCAGAGAATCAGTCTGCATGTCATAGCAGAGAATGAGGCTTCACGTCACCCACCACTGCAACAGTCCATTGGCATATATTTAGGCCTAGCACACAGGCAGAGCAGAGAGGTCCCGTAACAGACAATCTGGCTTCATGACAGCAGAGAATTAGTCTGCATGTCATAGCAGAGAATGAGGCTTCACGTCAGCCACCACTGCAACAGTCCATTGGCATATATTTAGGCCCAGCACCCAGGCAGAGGAGAGAGGTCCCGTAACAGACAATCTGGCTTCATGTCAGCAGAGAATTAGTCTGCATGTCATAGCAGAGAATCAGGCTTCACGTCAGCCACCACTGCAACAGTCCATTGTCATAAATTTAGGCCCAGCACCCAGGCAGAGGAGAGAGGTCCCGTAACAGACAATCTGGCTTCATGTCAGCAGAGAATTAGTCTGCATGTCATAGCAGAGAATGAGGCTTCACGTCAGCCACCACTGCAACAGTCCATTGGCATATATTTAGGCCTAGCACACAGGCAGAGCAGAGAGGTCCCGTAACAGACAATCTGGCTTCATGACAGCAGAGAATCAGTCTGCATGTCATAGCAGAGAATCAGGCTTCACGTCAGCCACCACTGCAACAGTCCATTGTCATAAATTTAGGCCCAGAACCCAGGCAGAGGAGAAAGGTCCCGTAACAGACAATCTGGCTTCATGTCAGCAGAGAATCAGTCTTCATATCATAGCAGAGAATCAGGCTTCACGTCACCCACCACTGCAACAGTCAATTTTCATAAATTTAGGCCCAGAACCCAGGCAGAGGAGAAAGGTCCCGTAACAGACAATCTGGCTTCATGTCAGCAGAGAATCAGTCTTCATATCATAGCAGAGAATCAGGCTTCACGTCACCCACCACTGCAACAGTCAATTGTCATAAATTTAGGCCCAGCACCCAGGCAGAGGAGAGAGCTCCCGTAACAGAGGATCTGGCTTCATGTCAGCAGAGAATCAGTCTGCATGTCATAGCAGAGAATGAGGCTTCACGTCACCCACCACTGCAACAGTCCATTGGCATATATTTAGGCCTAGCACACAGGCAGAGGAGAGGTTCATTCAACTTTGGGTAGCCTCGCAATATAATGGTAAAATGAAAATAAAAATAGGATTGAATGAGGAAGTGCCCTGGAGTCCAATAATATATGGTTATGGGGAGGTAGTTAATGTCTAATCTGGACAAGGGACGGACAGGTCCTGTGGGATCCATGCCTGGTTCATTTTTATGAACGTCAGCTTGTCCACATTGGCTGTAGACAGGCGGCTGCGTTTGTCTGTAATGACGCCCCCTGCCGTGCTGAATACACGTTCAGACAAAACGCTGGCTGCCGGGCAGGCCAGCACCTCCAAGGCATAAAAGGCTAGCTCTGGCCACGTGGACAATTTAGAGACCCAGAAGTTGAATGGGGCCGAACCATCAGTCAGTACGTGGAGGGGTGTGCACACGTACTGTTCCACCATGTTAGTGAAATGTTGCCTCCTGCTAACACGTTGCGTATCAGGTGGTGGTGCAGTTAGCTGTGGCGTGTTGACAAAAGTTTTCCACATCTCTGCCATGCTAACCCTGCCCTCAGAGGAGCTGGCCGTGACACAGCTGCCTTGGCGACCTCTTGCTCCTCCTCTGCCTTGGCCTTGGGCTTCCACTTGTTCCCCTGTGACATTTGGGAATGCTCTCAGTAGCGTGTCTACCAACGTGCGCTTGTACTCGCGCATCTTCCTATCACGCTCCAGTGCAGGAAGTAAGGTGGGCACATTGTCTTTGTAGCGTGGATCCAGCAGGGTGGCAACCCAGTAGTCCGCACAGGTTAAAATGTGGGCAACTCTGCTGTCGTTGCGCAGGCACTGCAGCATGTAGTCGCTCATGTGTGCCAGGCTGCCCAGGGATAAGGACAAGCTGTCCTCTGTGGGAGGCGTATCGTCATCGTCCTGCCTTTCCCCCCAGCCACGCACCAGTGATGGACCCGAGCTGCGTTGGGTGCCACCCCGCTGTGACCATGCTTCATCCTCATCCTCCTCCACCTCCTCCTCATCCTCGTCCTCCTCGTCCTCCAGTAGTGGGCCCTGGCTGGCCACATTTGTACCTGGCCTCTGCTGTTGCCAAAAACCTCCCTCTGAGTCACTTCGAAGAGACTGGCCTGAAAGTGCTAAAAATGACCCCTCTTCCTCCTCCTCCTCCTCCTCCTCCTGGGCCACCTCCTCTTCCATCATCGCCCTAAGTGTTTTCTCAAGGAGACATAGAAGTGGTATTGTAACGCTGATAACGGTGTCATCGCCACTGGCCATGTTGGTGGAGTACTCGAAACAGCGCAACAGGGCACACAGGTCTCGCATGGAGGCCCAGTCATTGGTGGTGAAGTGGTGCTGTTCTGTAGTGCGACTGACCCGTGCGTGCTGCAGCTGAAACTCCACTATGGCCTGCTGCTGCTCGCACAGTCTGTCCAGCATGTGCAAGGTGGAGTTCCACCTGGTGGGCACGTCGCATATGAGGCGGTGAGCGGGAAGGCCGAAGTTACGCTGTAGCGCAGACAGGCGAGCAGCAGCAGGATGTGAACGCCGGAAGCGCGAACAGACGGCCCGCACTTTATGCAGCAGCTCTGACATGTCGGGGTAGTTGTGAATGAACTTCTGCACCACCAAATTCAGCACATGCGCCAAGCAAGGGATGTGCGTCAAATTGGCTAGTCCCAGAGCTGCAACGAGATTTCGCCCATTATCACACACCACCAGGCCGGGCTTGAGGCTCACCGGCAGCAACCACTCGTCGGTCTGTTGTTCTATACCCCGCCACAACTCCTGTGCGGTGTGGGGCCTGTCCCCCAAACATATGAGTTTCAGAATGGCCTGCTGACGTTTACCCCGGGCTGTGCTGAAGTTGGTGGTGAAGGTGTGTGGCTGACTGGATGAGCAGGTGGAAGAAGAGGAGGAGGAAGCCGAGAAGGAGGAGGTGGCAACAGGAGGCAAAGAATGTTGCCCTGCGATCCTTGGCGGCGGAAGGACGTGCGCCAAACAGCTCTCCGCCTGGGGCCCAGCTGCCACTACATTTACCCAGTGTGCAGTTAGGGAGATATAGCGTCCCTGGCCGTGCTTACTGGTCCACGTATCTGTGGTTAGGTGGACCTTGCTACAGATGGCGTTGCGCAGTGCACACTTGATTTTATGGGATACTTGGTTGTGCAGGGAAGGCACGGCTCTCTTGGAGAAGTAGTGCCGGCTGGGAACAACATACTGTGGGACAGCAAGCGACATGAGCTGTTTGAAGCTGTCTGTGTCCACCAGCCTAAATGACAGCATTTCATAGGCCAGTAGTTTAGAAATGCTGGCATTCAGGGCCAGGGATCGAGGGTGGCTAGGTGGGAATTTACGCTTTCTATCAAATGTTTGTGAGATGGAGAGCTGAACGCTGGCGTGTGACATGGTTGAGACGCTTGGTGACGGAGGTGGTGGTGGTGGTGGTGTTGGTGGTACATCCCCTGTTTGCTGGGCGGCAGGTGCCAACGTTCCTCCAGAGGCGGAGGAAGAGGCCGAGGCGGCAGCAGCAGAATAGGCCGAGGCGGCAGCAGCAGAAGAGGTAGCAGGGGGAGCCTGAGTGACTTCCTTGGTTTTAAGGTGTTTACTCCACTGCAGTTCATGCTTTGCATGCAGGTGCCTGGTCATGCAGGTTGTGCTCAGGTTCAGAACGTTAATGCCTCGCTTCAGGCTCTGATGGCACAGCGTGCAAACCACTCGGGTCTTGTCGTCAGCACATTGTTTGAAGAAGTGCCATGCCAGGGAACTCCTTGAAGCTGCCTTTGGGGTGCTCGGTCCCAGATGGCGGCGGTCAGTAGCAGGCGGAGTCTCTTGGCGGCGGGTGTTCTGCTTTTGCCCACTGCTCCCTCTTTTGCTACGCTGTTGGCTCGGTCTCACCACTGCCTCTTCCTCCGAACTGTGAAAGTCAGTGGCACGACCTTCATTCCATGTGGGGTCTAGGACCTCATCGTCCCCTGCATCGTCTTCCACCCAGTCTTGATCCCTGACCTCCTGTTCAGTCTGCACACTGCAGAAAGACGCAGCAGTTGGCACCTGTGTTTCGTCATCATCAGAGACATGCTGAGGTGGTATTCCCATGTCCTCATCATCAGGAAACATAAGTGGTTGTGCGTCAGTGCATTCTATGTCTTTCACCGCTGGGGAAGGGCTAGGTGGATGCCCTTGGGAAACCCTGCCAGCGGAGTCTTCAAACAGCATAAGAGACTGCTGCATAACTTGAGGCTGAGACAGTTTCCCTGGTATGCATGGGGGTGATGTGACAGACTGATGGGGTTGGTTTTCAGGCGCCATCTGTGCACTTTCTGCAGAAGACTGGGTGGGAGATAATGTGAACGTGCTGGATCCACTGTCGGCCACCCAATTGACTAATGCCTGTACCTGCTCAGGCCTTACCATCCTTAGAACGGCATTGGGCCCCACCATATATCGCTGTAAATTCTGGCGGCTACTGGGACCTGAGGTAGTTGGTACACTAGGACGTGTGGATGTGGCAGAACGGCCACGTCCTCTCCCAGCACCAGAGGGTCCACTAACACCACCACGACCATGTCCACGTCCGCGTCCCTTACTAGATGTTTTTCTCATTGTTATGGTTCACCACAACAACAAATATATTATTTGGCCCAATGTATTGTATTCAAATTCAGCGGGATATAAATTTGAGGCCTAGTATTTAGGCGCTGGGTGACCGGTATGGATTTAGTGACAGAATTAGACTTGGAAATGCACAGAAGCGTGTGTGTGTGAAGTTATTCTGAATGACCCAATGTGCACCTTGAATATTATATACCCTTTTAGGGATAGATTTCAAATAGCTCTGATATAGCAGAAACCACTAAATTATGAAATTGCTAAATTGGGAATTGTACTTCAACCCAGAACAAAAAATGTGCTTTGACGGACACTAAATATCTTGCCCAGCAACAACAGTACAACGGTGGGTAACGAGAGATTTAGAGGGAATTAAATTTGAGGCCTAGTATTTAGGCGCTGGGTCACCGGTATGGATTTAGTGACAGAATTAGACTTGGAAATACACAGTAGCGGGTGTGTGTGAAGTTATTCTGAATGACCCTATGTGCACCTTCAATATTATATACCCTTTTAGGGATAGATTTCAAATAGCTCTGATATAGCAGAAACCACTAAATTATGAAATTGCTAAATTGGGAATTGTACTTCAACCCAGAACAAAAAATGTGCTTTGACGGACACTAAATATCTTGCCCAGCAACAACAGTACAGCGGTGGGTAACGAGAGATTTAGAGGGAATTAAATTTGAGGCCTAGTATTTAGGCGCTGGGTCACCGGTATGGATTTAGTGACAGAATTAGACTTGGAAATGCACAGAAGCGTGTGTGTGAAGTTATTCTGAATGACCCAATGTGCACCTTCAATATTATATACCCTTTTTGGGATAGATTTCAAATAGCTCTGATATAGCAGGAACCACTAAATTATGAAATTGCTAAATTGGGAATTGTACTTCAACCCAGAACAAAAAATGTGCTTTGACGGGCACTAAATAACTTTCCCAGCTACAACAGGACAACGGTAACGAGAGATTTAGAGGGATTTAAATTTGAGGCCTAGTATTTAGGCGCTGGGTGACAGGTATGGGTTTAGTGACAGAATTAGACTTGGAAATACACAGTAGCGGGTGTGTGTGAAGTTATTCTGAATGACCCTATGTGCACCTTCAATATTATATACCCTTTTAGGGATAGATTTCAAATAGCTCTGATATAGCAGAAACCACTAAATTATGAAATTGCTAAATTGGGAATTGTACTTCAACCCAGAACAAAAAATGTGCTTTGACGGACACTAAATATCTTGCCCAGCAACAACAGTACAGCGGTGGGTAACGAGAGATTTAGAGGGAATTAAATTTGAGGCCTAGTATTTAGGCGCTGGGTCACCGGTATGGATTTAGTGACAGAATTAGACTTGGAAATACACAGTAGCGGGTGTGTGTGAAGTTATTCTGAATGACCCTATGTGCACCTTCAATATTATATACCCTTTTTGGGATAGATTTCAAATAGCTCTGATATAGCAGGAACCACTAAATTATGAAATTGCTAAATTGGGAATTGTACTTCAACCCAGAACAAAAAATGTGCTTTGACGGGCACTAAATAACTTTCCCAGCTACAACAGGACAACGGTAACGAGAGATTTAGAGGGATTTAAATTTGAGGCCTAGTATTTAGGCGCTGGGTGACAGGTATGGGTTTAGTGACAGAATTAGACTTGGAAATACACAGTAGCGGGTGTGTGTGAAGTTATTCTGAATGACCCTATGTGCACCTTCAATATTATATACCCTTTTTGGGATAGATTTCAAATAGCTCTGATATAGCAGAAACCACTAAATTATGAAATTGCTAAATTGGGAATTGTACTTCAACCCAGAACAAAAAATGTGCTTTGACGGACACTAAATATCTTGCCCAGCAACAACAGTACAGCGGTGGGTAACGAGAGATTTAGAGGGAATTAAATTTGAGGCCTAGTATTTAGGCGCTGGGTCACCGGTATGGATTTAGTGACAGAATTAGACTTGGAAATACACAGTAGCGGGTGTGTGTGAAGTTACTCTGAATGACCCTATGTGCACCTTCAATATTATATACCCTTTTTGGGATAGATTTCAAAGAGCTCTGATATAGCAGGAACCACTAAATTATGAAATTGCTAAATTGGGAATTGTATTTCAACCCAGAACAAGAAATGTGCTTGAACGGACACTAAATAACTCGCCCAGCTACAGCACTAGGGACAGATTTAGCTGGATATAAATTTGAGGCCTAGTATTTAGGCGCTGGGTGACAGGTATGGGTTTAGTGACAGAATTAGACTTGGAAATACACAGTAGCGGGTGTGTGTGAAGTTATTCTGAATGACCCTATGTGCACCTTCAATATTATATACCCTTTTAGGGATAGATTTCAAATAGCTCTGATATAGCAGAAACCACTAAATTATGAAATTGCTAAATTGGGAATTGTACTTCAACCCAGAACAAAAAATGTGCTTTGACGGACACTAAATATCTTGCCCAGCAACAACAGTACAGCGGTGGGTAACGAGAGATTTAGAGGGAATTAAATTTGAGGCCTAGTATTTAGGCGCTGGGTCACCGGTATGGATTTAGTGACAGAATTAGACTTGGAAATACACAGTAGCGGGTGTGTGTGAAGTTATTCTGAATGACCCTATGTGCACCTTCAATATTATATACCCTTTTTGGGATAGATTTCAAATAGCTCTGATATAGCAGGAACCACTAAATTATGAAATTGCTAAATTGGGAATTGTACTTCAACCCAGAACAAAAATGTGCTTTGACGGGCACTAAATAACTTTCCCAGCTACAACAGGACAACGGTAACGAGAGATTTAGAGGGATTTAAATTTGAGGCCTAGTATTTAGGCGCTGGGTGACAGGTATGGGTTTAGTGACAGAATTAGACTTGGAAATACACAGTAGCGGGTGTGTGTGAAGTTATTCTGAATGACCCTATGTGCACCTTCAATATTATATACCCTTTTTGGGATAGATTTCAAATAGCTCTGATATAGCAGAAACCACTAAATTATGAAATTGCTAAATTGGGAATTGTACTTCAACCCAGAACAAAAAATGTGCTTTGACGGACACTAAATATCTTGCCCAGCAACAACAGTACAGCGGTGGGTAACGAGAGATTTAGAGGGAATTAAATTTGAGGCCTAGTATTTAGGCGCTGGGTCACCGGTATGGATTTAGTGACAGAATTAGACTTGGAAATACACAGTAGCGGGTGTGTGTGAAGTTACTCTGAATGACCCTATGTGCACCTTCAATATTATATACCCTTTTTGGGATAGATTTCAAAGAGCTCTGATATAGCAGGAACCACTAAATTATGAAATTGCTAAATTGGGAATTGTATTTCAACCCAGAACAAGAAATGTGCTTGAACGGACACTAAATAACTCGCCCAGCTACAGCACTAGGGACAGATTTAGCTGGATATAAATTTGAGGCCTAGTATTTAGGCGCTGGGTGACAGGTATGGGTTTAGTGACAGAATTAGACTTGGAAATACACAGTAGCGGGTGTGTGTGAAGTTATTCTGAATGACCCTATGTGCACCTTCAATATTATATACCCTTTTAGGGATAGATTTCAAATAGCTCTGATATAGCAGAAACCACTAAATTATGAAATTGCTAAATTGGGAATTGTACTTCAACCCAGAACAAAAAATGTGCTTTGACGGACACTAAATATCTTGCCCGGCAACAACAGTACAGCGGTGGGTAACGAGAGATTTAGAGGGAATTAAATTTGAGGCCTAGTATTTAGGCGCTGGGTCACCGGTATGGATTTAGTGACAGAATTAGACTTGGAAATACACAGTAGCGGGTGTGTGTGAAGTTATTCTGAATGACCCTATGTGCACCTTCAATATTATATACCCTTTTTGGGATAGATTTCAAATAGCTCTGATATAGCAGGAACCACTAAATTATGAAATTGCTAAATTGGGAATTGTACTTCAACCCAGAACAAAAAATGTGCTTTGACGGGCACTAAATAACTTTCCCAGCTACAACAGGACAACGGTAACGAGAGATTTAGAGGGATTTAAATTTGAGGCCTAGTATTTAGGCGCTGGGTGACAGGTATGGGTTTAGTGACAGAATTAGACTTGGAAATACACAGTAGCGGGTGTGTGTGAAGTTATTCTGAATGACCCTATGTGCACCTTCAATATTATATACCCTTTTTGGGATAGATTTCAAATAGCTCTGATATAGCAGAAACCACTAAATTATGAAATTGCTAAATTGGGAATTGTACTTCAACCCAGAACAAAAAATGTGCTTTGACGGACACTAAATATCTTGCCCAGCAACAACAGTACAGCGGTGGGTAACGAGAGATTTAGAGGGAATTAAATTTGAGGCCTAGTATTTAGGCGCTGGGTCACCGGTATGGATTTAGTGACAGAATTAGACTTGGAAATACACAGTAGCGGGTGTGTGTGAAGTTACTCTGAATGACCCTATGTGCACCTTCAATATTATATACCCTTTTTGGGATAGATTTCAAAGAGCTCTGATATAGCAGGAACCACTAAATTATGAAATTGCTAAATTGGGAATTGTATTTCAACCCAGAACAAGAAATGTGCTTGAACGGACACTAAATAACTCGCCCAGCTACAGCACTAGGGACAGATTTAGCTGGATATAAATTTGAGGCCTAGTATTTAGGCGCTGGGTGACCGGTATGGATTTAGTGACAGAATTAGACTGGGATATGGCCAAAAAATGAACAGACTATTGCTGGTTAAATGCACTTGGTGTCACAGCTTCACCCTGATGTAGGCTTTAGCCAAAAAACAACCACACCATTGAGGGTTAAATGCACTTGGTCGCAGCTTGTGCTGGCGCACCACAAGACACAAAATGGCCGCCGATCACCCCAGAAAAATGAGACTGACAAACGGTCTGTGCAGCCTAAAAACAGTGAGCAATTGAGGATCAGCAGCTCAATGATCCACAGCTGCAGATCGATCAGTTAATCAAGTCCTTTGGAGGAGTTAATCTGCCTAATCTCGCCCTACTGTCGCAGCCGCAACCTCTCCCTACGCTAATCAGAGCAGAGTGACGGGCGGCGCTATGTGACTCCAGCTTAAATAGAGGCTGGGTCACATGGTGCTCTGGCCAATCACAGCCATGCCAATAGTAGGCATGGCTGTGATGGCCTCTTGGGGCAAGTAGTATGACGCTTGTTGATTGGCTGCTTTGCAGCCTTTCAAAAAGCGCCAAGAAAGCGTCACAAAAGCGCGAAGAAAGCGACGAACACCGAACCCGAACCCGGACTTTTACGAAAATGTCCGGGTTCGGGTCCGTGTCACGGACACCCCAAAATTCGGTACGAACCCGAACTATACAGTTCGGGTTCGCTCATCCCTAATAGAGAGGACTCAATCCACAGCATTTATGTAAAACAGGGTTCAGTAGGGGAGGTTACTGACTGGTGTATTGGAACAATCCTGTTTGATACCGCCATTAACAGGGTTTATTACAAGGAATTATTACTACAGTACGTCTTACTTGCCCTTGTGCGATGCAGTTATATTTTAAGACCTTTTTGATGTGTATTAGTGGCGAAATAACAATATATTCGCCGTCCAGCGTTGCACTTATCTGTTGAAAAGCCTTTTGTGTAGTGTAAAAATGAAAAGAAAAAAAAAATGAAGGCCTAAATGCCGTTCAGCGGAGCAGTGATATATTTTACAGCCCTGTTTTATGTATATTAGTGGCAAAATAAAAATAAATTTACCATCCAGCGTTGCACTAATCTGTTGAAAAGCCTTTTGTGTAGTGTAAAAGTAGTAAAAAGTTAGGGCCTCATTGCAGTTCAGCGGTGCAGTTAGAAGTGGTGTAGCCCTTTTTGCGGTATGGACTGAATTATGTAGTGGTAAATTTTTTAATGTGAAACGGGCTGTTTTGGTGAAAATTGATGGATGATTGTAGACTTTCTTCTGAATGAACCAAATTCCGATATCCTTTCATTGGTGACATTTCTTATTTAAAAAAAAAAAAAAATCGGGAAAATTGATGGGTGATTGTAGACCTCATTTTGCTATGTGGACCAAATTATGTCATTATGGGTCCAGCAGTAAACATAATGAAGACGCTGATGACAACCCAGCAGCAGACTTTGCCTTTACCATCTATTCACAATTAAATCAAGCAGCTTCACTAAGTCAAAAACATTCATGTTTTTTTATCTGCTCCGTCTGCATTTGATTTCCAAGGCAAAAAAGACATGACAGGAGAGTCTCTGCTTTGGAGTCCAAGTCCAGTTTCTTATGATCAGGAGTTCCATCAGAATTGTGCATAACATTTCTGCTCCCTGTACAAAGCCATAACAAAATGACCCATAGGCATACACATCAGAGAAGGCTGAAGATGGTTTCCCCAATTTTAATTTGGGAGAAGTAAACAGTGGGAAGCAAATAGAGGTCGCTGAACTCCGCTGCTCTGTTTCTCTTGTGAAGTCAATGTCTCCAACTATGCCCCTCTCGGGATTAACAGAAAATGCATTATTTTCATGTGGAGGACCCAATAATTATGTTGAAGGCATGTAGTGTATGCAAGCCATATCACTCTCACGTTATTCTGCACCTCGTTTGCCTGGGCGAATGGAAGCACACAAGGAAGAAACTGCTCTGTGTCCCTCAGCAAGAAATCAAATCCTGGCTTTCTTTGCGACAACTGAAAATTGGAACCATAGTGACAGACAATAGGAAAAACATGGTGTCGGAGCTGCGTCAAGGAGGGCTGAGCCATGCGCCTTGCATGGCACAAGTGTTCCATCTGATTGTCAAGCGGTTCCTGAAGTCTTCCACCCATCTGCAAGACATCCTAAAAATGGCCAGGAAACTTTGCATGCACTTGAGCCACTCGTACAACGCAAAGCACACCCTCCTTGAGCTGCAGCGGCAGAACAACATCACCCTATATAGGCTAATATGCAACTTACTGTTGATACCCACTCCACTCTGTCAGGGGGGACTCTATTTGTATAAGTGTTTAATAGAACAGGTTATGTAGAAATGTATGTGAATTGGTGTAAAAGGAGTGCGCTCTTTCACGCTATGGTAGGATCTTGGGTCTCTGCACGGTTCTTTATACCTGGCGCTAACATTGACCTTTAAGGCTGAGTTCACAATTAAGCTATTTGGTCAGTTTTGGCCCCGTAACGGCCCAAATAACTGAAGTGTGCAGTGATTCTAAGAGCGATGCCTGTCTTCTACATGTCATACGGACTCACAGTATTGTTTCACTACCACAGCAGACTCCCTATTCATATTACTGCACGGCACAGTGTTCTACACCACTATAAAGGCTCTCTGCAGCCAGGATATATGATTTTTTATTCAATTTGCCACAAATAAATTCGTATTGAACCGATTTTTTTTTCAGAAACTTTGATTTATCTGGTAGTACAATCATTTAAATAATTGAAACTAAATAAAGCAGGTAAAAACAACAGTAATAATACATAAATTGATAATTTTATTTGGATATGTCCCTTTTGGTTCCAAATCTTAAATCCAAGTCTTAAATCCAGGTATTTTCCAGTGACTGCCAAGTAGACCTTTGTTTGCGCAAGATGCCTCGTAGCTGAAGAGGCAGTTTGTAGAGAAGGATTAACCTATTGACAATGACTATTCAAATCTAAATTCTTTGAATAACAAGTGTGGAGTGTATTTACCTTTTTAATGCACCCACAATTCACAGACAGTTAAGCAGGCTTTCCATGAAAGGTCAAAATGCATGAAGCTCTGAATTTCAATAAGTATCAGTACCAATATGTAAATAGAAGAAGAAAACTGATATTGGTCAGAATACAAATCACCTCAGTATGAAAAGCGATTCAATAGATCACATATATTCCCACTAAAGAGTCAAAAGCATACATTGATATGATCAAACGGTATATATGACCTTATCAGATGAGATATGACTTTCCAAAATATTCTTACAGTAGTATTGTGATTTCAATAAGTAAATATTAGTCTTCGTATAATGAAAAGTTTCAATTTTTCTTGTGGTTTTAAGAAAAAAAGGTGCTTTTATTCAATAAGAACTTCATTGGCTAATTTATTCTGGTCATGGTCCTGGTTCTTTAGAAGATAAAACACTGATATAACTATGGTATATCTCTAATGAGCCATGCACCCGAGTGCCCACTATGTGACCAAGACAGATTGCAATCCTCTGAATGTAAGCAATAAAAGTTATTTTTAAATTATGTCAAATGATTAATAAAAAAAATAATAAAAAAAAATCAGGCTTAATGGGGACTGTAAGTAGTTTAGAGAATAAAAGTATTAACATATACAGCCTTTATTAGGTATGACTTTAATGTATTTAGAAGGCTCATCGTCTTCTTTTTCAGGCAAGTACGGCAAGTCTTTGAAACATCTTTCAATCGTACCTAAAAAATCTGTATATATTTATACTTTTATTTTCTAATCTTCATATAGTGCCCCATGTCACCTGATTTATTTTTTATTTTTTATTAATCAATCGAGTACAAGACCCTTTGAGCACCCCCAGTTCAGGAGGGAGCAGCTTTAGTGTGAAGATTAAGTACCAGACTGGTTCCGGCTCAAGACCTAACAAAAGAGTATCTCTGGTTAACGCGTTACTACCCTTGGTGATATGCTCTTATACTAAGGGGTAATTCTCCAGTAGTGCCCATTGTGTTCTTTGTCGTTTCTCTCTTTTTAAATATCATCATTCAGAGATCTTAAAAAACATGAGAAATTCATTCAGAAAGGTTACAGAAAATTTGTAAGAATAACATTTACTTACTGGAGCAGAAAATATCTAGGTTTTAAACATGCAAGAAACAGATTGACATCCAATGTTCAGCTTGTATACTTGAGATACTTTTGGACTCATAAGTGAACACAGCTGCATTTGATTGCTATTTACTAGTGTTGAGTGGATCAAAGCATCTCACGTGGAATTTGATCTGAAGTTTAGGAAACATTTGACTCACCACAAATCAGAATTTTCTTGTACTTCATAGTAACAAATCATCTTTTTTTCTAAAATGGCTGCTGCAAGTGTTACAAAGTAAAAGTAAGAAGCCCTGGAACGTGATATGACCCATAATGCCATGCATCCAGCCAATCCGCCGGTAGCCATCCCCTGCCGCAGCCCTATAAATGCCTTCTGCCTTGTGGATGAGCTTATGCACTAGGAATAGTGTTGCCGAAAGATATTAAGCGCCTCCAGACCGCCTAACGCAGGATCGCGGGCCGGAGGCGGCTGTCTGAGGCAGAGTCACGCATATATGCGTCATCTCGCGAGACGCTCACAGCCGGCCCGCGCATGCGCATTGCGGGCCGGCAAAGGTTCGAGGGGGGTTACATCATCAGCCTGCCAGCCAATGATCATCGCTGGCAGGCTGATGATTTAAAAAAAAAAACGAATCACAAGCCATTTAACACCTTATATTTATAAATATAAGGTGTTAAATGGCTTCTCTGCTCCTCTGCTGATTCTTTTGGTTGGTTGGTCTCAGCAGAGGAGCAGACATCACAGTGAGTACACCAAACACCACACTTAGCCCCCAGATAACCCCTGCATCACCCCAATCAACCCCTAATCAGCATTTGTACTTTTATAGTATCTGTAAGTGATCAGAACTGATCACAGTCAGATCTATAAAAGTATTAGTGTCACCTTAGTTCGCCCTCCACCCAAAACGGAGTGTTTGCCCGATCAGGCCTGATTGATCACTGCACAATCACTTTACAAGCGGTGCGGCGATAAAAAAAAAATCAGTTTTTATATTTTTTATCAATCGCAGCGGCCTCCGGTACTTCGCTAGCCTCCCATTTGTAAGACAGGCTTGCTTTTTTTTCTTGGGTAGTCTCAGGGAATACCCCCTAAATCTAGTAGTCCAAATGTCAAACAAGGGGTATTCTTCTGAAGAGGTCTACAGGCTTCTGACCCAGTCGGATGAGGAATGGGAACCCTCATCTGATGAATCCAGCGGGTCAGAATATGAACCTGTAGAAAGCAGTGTCAGTCTGACCCAAAGTTCGGACGAGGAGGTTGAGGTCCCTGATACCAACAGGCGTACCCGGCCCCGTGTTGCTAGACCACAGGTTGCGCAGGATCCGCTTCAAGGGCAGCAGAGTGGGGCTGGTGCTGTCGGATTACGTGGTGAGGCATACACCAGCAGCGCAGACCACACTGGACCTAGTACCAGCACTGCCGTACAACATGGTGAAGTGGCGAGCACCAGAAGGGCAGTTGAAGCTGGTACGGTGCCACGTGCAATAGTTACCCCTTCGCAGCCACCGCACAGACAGGCCCGTAGAGCCCCTAGAGTCCCTGAGGTGCTGGCAAACCCTGATTGGCAGTCCCCAACTTCAGGCCTACCATTAGTTCCCCCTTTCACCGCCCAGTCTGGAGTTCGGGTTGAGACAGCTCAGATCGGTTCGGCTCTGGGATTTTTTGAGCTGTTCTTGACTGCGGAGCTCTTGGACATAGTCGTGGCAGAAACAAATCGGTATGCCACTCAATTTATAGCCGCCAACCCGAGAAGCTATTATGCCCAGCCTTTCCGGTGGAAACCCGTCCAAGTTTCCGAATTAAAAAGATTTCTGGGCCTTCTCCTCAACATGGGTCTAACCAAAAAGCATGACTTGCGGTCATATTGGTCCACAAACCCAATTCATAACATGCCCATGTTCTCTGCTGCTATGTCCAGGGCACGATTTGCGGCCATCCTGCGTTTCCTGCACTTTAGCGACAACACCACCTCCCGTCCCAGAGGCCACCCAGCTTTTGACCGGCTCCACAAAATTCGGCCCCTCATAGACCACTTCAACAACAAATTTGCAGATTTGTATACCCTGAGCAAAACATCTGCGTAGACGAGACCCTTATACATTTTATGGGGTCAAATTGTATAAGCTCTGTAAAAAGGGCCACAGGCTATACCCTCAAATTTCGGATCTATGAGGGTAAAGATCAGACCCTGGATCCGGTCGGTTGCCCTGACTACCTGGGGAGCAGTGGGAAGACAGTCTGGGACTTGGAGTCACCCATATTTGGCAAGGGGTACCATCTTTATGTGGACAATTTCTACACAAGTGTGCCCCTCTTCAGGCATTTGTTCCTAGAACAGATTGGCTGCTGTGGCACCACGTGACCTAGTCACCGGAGCTTCCCCCAACGGCTCGTTACCTCCCGTCTTGCAAGGGGGGAGAGGGCTGCCTTGTGTAATGAAGAACTGCTTGTGGTGAAATGGAGAGACAAGCGTGACGTTTACATGCTGTCCTCCATTCACGCAGACACGACAATACAAATTGAACGAGCAACCAGTGAAAAGCCCCTCTGTGTCCACGACTATAATTCGCTCATGGGAGGGGTGAACTTCAATGACCAGATGTTGGCTCCTTATTTAGTTTTCCGACGCACCAGATGCTAGTATAAGAAGGTGTCTGTATACTTAATTCAATTGGCTGTATATAATAGTTTTGTTCTCTACAGTAAGGCTGGGAGAACAGGATCCTTCCTCAAATTTCAGGAAGAGATCATCGAGAACCTCCTGTATCCAGGAGGTTCCGTGGCCCCATCCACCAGTGTAGTGAGCCGTCTACACGAGCGACATTTCCCCAATGTCTTTGCCGGTACCTCAACCCAACTGTCACCCTGAAAAAGATGTTGTGTCTGTAGCAGGAGTGGAATAAGGCATGACACCTGCTATTTCTGTCCTGACTGCCCTGACCACCCTGCCCTATGCTTAGGGGAGTGTTTCTGGAAGTACCACACACAGGTACACTTAGCATAGGGATTGCATCTCACAGGACAGGCACACAGGGCTATTAGGGCCCATTCACACAGAGCTGCTGCAAACCTATCCTTTCACCTGGGACAAAGTGCATAATGTACTTTGCCACATCTTTGGGCGCTTTGCACATTGTCCCATGGGGTGGGGAGAGGTTTGTCCTATAAAGGTAAAAATTAAAAAAAATCACCAGTAAGCAAAAAAGTTAACGTTCTATTCAAAAAGTTAAATAGAGTTTATATGTTACGTTCAAATGTTATTATAAAGTTAATAAATTTATTGCGTTGCGGCCTGGTTTTTTCTTTTTTCTTTTCTTTTTTTTACCTTCCAGGTGGACCAACCGATCGACTAGCTGCAGCACTGATGTGCATTCTGACAGAAGCAGAAAAAGATACGTTTGCCGCGGCATATGAGCTGAGGGGGCGGCGGTGTTCATATGCTTTGGCAAACACTTTGTATATATATATATATATATATATATATAAAAATAAAAAATCCCGGCAATGATTTATTCATCGATTGATGTGAATGGAGAAATTGGGTTTGCCAGGGCATACAAGCTAAGTGAGTATGGATGTTGAGCGGAGCTCCTATGTCCTGGCAGGCGCCTTTCCCCTCCTTTTTTTTTGGCAGAGATTTTTTCATCCACATTAATCGATGCAAATGAAGAAATCTGTGCCGTTCATTTTTTCTTTCAGCCCAGAGGCTGAACGGAAAAAAAAAATCTCATTACCTGTATGCTCAATATAAGGAGAATAGCAGAAACTCCTAATGCTGGCCATACATGTAATGATTGCAGAGACCCTCAAATGCCAGGGCAGTACAAACACCCGACAAATGACCCATTTTGGAAAGAAGACACCCCAAGGTATTCGCTGAGGGGCATATTGAGTCCATGAAAGATTAAATTTTTTTGTCCCAAGTTAGTAGAAAGGGAGACTTTGTGAGGAAAAAAAATAATAAAAAATTTCCACTAACTTGTGTCAAAAAAAAATAAAAAATCTATGAACTCGCCATGCCCCTCATTGAATACCTTGGGGTGTCTTCTTTCCAAAATGGGGTCACATGTGGGGTATTTATACTACCTGGCATTTTAGGGGCCCTAAAGCGTGAGAAGCCTGGGATCCCAATGTCTAAAAATGCCCTCCTAAAAGGAATGTGGGCCCCTTTGTGCACCTAGGCTGCAAAAAAGTGTCACACATGTGGTATCGCTGTACTCATGAGAAGTAGGGCAATGTGTTTTGGGGTGTCATTTTACATATACCCATGCTGGGTGAGATAAATATCTTGGTCAAATGCCAAATTTGTATAAAAAAATGGGAAAAGTTGTCTTTTGCCGAGATATATTTATCTCACCCAGCATGGGTATATGTAAAAAGACACCTCAAAACACATTGCCCAACTTCTCCTGAGTACGGCAATACCACATGTGTGACACTTTTTTGCAGCCTAGGTGGTCAAAGGGGCCCACGTTCCAAAGAGCACCTTTAGGATTTCACAGGGCATTTTTTTTACACATTTTCATTTCAAACTACTTCTCAAGCATTAGGGCCCCTAAAATGCCAGGGCAGTATAACTACCCCACAAGTGACCCCATTTTGGAAAGAAGACACCCCAAGGTATTCCGTGAGGGGCATGGCGAGTTCCTAGAATTTTTTATTTTTTGTCACGTTAGCGGAAAATTATAATTTTTTTTTTCTTACAAAGTCTCATATTCCACTACCTTGTGAGAAAAAATAAAAACCTACATGAACTCACTATGCCCATCAAAAAATGCCTTGGGGTGTCTTCTTTCTAAAATGGGGTCACTTGTGAGGTGGTTATACTGTCCTGGCATTTTAGGGGCCCTAATGCGTGAGAAGTAGTTTGAAATGAAAATGTGTAAAAAATGCCCTGTGAAATCCTAATGGTGCTCTTTGGAATGTGGGCCCCTTTGCCCACCTAGGCTGCAAAAAAGTGTCACACATATGGTATCGCCGTACTCAGGAGAAGTTGGGCAATGTGTTTTGGGGTGTAATTTTACATATACCCATGCTGGGTGAGAGAAATATCTCGGCAAAAGACAACTTTTCCCATTTTTTTATACAAAGTTGGCATTTGACCGAGATATTTTTCTCATCCAGCATGGGTATATGTAAAATGACACCCCAAAACACATTGTCCAACTTCTTCTGAGTACGGAGATGCCACATGTGTGACACTTTTTTGCAGCCTAGGTGGGCAAAGGGGCCCACATTCCAAAGAGCACCTTTTGGATTTCACAGGGCATTTTTTACACATTGTGATTTCAAACTACTTCTCACACATTAGGGCCCCTAAAATGCCAGGGCAGTATAACTACCCTACAAGTTACCCTATTTTGGAAAGAAGACACCCCATGGTATTTCGTGATGGGCATAGTGAGTTCATGGAAGTTTTAATTTTTTGTCACAAGTTAGTGGAATATGAGACTGTGTAAGGAAAAAAAATCATTATTTTCCGCTAACTTGTGATAAAAAATAAAAAGTTCTATGAACTCAATATGCCCATCAACAAATACCTTAGGGTGTCTATTTCCGAAATGGGGTTATTTGGGGGGGTTTTCTACTGTCTGGGCATTGTAGAACCTCAGGAAACATGACAGGTGCTCAGAAAGTCAGAGCTGCTTCAAAAAGCGGCAATTCACATTTTTGTACCATAGTTTGTAAACGCTATAACTTTTACCCAAACCATTTTTTTTTACCCAAACATTTTTTTAAATCAAAGACATGTAGAACAATACATTTTGCGAAAAATGTATATATAGATGTTGTTGTTTTTGTTTTTTTACAACTGAAAGTGAAAAATGTAATTTTTGGGCAAAAATGTTGTTACATTTTGATTAATAACAAAAAAAATTAAAATGTCAGCAGCAATGCAATACCACCAAATGAAAGCTCAATTAGTGAGAAGAAAAGGAGGTAAAATTCATTTGGGTGGTAAGTTGCATGACCGAGCAATAAACGGTGAAAGTAGTGTAGTGCAGAATTGTAAAAAGTGGTCTGGTCATTAAGGGTGTTTAAGCTAGGGCGGCTGAGGTGGTTAATAGAAGAATATTGAATAGGAAGGGTGCACGGACAGTGCAGGTTGAGTGTAATCACAGTGTGCACCTTGTTGAACATCTGCTATATTTCCAGTTAATTTCTGAGTATATACATAAAATGACTGTGCCTCAGTATTAAAAGTCCATCTAATATATTGCCTTGTGCATCCTGTTGAACTGCTGCCACATTCCCAGTTAATTTGTTATTTTATACATAGAATTACTGTGCTTTAATATTAAAGAGTGGTCTAACATATTGTTGTGTGCATCTTGTGGAACTGCTGCCACATTGCCAGTTAATTTGTTAGTTTGTACATAGAATAACTGCCTCAGTATTTTAGGGTGGTTTAATATCATCAGGTCCATTTTGTTGAACTGCTGCCACATTCCCAGTTAATGTGTTACTCTATACATCAAATTACTGTGCCCCAGTATTAAAGGATGGTCTAATATATCTTTCTGTGCATCTTGTTAAACTGCTGCCACATTTCCAGTTAATGTGTTAGTTTAT